>NC_090946.1:64091579-64394609 GCF_040807025.1 Struthio camelus | reverse complement strand
TTTCTGCTTGCTGCTAATATGGAAATTACTTTCTTCACCTTTTCCAAGTGTGCTAGCACCTCGTGGCGCGATCAGAGATGCCTTTCATCTCTGCAGCTTAGCTTTGTGCCGCACCCCGTAAAACCGAGGAGGTGTCTTCATCCCCCTGCAGCAGGATGCCAGCTACCAGCACCGGGGCGAAGAAGTGACTTTGACGGCTCTGGTTCCCCCCCCTCCACCCCCGACAGATTTCTGTGTTTGCCGGGGGGTACGTCCGTGTCGGGCGTGGCGAGGCCCCGAGCGCGGCCGGTGCCGTGGGCCGCCCGGCCGAGGCCGGGGCTGGAGCCGGAGCGGGAGCAGCTGGGCTGGCAGGAGGCTGCCGGCCTGCCCTTGCCAGGCGATTAGCGTGATGGCAGCCATAGCAACCCGGGCGTCGCCATGGCAACGCATAGCTGAGACAGGTGCAGTTGCATCACAAGGCTGTTTGTTGCCTGGCAAAAGGACAGGCCATTAGGACGCAGCTATACGCTGTTGCCGTGGCAACGGCTAATCCTGCATAGCAACTGCAGTTGGGCTGAAACTTTTTTAAAAATCGGGATATTGTACCCGATTTTGTCTCTCGTTTAGAACAGGAGAATTGGGGGGGATGTCTGCTTTTGTCTTTGTTTTTACTCAAATGAGCTACTGTCAGCCAGCGTCAGGCGATGAAATGGGTATGGCATTTCCTTAAGGAGTGGAGTAGCAGTGGTACACCTGCAGCCCAGGACTCGGCGCAGGAAATAGTAACTTCTGTTTAATGTAGAGCTCTACAAAATATTTTCTGTAGTACCACCTTTATAATGGACTTTTCCATATTTGTTTTTCCCCTGCTCCCAGCAATCCCTCCTCTACTGTGCTTTGCAGAAGGACAGATAAATAGTGTGGATAATTGCATTACAATTGTAATTCGAATGTTTGAGCGGGATTTATTTCCAGAGTCTTACTTTATCATCTACGTTGCATTTCTGTTACTTACGAATCTGCTAATTACGCCCGTACGGATTTGTTCAGAGACTCTCATTTCAAGTAAAAACGTAACGCGCATCTAACGCAGAACTGGGAGGATTTTGATCCCTCCTAATCCCCGCGAAAGAAGAATTGCGGCAGCCTCACGCAGCCCAAAGCACAGCGATCTCCGCGCCTTCGTCCTCGAAGCCAGGGCTCGCTGAATGGGGCCGGTTTGCCAGGACCGCTTGGTGGGTGGCTGGCGAGCGCTGACTGCAGGAGCTCTCAAACAGCCCTTCCCAGTTCGGTTAGGGATCGCTCGGAGGCGTAGTGGCGCCAGTGCAAGCGCTCGCGGCTGAGATGAGCCTGACGGGCGCCCCGAAGCCAGGGCTGGCGGCGCGGCCGGCCCGCTGCAGGCGTGCGCCGTGTCGCCTGCCTGCCCGCCCGCCGTGTGGGCTGGGAGCGCAGTGCGAGGCTCCGTCCCAGCGCCGCTGAGGGCCCCCCATCACCGGCTGGGAGGGCGCCGGTCAGGCCCCTCGGCCCTCCCCCCCGTCACCAGCTCAGACGTGGGCCGCGCTGCTCCTGCGTCGTGACGGTCGCACGCGGGTGATAGCGTGTCTTCACGCGTGTGCAGGGGAGGGGTGGGCTCGCACTTCCGAGACAGTGCGGGTTGTCCGCCTGCGCTTTTAAGACCCTGCCTGCTTTTGCTGCTGTGCAAATGTTCCTAGGCAAACGGCAAAAGTGCCCGCGGACCGCGGGAGGGGGGTGTTGAAGTGCCCTCAGGGGAGTCCCAAAACTGAAATGGAAACTTCCTCTCCCTCTTGGAAGCAAGGAGACGTCAGGGCTGCTGCTACGCTGCTGGTGCCAAGCACCACTTTTACGGTAGCTTCAAGTCCTCCTTATAACTGCATCGTGAAACAGAGCGCTTGCAAGACTGAAGGGCTAAGTGGCTCACAAGTAGAGGCCCAAAGGAGGCTGATTTTGTAGGAAGGAAGCGCGGTCTCCCCGCTGTGTTCAGCTGGATATCTTTCAACAATTCCACTGTCAAATAAAACTTAATCTTCCCATGGTTTTCCAAAATATTTATTTAGTCATCCGTTAATGACTGGTGTGAAACATCAACATAAGGCTGATCTAGGCCATCAGTGACTGTTGAATTAATTTAATCGTACATTGGCAGTTAAATAGCAAAATCATTTTTAGAGTATTTTTCTAATATATTCACAAGAAGTTGAACATTTCCTGTATTTAGAAGAACACTAATCCCCTGTGCACGCAATTGCTTTCTCATGTGTACAAGGACTTTTGTAATGGGCAGAAAATGTAAACGCACATCCTCATCGTTATATCTCCAGAGCAATATATTGTCATTGTAACCAGTTCTGAAGGAAATTTTTCTGCTTGTGAGATAATGTAGTTAGAAAAAAAACTTGGATGGCAGAGTTCTGGCATTGTCCCTAAGCCTTACAGGACTGAATCCCTCAACTAAGAGAAACTCTGTCACCTGATATTGATGGAATATATCTGGAACAACATAATTCACCAATATTAGAATGCCTCTAGGAACTGGATTAATCAAAGGAATTACAAGGTTTATAAGGATCAGTTGGTGTGATTCCACAGGGACAAATTGACCTATTGCTTGTCTTTATCAGATGTTTTGAAAGAATAAAGATACACAAATGAATCACATGTTCTGTTTAGTTTCTGCATAAGCAACTTAGAGTTGAATCGAGCGCAGAGTGGAACAATGTATTGTAAAAATATCCCAAGCAAGATGATTGCTGAACATACAAATTCTCCTTTTCTGAAGAGAATTAATTGCATGAGATAATTTAACTTTGCAACATTAATAGAATGTCCTGCATAAATACAGGCAGGACTTTTTATGAAGGAGTTTATATTATAAAGTGAGCCCACATATTTCGATGGCTGACTCAGTGTTACACTAGTATCATCATTTGAGATTAGACATGTGACTCAAACCAGGAAGTGAGGATTAAATTGGGCTCCATGTGTAGAAGACCATAGTTTTGGAAATAACTTCGGCAGTGTTTTTGTACATGAGAAGGAACTTCAGATTACGGTGATCTGAGTTGCTACTACTTCTTTGAGGGTGAAGATTATCAGTAAGCTTTCAGAAGAATATAATAATGCAAACAATTTAACTTTAATTGAGTTGCATGTGTATGCTTTAAAAAGAAAACCTTCATGACAAACAAAAAATTGGACTTTTCGTTTAGTTCTTGTAATGGAAAAGTGTGTTATGGCGTTTAAGATACATTTCAAGGGTGTGCTAAAGTAAAAACGCTCTCCTCTGTGAGGAAGAACGTATGCTTTAGTCGAAGGGTTTTATAGCGTGTTTCTTTTTAAATATTTACAATTCTGTTGGCAATAGCAACCTTGACATATATTTATAGACACAAACTTGGCTGAGTAACTGTGTAAGTCAGGGCCCTGATATTTCATCTGTATGTTTCACCTTCAGTTTTCTGAGTGTACTGAACTGTAGGTGTGATTTCGTCTTTTGCTAGTGCTTTCAGGAGATCTTGAAATGGATTTTTCTTTTCTCTGAAGGTGTTACATCAGGCTAGTTCTCAATTGTTTTCAGAGTAAGAGACACACTATCAAGAAATGTAATCTGTAATCCCAAATACTGTTAACTTCATTAAATGAATAAGAAGATATTGAAGATTTCTGTGATCTTTTAGGAGTGTTGGCTCGATCACTTTATAGACTCTATTACTTCTAGTGTATTTGTCCAGTGCCTTTCATTTTTCCAGTGTGTTTTGCTAATTTAGTTTGATAAACCAATGGTAAAATTTGATGCATCTGTCCCAAGCTGCTGTATAACTGATGAAATTGCAAATGTGCCTGAGATAAAAACTGAGGAGTGGTTTCTTTCTTGCATTGCCCCAATCTGGCTGTTAAGGCTTCATCTGGTTATTTTTTCTTGTCTCTTTGTGTATTTGGGCGACTTTGCTACATTCTGCTTTAGGAAGAATTGAGACCCTAGTTAGCATGAACTAGGCCTACGATTAGCTTTAAACATGGAGTCATCTCATGCATGTTAAAGCATTAAATCAGAAAAAAACCCCCGCCTCTTCTGGTCTGCATCACTGCATTTCAGTGGGACTGCCCTCTCTGCAGAGAGGGCATGGGCCTTGCCGGATTGGAACCAACAATGAAAGGTGCAGCAAGAACTTACTACAGCATGATTTCAGTTGTGTGAGCACGGACTAAAGTCTTGTCCAGTTTACCTGGTGTCCACTAGTTGTTATCAGAGCTCATAGTGCAGGATCTGAGCTGTGGAGTCCAGGGGAGCCCAGCTGGGTTGTTAGATTTGAGGCCGACTCTGCAATGTTGGCAGCTAGAAAAGACCAGCCACAACGAGAAGTCAATGGAGTCACCTCCGTAGCAAGTGCAGTTTGTATAAAGTCACTTTTCAGAGCAATATTTCACTTCAGTGTGTGCTGCTCCTTGATGCAATTTTTCTTTCCCCTTTCTTTGTCGAAGTATATCCTACAGGAGGAGGTTAATAGAGCACAGAGGATTTGGAGGTGTGTTAGTGACAGAATGTTTTACAAATCTTCACTAGTCGGAATTTGAAAAATTTGGAGTGGCTTCTGTTTTACACAATGTAGGCTTTTGTCACTGTTTCCTCCTGCTACTGTCTGCTTCCTTAAAAATGTTATGAGCTCCTTAAATATTAATCACTTTTCCAGTGTCTTGTCTTTCAATATCTGTTTCTGATGTTTTTTCTTACCCTAGGCCCTGAAATCATTTCCCTTTTGTGAGTGACCTGTCCCGAGTGTAGGTGTGTTTAAAAGCACAAATAATAAGCCCATTGCAAAGCGGCACTTCCCATGTATTTAGCAAACAGTCTGAAGCGTGCTCGAGGAAGATAACTTCCCTGAGAGGGTGCGGCCCAAAAGGAGGGCCTCCTACGATGTCCCTTGCGGAGGTGGCTGGCTTCCACAACGGCATGTGTTTATGAGATGTCGGGATTTCTTCAGGTTATTGTAAGATTAATGCTGTATGTTACAGGTGATCTGGTCAGGTAATTAACTTCTGATCAGTATGCTCTCGTATGCCCGTCTCTTCCGTGACTTACCAAGCGGCTGACTGCAGCGTGTGAAGTTCATAGCTATGGGAGTGTGCTTCACGCTCAGCTTTCCTTGCAACGCTGGGTGCAAAATGCTGGCAGCTCTTAACTGCTAATTATTCAGACAAGTAGTGCAGGGGAAGGGACTTTGTGATCATGAACCCATGTTTAACTTTTGAAGTGTTTTAATAGAGATGCAATAGAATCTCCGAAAATCTGGATTTC
Source organism: Struthio camelus (assembly GCF_040807025.1). NCBI lineage: Eukaryota > Metazoa > Chordata > Aves > Struthioniformes > Struthionidae > Struthio > Struthio camelus. Next base: position 64,389,316 of record NC_090946.1, on the reverse strand, counting down.
AACAAAAAATATTAGCAACCAGGACCCGTTATCACTTCAGTCCCTGCAGTAAATGGCTGGAGTGGAGGCCTGGGAACAGCTATGTGGCATTTTCATTTTGAATTTGAAATAAAAAAATATATATATATTTTCCTGTTTTGAGATGGTAAATATACAGTCTTATTACTCTCAGCCCTATATTTCTGCTCTTATTGCAGCAGAATAAATCCACCTGTCAGATCCTGAGTTGAGGCTGAAAGGTGGCCTTGCCCGGTGAGTTTACCAGAAATGCGGTACGCATGCTTAGTCCTCGCGCTGCTGGAGGCTCCACCTCTCATCCAAAGCTCCAGGGCACTGCTGTAATTAAGATCGTAGTTGAGCAATTACTGACATGCGCTGTTGATGCAGAGTTTGCATACAACCCGCTAAGTTTGAGACTCTTCTGAAGCGGTAGCACAAATGCAAAATGATACCTATCTTTTCCTGGTTTTATTTGTTCACCCCTTTCAGCAAGTTGTGCGTTTGGCATTTGTTGAATACCCACCACGTGACAAGTCAGTTGCTCTGTTACAGCATGCACCCATATTTGTGTCTCATTTAGACAGTTGAAGGTGCCTGTGGTTTTGGTCCAGTTGTTCTTCCCAGGAGTATACCTTTCTAGCTCAGGTTTGAGCCTGACCTGCAGCGCAAGCAGCAGGTCTGAAAACATGTTAATACAGTCAGGGGAGACTTCGGTCGTTAACTCTCTGCTCCGTGTAGTTTGTCACTTTGCCATGAAAATATATTTGCTCCCCTGAGGACTGTTATTTTTGTAGGTCTTCTGCTTTAAAAAATACTTTTATCAGAACAACTCTCCTTCAGATTTTTGCAGGTTTTGGTTTTTCCTGCTCTTTCCCTAAAACCATCACAGGCTTCAACCTTTCTCAGTTGTTTATTGAAACTAAACCTGCATCAAAGTGAATATATTGTAGGTTACACCTTTTGGACAATGCATAAGCACTCCTTGTATGTTTTATGTGCTGAAATCAGAAATGCTATTTTATGGCCATTTTTTGAAGCTTGTGAAATAAATGTTTCCTAATCATTAAATATTCTAATTTGAAAAACTGAAAGGCACTTTGGAGCTTCTCACTGCAGGAAAGGACTTGGAAAAGAAGTTAGTTGTCCTTTGCAGTCTGGAAACAAAGATTCAGTTCTGCATTATTGTTTTTGCTGTTGGTAAGAAGAGAAGCTGACCATAGAGCAGTCTATTATTGCTGTGCATGCTACAGCCCCTTCATTAAGATCAATCTAGATATTTAACTTCCTGGACAGTGTCAGAATGAGTTTTCTTTCTTGGTGTAGTGGTAAGGTGGAGTCTTTGCGGGGGAATTTGTTTAGCTGTCTTTGTAGTTTAGAGATCAAAAGATCACAGGGAACAGTTCTTCCAAATTGTTCCCTCTGACACAATAATTTATCTCGATTTAAAGATCATCCATGTTGTGAGATTATCCTGCCTTATTTCTGCTGTCTGGCATGTTAAAGAGGGCTGGTTATGCTTGATGACAGATAGGAATAGCAAAAAACAAAAAAAAAACCAAAACACAAACAAACCCCCACCTTTGCTTGAGTGAATGTCTGTAATGCTATCAGTGCATAAATATTTGAGGATTTGCCAATACGGGATTTATTTTCTAATCTATTCTTATCAGCTCTGTAGGCAGTAGACTCCTGTGATGTGGGAAGTATCACATTGGCTGTAATTGTGTAGTACAAAGAAGACTGGCTCTTGCCTTTTAAAAGGGATTTTCTTGCACCGTGCATTATGGGGGTAGGTGGGAAGATAAATTAGGAAAGATGGCAGCAAACACTGGGCAGAAGAAGAAGGATAGAAAAATCTGGGTCTGTCCTCTTTCACACAGCAGAATTTCCTTGGGTTCTTTTTGCAACACCCTTGTTCTCTTCAGGAACGGCTGGTGGAAATACAAATAAACCTCTAATCACATATTCATTCCTCCAGAAGTTACATAAAAAGTTTCTGAGTCTTCTCAGCTGAGATATTTTCAATTCTTTCTCATGCATTTCCCCAAAACAGCACAAATTTCTTGTTTCTTATTTACTAAACACATAGAGATTTGGCTGTGTAGATCTTTGTTTTGGCTGCGCGTTTGAAGACCTTTGGTAACAAACTGTAAAGCGGCATCCTTGGTCTGTCGTGCTTATTTAGATGCCTGGGCGAACACCAACTTGTTCCATTAAACTGTTAGAATTCACAGCCCCACGTGTTGAATGTTTTTCCCATTTACCTGTTTTTCTAGGCTTTTTTCCCCTCTGTGCCGTCTGTAGATAAACATAGCCCTGTTCCAAAGACAGCTTGGAAATAGTACCATAGGTCTTCCCAGTTCAGCTCCTAGAACAGAGCAAGTTTAGGTGTGCTCTTGGGGATTTTTGGTTGATTGGTTGTAAACCTTTCTCTAACACTAGGTATTTCCCCTTTGCAAATTGCAGTTAGGGCCTGCCTTGGGGTGTGCCCAGGCCATGCGGTGTAGCGAAGAGGCGCAGAGCCTGGCGCACCCCTCTCATTTGGTTACTTTGTAGTGTTCAGTTCTTCTCTTGCCCTGCATCCCTTTCGTAGCCGTCGCATCACTAGTATAACCGCAGCAGTTGCGTGGATGGGGAAGCACGTGTAGTGCAATTTACACTACAGTGTACTAAAGTTTTAGCAGTTGAAAACGAGGACTCAGGAGCGAGCATCTGTGTGATGAGCAGTGGTTGACATGAGCGTCACGTTTGTTAATTATATGATATTGCAGCAACGGAAACTATTTGACTCATATGAAAACACTGTAGAGCCATGAAGCTTGGGAAACTGCAAATAGTATCACAGTGTGTCGTATCTTACTGCTGTTGAATTCAGAAAAGATTTTTATATCCAGATATAAAGTTGAATTTTTAAATTAATTTATTCATTTATTTAGATTTGTTTCCCTTCTCTCCCCTTTACTTATTGGACTTTGGTTCCTCTAGGAACGAACTAAGAGAGATTTACAGAGAAAGTCACTATTTGCAGTTCTGTTGCGAGACTGACGTTCTTAGAACAGTCTGTAATGTAATGTCAAAAGTAATAGACTTCTTATGAGTAAGAAAGCAATTATGATATTTTCAGGATCTTTTAAACAACAATAAAAGGATGGCTTTTCTGTAATGGTTGCCCTTGTGATGTTAAAGAATTCTGCAGTTTAACTCTTCGTTATTTATTTAATATTTGTATTAGATTAAAAGTAAGGTGCATTGGCTATTTCTAGGTCGTTTGAGTTCTATCTTAAACAAAAACTATTTGGACCTTTGATCCTTTTGCCTAATTTTTGAATGTATGTTAGGGAATAAAGAGTATTATTTAAAGTCTAAAGGAGCTGTTACAGTGTATGTAAAACTCCAAATACATGTAAAACCAAGTTGTTCACCTGTAGCATCCTTCCTTCTGAGAATGTCTGTTTTGTGCTCGGGCTCAAAGGCCTTGGCTAAGGAAAGAGGCCAAGTGGACTTGCTTGTCAGCTCCTCAGCACGTTGGGCTGATCCACTTCGTTCTTGGAGCTGGAATCGTTGGCTGTAAGTGACTCGAACTTTCCAAAGTCAGATAGAAGTTGACAACTGTCCTGTAAAAAAGCTGATTGTCCACAGAGGAATTTTCTGAGAGATGAGATTGGCCAGGGAGAATCCAGACTTCTACTTCTGTTTTCTAGGAGTGTCCCGTTTCTTTGCTGCTCACAGTGTAACTGTGGAAAAACGCAGCAAGGTGGGGTCCTGTGTGTGATCAAGGGCACCCATCTGACCTTGGGTGATCCCTCAGAGGTTAAAAAAAACAAAAAAAAAAACAAAAAAACCCCCCACAGAACTAGAGGGTGGGCCTTAAGCCTGGGCCGTAGGCCAGCTGGCTACAGGCTAGGAGATCTTGAGCTTCAGGGAAAGGTAGCGTGAACTTCAGCCCAGCAGCCCAGCTGCTCTTTGTCCTTTGTCCTGAACAAAATCCTTTCTGGTTTCCTTATCTCCCAGTCATAGTGGGCACCTGTGTACTAAACAAGGCTTGTCGCAGTAATATTTAGAATTGTGTGCACGTCTTTAAAAGAAACGTGCGGCCTGCCATTCATACCTGTGATAGATGTGCACGTAATATTTGCGTATGTATCTAAGCCTATAGTTTTCAAAGTCTCAATTAGTCTTTCTTCATGTGATTTATTAGGAAACACAGGCATCCTAAACATTTACAGTCTTTTCAATATAATGTTGCTGTGCCTTTGGACCTAAGTCTTCAAGTAAAAGGCACAGTTTCTCTAGAAAGCTACTCTTTATTAAATATCTATTCTGAGATAAAAAGCTCCAAAAAAGTTTCAAGTTCTTAGTCTTTTTGAATCTTTTATTAGCCAACAGACTTGACTTGGGATACATACAATATGCCAATATATGGGTATGTGTACCTATGCAGTATGCTATATGCCAATATATAATATCCATATACAGAGTTAGGTATACTTTCAAGCAAAGAGGCTCTATTTGTTTAAGAAAATTAGTTTTAGAGATCATTTTTGGCTGCTAATATTTGAAGGCTTGAATCATGATTTTTGTCATTACCAATCGTGAAATGATTTTTTTCAATGTCAAAACCGCAGCTAAGGGCTTGAGTTGACACATGCAGATCATGATTGGAGATCGTGTTTTTTGTGGCTTTTATAACGTAGTTCGTTACCATGATATCTGGGTTTCGGTTGTATCCGGTTTTTTGGATGTGTTTGAATACATCCTCTGATTGTATGCCCCTATTGTGTAAAGTTGATCTTCCTCTTATTTTGATGGGATTTTTTTTTTTTTGTACAAATAAAACTGTTTTGCTAGAGTTGCTTCACTTCACAGGAACTTCTTTGATTCAGAGTAATAAAAACTGGAAGAGGTTAAGCTGTCTGACAACGTCTCATTTTGAAGTTTTGGCACAAAACATAGGGTTTTTTATATTGAAGCTCTTATACTGTTGTGTTTTGAATTTTAACTTTGAAAAGTCAAGCTGCTTGTTTCATCAGAACAAAGTCTTCTTACCTAAAAAATGTTTTAGGGGCAGAGAAATTTCCATCCTCAACGAGGCCCCATATGGTGGAAAATAGAGGCTGTCTTCCCCAGGCGTTCACCATGTAGTTCCAAAGTAAAAGGCATGAGGTGAGAGTTATGGCCTTTTGCAGCTTAAATGTGTATTATGTTACAATTGCTTGATAAAATGTCCTTTCCCCTTTCTTTTTGCAAAATAAGTGGGTGCCCAGGACTTATTCTTTCTCTTCTTTTTCAGTAAAGGTGTAATAAAACTCTGAGCGTAACATTTTGACCATCTATACGGTATTTTTTCACAGATACTTTCAACTTCATTTTGAGACCTCTGTAGTTGCTTGAAGTAAATCTTTCAAACAGTTTTTCTACTTCTCAACATAAATGAGAATGATGAGGCTATGTTTTAGTTATTTTTTTAAAAAACGCTATTGTTGGGTTTCTCTAAAGTTCCACGTGGCCCAGAAGACATCATGTATACATTTGGGTGCACATGCTCATGTGCTTTTTGGTGTGGGTTGTTCTGTTTCTGAATGATCAAACTGTTTGTAAGATGTAGAATTTGCCACTTTTTTCCTATTGGGTAGAAAAAAAGAGAAAAGGTGGTGGGATTATGGGGCATGTCAATTAGCCAGTGGAACTTAACTACCGTAGGAAAATGCTGAGGCTGAGGATTAAGCAATAGTCGCCAAAAGGCTGAGCTTTGGATAACTACCATGTCCAGAGCTAATACAAACACATTCTGGAAGAGGATATTAAACCTTATGGGATTTTTTAGGTTTCAGTTGGCCTCTTCAGTATTTCAAGTCGGAATGTGCTGTAGTGCTAAGCACAGATTTACCTTGCTACACCGTTCTTACACCTTTCTGTGAAACTTTTTTCTCTAACACACATTCGTGAAAACTCTAGGCCCAACAGGCTGCTGGTCTCATTCAGTTTGGTAGTTTTTATGTTGTTATGCTTTTGTTGATAAGATTTCATGTTTTGAATCTGAGACTTTTTTTTTTTTTCCCTATGACCATATGTTGCTTTAGTGATAAATGTGCAAACCTCTGGGGGTTTTGGTGCATAGATAGGTGTATATACAGTATCCTTTTTATGTATAACGATACCATGACTATCTAGAAAGCTGTTCCGTTTCGTGCTTAGAGAGAAACCAAGTGTACTATTTTAGTGAAAGTGACTATATACATTGCAAAAAAGTAAGTACTCAAAGCAACAATAATAGGTGAATCGCTTGAAAAAACTATAGTCACAGATTTGTATAAGCAGTTAAACTAGCAAACGCATTAGAGAAGTTAATTTTGTTCACAGATAACTTGTGAATGCCAGAACAAGAAAATTGTTAAAGTGTAGCCTTGCTCTGCTTCCATCCATAAAGTCTGTTAGATCATCAAGTACACGCATATATCTATTTACAGAAGGATATGATTTAAACCTCAGCGTTTCAAGATTTTTTTTTTCTTTTTGTAAAAGGAAAATCAATGATGAGATTGGCTGGCTCAGATAGAGGTGTAGAAGAGTTTTTATAAAAATCTCTTCCTTTCTTTTCGTTCTGAGTCATTTTTGCTTTGCTGGCAATCTCTTCTTGTTAATTGCCAAAATTTGCTCTTCAGGCTCATGTGTACTCTTCAGTTATGTATTGTAATTTTTCATTGCTCTACTCTCAAAACGTCCAAGATAGCACAGCCAATGCATCTTGCTAATACAAATGTAAATGTATGTCTGTCTTGGCTTGCTGCAGCATGCGTGCACTTTTTAAATTTTCTTTTCATTAGCTTGTATGACAGATTTTTGGTTTTGGAATCACTATTACATGGACTTTATTTGTAAAAGTGCTATAACTGTAATTTATTACTCTGCCCTTTTCAGAGGTAATAGTCGGTGTTCAACTTCTACAGCTGGCAGTTGGTTTTTTGCATTTCTTGTTTGTGGCCCCTTGTGTCTGGCTGCTCTCTTCAGTTGTTCTCCCTATGGTAGTTAGTTTTTTACTTCACTGATGGGTTCTCTACGTTGTCTGCTTGGACAATGTAAATTTAGCAGACCCTCTACGCCCCTCTCTACTTTTCATTTAACTGTTTTTATCAGAATTCTGTTATATGTCCTTCCAGAAGGAATCCTGCTCAGTTAAAAGCTTGATGTAAAACTCACTAAGATTAATTTGGAAACCTAAGATGTTCAGAACAGACTCTTTAGACACTTCAAAGTCTAGAAATATATATAGCTCTGGTTTTGGCCTGTGTGAGTGTGTGTGTTTTTTTTTTTTTTTGGTTGGTTGTTTTTTCCCCAAGTCAAAATATGTGGATTTAGCAAAAAATAATTGCATAGTCCTGCGGGTACTTATGGTTGAGTTATAAAAATATGGTGATGCTTTAAAAAGTCCACTTGGGAATTGGGGATTGATAACTGAAGTTAGTTTAAGATCCAGGTTCCGGTAAAAGTAGATGAATAGGAAATGTAAATGTAGCAAATTCAGATTTGTTTGGGTTTCATTCAATTTTAGGTTTAATCTGGATTAGCAGATGGAGAAAAAATATAAACAAAAAAGAATCAGGTTACTTTTAATTATGTAACTTTCCTGAAAGGATGTTTTCCCTACTAGCTGTCTCATCAATGGCAAAATTCATAGCAGCTCACCAAGTATTTAAGATCTCTCTCTTAAGTGCTACTCTTTTTCTATATGAAAACTTGTTCTTTTGGTTAGTTGTTTTGCAGATGAAAGATGAAGGTGGCCATTTTTATCATGAGATTAAAAAATAAAGCAAGTAATCAAAATGAAATAGTTTTCTAAACTTGAGGGAATTAATAACAAACAATGCTTCTGGAGTAGCCAGCTTTTATTTTGCTACGTGCAAGTATAAAATCTTGTAAAAGGAAGATTTGTACAATCACATTAATTCCATGATATTTAAAGAGCCATAATCAACTGTACTGCTAAAGTAATGTAGATCTTTTGGTTATTAAGTATGTTTTGCTGCTTTGGGCTTCAGGTATGGAAACAATTTCTCAGATTTGAGGGAAAAGACAATGGAAATTTGTGTTTGGAAATGCTAGAACTGGTCTCTTCCATCTCTCTACAGATATTACCATCTAAACCCTGCTTTGAAAAGAAGCAGGGGGTGAGTGGTATTGATGAGCTCTCTAATTTGTAATGACCCAGGGCGAGAGCTTTATGAGTTCCGTCTGCAACGAGCAGTACTGCGAAAAACAGTTAATTTGTGTTTATGTCTGTGTCCATTTGCCGTCCTCTCTTCTATATGATGGGCAATCTTGCGTGTTTGAGAGAGGTCCCTGAAAATACAGGGGCTAGCACTCGGAAGGCAGAACTGACAGACGCTGCTGTTAAAAACCCCACCAACATTTGCCATCTGATCATTTAAAAAAAAAAAAACCCAAACCAGCAGGAGAAACTTGACAAAATGTTTGCATTTGCTGTTTAGTACTGCTTGCTTTGCCCTTTGGCTAATTTAAGACAACAAAAGCATACTTAGGCTTTAACTATACCACTTGTGACTATGGCAGAGGCATGCAGCAGTATCCAGACTAGTCCTCAACTAACTACCTGAGGATCCTGGGAGCAGTATCTTCTGACCGCTCAGCAGAGATTTTCTCTTCTTCTGTTGGAGTTTTCTTTTTTCCCTTTGCAAAGCCGTTTTAAGATGCTCTTGCTGCCCTTGTACAATAGCAAACTATCCTCTCAGTTGTGCTGATGCAACCACTTGTGTTGCTGCACTGTAAATTGGGTCACTGGTGATTTGTTTATAGTTCTAAGGGATTGGGGCTTGTCAAGGAGGGGTGAGGGCTTTCTTAAATCATGCCTACCAGAGAAAATATGTCATTGAACTGTAATCTCAGTGAGGCTAGTTAGATGGCAGTTAGGTGCTGTGCTAGTAAAATTATGCTACTTCTGGGTCTCAGAGTAGTGTTTCTGCACAGAAGAGCGTGGCGGCATCCTCATGCTTAGTGCAGATTTGGGTGTATTCTAACAGGTGTGCTGTAGACCTGCCTTAAAGGGTCTTGTGTTTCTTTGACTGACCAGCCTGTGTTACCAAGTTGCTTAATGCTTTCGAAAAGTTTTCCAGTGCCAAGTGAAGAAAAGGTTAGAAAAATAGATCCTTTACCCCAACCTCATGATTCCTTAATCTTCGCAAGTGTTGTGAGATGGGGTAATTTGTGCGACGTGGTTCAGCATCTGTTGCATCTTTTAGCCTGTACTCAACTGAAGTAGTAGTGAAGTGACCTGGCATGGCACAGGTGTTTAGATGATGCTAAACTGGGCAAAAACTATCCTGGGAACTCCGACTTGGGGAGAAGGGACTGACAACAGAGACTAAGCCTCACTTGCTGTCTTTTGATTTCCAGTTTTCAAACTACAAGACAAAAGAGGGAGGTTATTCTGATGATACAAACAAGTTAACAGTATCCCTCTGTGAACACAGGAGCTCTGTTCTCACAGGGGTGTATCTCTTGCTCTGTTGTATTGCTGTTGTGAAACGTCTTTGACGCTTGGATGGAAAACTTGCCATTTTGATAACATGGGAGAAGAAAACAAGTGCGCAGACTCTGGCCTACCTTTCCTTCATCACTGGCCAGGAGCAAATAATGCACTTATTAGACCGAATTAATCTCTTAAAGGAAGTAGTCTGAAATCCATCTGGAAGACTGTTGAAAAGCAGACTCAATAAAATCCTAGAAAATTGACTGCAGGAGGCAGTTTTCTGTTGGCTGAAAGCTGAATTGAATGACCTGAGGAGAGTCTTCTATCTTCAGCTTCTGACACAAAGGCAAACAGAAGTCAGCGACGCATCCTGAGCGCGAGGTTTGCAAACTGCATTTTCAAGAGATGGAGAATTTAAATGCACTTTTTCCAGCTGATGTTTCTTAACCAGTTTCCATCTGCAAAGTGTCACAGCAGGGATGGCTTTAATCTACTGGGGGATCCTAACATTCAGAGGACAGTAACATGCACAAAAGCAAACATACTTATTATCCATCTTAATTCAAAAGCCACCTAGAGACCAACTGCTGTGATGCTATGGTGCGAACCAAAAGAAAAGTCATCAGTAATTTCAGCTTTATGTTAAAACCCGCTCCTGGTTTATGTGACTGGAAATAAAGCACAAGCAACAACTGTGTTGCTGTTGTTGTACCCACACCATTTCTAGAGGATACTTGCAGTAATAGTTGTGCTTTTTTCCATAGTGATAATCAAACACTGCTGTGTGTGGAGAAGGGTGCCAGAGTGCATGCCTTCTTGCATGAAAGCCTTTGGTGTTGCCTCTTCACACTAGTGGAGTCCCTAAGTCTAGTGAGATCTTGTGCCTCAGCAGTGACTTCTAGAGGAGCCTGTGTCTGCCAGCCAGCCTCTTGCTGGCGCTCCATGCAAAGAGGGAGCTGATCTTTTAGGGGAATGAGGTGAGTTGTAGTTCTTTCTTTTTTCTTTTGTCTTTTTTTTAATACTGAGGTTTTCTGTAGAGCATAACTGTTTACAGGTGCCAAAAGGAGTGCATCAGTGAATGAGGGTATGCGCATAGTCTAGCGGTTGTCTTTCAGCTCCAGAGCTCTCCCTGTGGGTACAAGGGAGGCAATGTCTATCAGCAGTTTCTTCTTGTTCTTCAGCTTCAAGATGGTAGAAGACACTGCATTGTATCTCAGTGTCAAAACTGTATGTGGATGCTTGGCAATGCAATCCTGCTAGCTTGAAAAACTTTTAAAGCTTGTGGATTGTTTTGACTGAATCAGAGCTTAAGGTTAGCTTTAGGTTGACTGGAAGTGAACCTCCATTGGGAACAGCTTTTGTAATTATTTTTTTTAATGCACTCACCAGGTTGAAGTTTCCAATTACAGAAAAAACTAATTTTTTGTCCAAGTCTGGCTGGGAAACGGTCAACACTCATAGTTCCTCAGTAACAGAAGTCATTGTTCCTTTTTTGGCACTACCTGCAAATGCAGTCACTAGCTGAAAAGTGGCAGACTTTCTTAAATCTCTTCTTTTGCTTATTATTCTTCAGGGAATTGTATTCTAGAATATGTCTTAAACAGAGGCTGTCTTTTCACCATACTGATTAAATCTTGTCACGTCAACAATACGTTCCTCTGAATTCTTGTTATTCCACTGCCAAAGGTGTACTGGGCACTTAGTTTCTTCCCTCCTCCTTGCCAGTCATAGTTGAGCTTCTGAGATGCTCGTGTTGCTCGCGTTTCTCTCCTCCAAGGGCTTGCGAGTGCGCGCGCGCAGTCGTGGGGCAGACACAGGCGCAGTGCCTTTCACACGGCCGAGCCCAGTGTGTGCCGGGCATGCAGATTGCCAGCCAAAGTTTTGGAGCTCCTTGAACAGCAGTTAGTGATTCTTTGGCTCTGCAAAATCTTGCTGCTCATGCTGTGCAATTTAAAGACAAAATGCTTCCTGCTAATTATTAACAGTTACTGTGTAAGAACAGCTTCATTATAGAGGCACTGCCCTCTGGCACGCTGTCCTTTTCAGCACCTGAACAATGTGAAAGGGAGGGGGAAGAAATGGCAAGGGAAACTGGAGTGCTGGCACCAATTAGTCCTGCGATTACTAAAAGAGGATTGCAATTTCAAGGCCAAAAAGAGTGGGGAGTGGGTAAAAGGATTTGCAATGAGATTATAGGACCTAAAAGCGCCTTTCTTTTGTTAAGGAAATAATTCAACAGTTTTGCTCAAGCCAGTGAGACAATCCAGTTTAGTGGCTGAAGTAGGAGATCTGTGTCCTGTTGCTTTTTAAGGTTCTTTAACTAAGTTGATCCCTGGTTGCATTTGTTAGTGCTTCCTGCAAAATCAAAGTGTTTTCAACAAACAAACAAAAACAGGGAGGAAAGCTATTGGCTCATCAAAAGGCCTGTTGTTTTTTCAGGAAGCTTATTTGTATTCTTTGAAAGGAGAGCCAAGGAAAGAAGGCAGATTGAACTCCCTTTTTTATGTGGGGAAACTTTTTTCCTGGTGGTTACTATGAGACCAGCACTAGAGTCACCCTTTCACCACCCGCAGCATAGATGAGTTCCAGGGCATTTTTTTTTTGTTTGTTGGCTTGCTCAGAGATGCAAATCAGTTAGTTCCTACTTCAACTAAAAGCACCATCTCCTGTCAGAGCAATAGTGGTGTATGCAATTCTCTTCCTCCAGGAAGAAATGAGGGGTAATAAGCCTTCTTGCCCTATTGTAAGAGAGTATAATGTGCACTGATGAAACATTAAGCATAAGTTTCTGGGACTGAAGACAGGAGCTTGCTTGGAGACAGCAGGAAAAGAGGGCTGTCCTGCTCCCTGTCCCTCAAGAAAGGGAATTATAAAATGAATTAAACACATAGACCCTGTGGCTTTAATACAAAATGTCTTTGTTTAGTATATTAATGACCGCAAGATTGCATGAAAGGGTGAATCTTTTTCTGCCCTCTCCAAGAGGGAAGAAGGGTCTCTTGGGATGGCTTAGACTCGAGAGGTGTGAAGGGATCACAAATTATCTAATACCAGTCTTTTTTTTTTTTTCTTTTCTTTTCCTAATGGAACTTCTCAGTGTGAAATATCCATTTAGGCAGGCTTGAAAGCCTTCCATTGGCTATGCCCACAAATCTAGGAGGGCTTCTCAACATGAAGGAGGTAGTGAGTTCTGCCCTGCACTTGATTTCTCTTATTGTTGTTTCACGTGAGGCCTTGTTAAACCTACTTTCATAGGCGAATGCTTAGAGCTGCCCTCCACAAGGTCACTGACAGTTTAGCAGACATCTTCTTGCCACTCGGGCTAGTGTAGCTTGAGTAATAGGCAGGGTTGGATTATGTGCTGGAAAACCTCTTTTAATAGTGGGAGCCATTTTTCCCTAGTCAAAGACAATAAAATAGGACAGTCTGCTTACTGGCCTTGGAGCTGAGCAGTTCTCTTCAGGCTTGTTTATAAACCAGTGTTTTAATTCTAATCCAAAGCAGCTGGTAAGTGCTTACATTTCTGTCCCTTTTGTTTTTGGGGAGGTTTTTTTTTGTTCCGTTATGCTGCTATCGTATAATCTAGTGAATCTGACCTTCTGCTTTCTAGACTTTGCAACCTATTCTAGAGTCCTTCTGAGAAAAGAGAGAAAGGGAGACAGAGCAACTCACCAATGGGTCTTCCACACAGAGTGAAAACATGGATTGATGAAGAAATGTAAGCCCTTGTGCTGTCTGTGGGACTTGTTTAACAAGCTTAATAGTTGTAAAGGCTTTAGTTGTAAAGTTGTCCCATGCTGAGATGCTAAAAGCACTATACAACAGCCATAAACTTTTTGAAATAAAATTAAGATAACAAATACAAAAGGAATTCAGTAGAGGAGATAATGTGGAGGAGAGTTTAGGCAGGAGTTGGTGATGACAGAATGGCAATATGAGTACGACAGCAGAGTGTTTTGACAAGGGTAAAGAACGCACTAAGATGAGAACAATTTCTACTGACACAATCCAAGTTCTGCTTTGCATCAAGTCATGGTTTTTTTGCAATCTAAAGTTTAGACACAGCGATTTCTGAAACAGAGATGGTGGTTGAGTGTGTGCCAGTGGAATTGAAAGTCACAGATGGTACTTTCTGCACCTAGCATAGGTAACCATCTGAATAGTTCAAGTGACATTGTGAAAAAAAAGACTTTACTCTGTCAGGCCACTAACATGAGAATTACCTCGAATGGTGTGACAAACTAGTTTGTTTCCATTTTTTCCCCGCCACGATTTGTCAGAAGTTATATTAACATAGGAAGAAAATATTTCTGCTTAATTGGTTGTTGTAAATGGATGCGCTATAAATTAATTGCCTCTTTAATGTTTAAAAGGTTATGTCCCATTCATTTTATGACTGATTAGTATCATTTCACTAGAATGAGTAAGCTCGAGGTCATCTGATATTTGAAAAGGATAGTTTGTTACTTTCTGTGATTTGCTGCTTTATAGGGCACGAATGAAGTCTGGAGATGTCAGGGTGTCAGTGTCTCTAGTCTAAACACCAGTGAACCATAATTAATTGTTTCCTGTAATCTAACTCATTGATTTTCTATATTTGAGGTGATCCAAGGAACAGCTTTACTCCAGGGATTAATTACAGAGAGAGAGAGTGCGCGTACACTCATGAACATGTTTTTGCTAGTTGATACTAATGAGGAGTTTTTGCAACCACGTGGAAGGTACTGAGTGAATTAGAAGAGGAATTACACAGTCTCTGGCAGATAACCATGCTCGTCCTTAACAACTCCTTTTGGTGCCCACAAAGACTGCTTACTGTCTTCATTAGTGAAATGCCTCAGTCTTTGGAGTTGCCCGTAAGCAGATGGACCTTTCAGAACTTTTTGGTTCCTGTAGGAGAGAGTTTGTGGTTTCTTTTACTGACTGTTAAGGCAGAGCTGTTTGAGGAGGGCAGGGGTTTGCTAGATTGTTATCTTTGCTTTTTTTTTTTTTCTTTAATCTTCTTGAGCGTTATCAAGAAAGAGTAAATCTGGGCCAGTGTCGTCCTCTTCTGGGATATCACTTCCCCATACAAAATTCCAAGGGAAATTCATCAGGACTGGATGAAGCACAGTGTGTTCTGGAAAAACTCCTGGTGGCCCAGGCTTTCTCTAGATTTTTGTGTCTAGGTAAAAGGTGATGACCAAATCACTATTGAAGCATATGATGTGGAAGCTGTGAGCTGTAGATATTTGCTTTGAATGTAGTTTTGTTTTTATTCATTAATAATGTTTTTTTTCAAGCCTCCCTACGTGAAGCTGCAGCAGACAAAGTAGAGCTGTAGAAATCAGTATGTTATGGAAAAGGCAATTGTCTGCCTGTCTTCACCTTTCCTTGTACAGTCTTCATTTCTGCACCCATCCTTTATCTGCTGCAGATCCCAGTGTGAAGAATGAATTTTTTTAAGCCATTTCCTACAGAATCGTATTCTGTTTCTGGAAAAAACAGCTAAGGAGAAGGAGTAAACAGGTGAATTCAGACTAGGTAGCTGATTCCACAAGGGAAGCTTAGTTTTGTTGAAATAACAGTGTTGTAAAAGTTTCTGGAAGGAAATGTGGTCTCCTTTCTGCTAAAGATGTAACTGAATCAGTCATATGAAAAATCACTGGCTTCTAGATAGAATCTTTACTTCTTGCTATAAATTATGTAAAGATCAGCTTTTCTTTTCCTTAATGAGTTTCTTCATTCATGCGGGTAAGATTGTAACTTGAGAATGTTATTAGAATACTATTAAATAAAATGGTCGTGTCCTCTGCAGGCTAAACAGCTGTTCTGAGAGTTAAGGATTAGGGATAAAGACACGCACTGAAATTTATTTCCCATTACAGGTGGGTGGTTTATATTTCAGCTATGATGAAAGTGGCTAAAGATGATTTAAAAGTGAGGAAAAATGAAGTCCCCAGAGTATTTGTTTACAGTTAGATTTGTAGAACATGTGGAATTCTCCAATATTAAGTAGAAGATACCAGCAGTTGGGTGCTGTTGTTATTACTACTATAAAAATAACTAAATCTGTTCTTGTTTTGGAGGTCTGAAAGCAAATGAATATCTAAAAAGTATAGATTACATATAGTTCCTTATCAAAGTTCGTTGATAAGTTCTTGGCCGAGGGTATAAGAAGGAGAAAAAATCTGCGGTGTAAATACACGGGAAGTCTCATCTGCTCTTCCGCTTAATTTTGAGGCTTAGTTGAGATGAAGAAAATTCCCATCTTCCCCTATCTGAATTGGACTGATAGGATAGGATTTAGTCAGACTTGTGGCCATTGGGTTTAAGTTTACTGTACAGTGGAGAGCATGTTACAGGTGTGTTTCTGATTTTCTCTTCATCCAACTTGAGGCATTTGGCATCTGTTTATGAGAAACGCTGAACTCTTGTAAAGCAACTAATGTTGTGCAATGTCATGGTGATCAGAAGCCTTAATACTGGGCCTGGAGGCGGGAGGTGGGGCATTTGGTGGCTGGTCTGGGCTCTGCCATGGATTTGCTGTGTCTTTGGGAGGTACCTTGTTATCTCTTTGTGTATCCTTTTCCTTTCTGTAAGTGGAAATGGTAGCTCTGTGGCTGTGTGATTGAGAGGATTGATTAGCTAATGTCTCTACAATACTTTTGAATGCAAAAAATATTATGTTCTCTTTGCTCTTTCATTACATCTGTAGACCCAAACTGTGAGGTGGAGCAGCCTGGTATTAGGTGCTGTAGTTTCATGTTGTGTGTTCTGGTCTGTCTCCCCCCCGCCCCATCCCTGAAATAAAGCTCTGGATGCTTCCAACTGAGTAATCACAGGAACGTGAATGAGTGAAAAATGTCAAATTTTGATACAAATTTTTTCTTTACCATAGTACTTCCTTCTAAAACTATGTCTCCAAGGAAAACTTTGCACATTAAGCTTTTGTGTTGGTATTAGAACACACCCAGCACTCATATCCTTCAAGCTTTGGGCACGTTTCACTTTGTGCATTAAGATCCTCAGGCACTGGCCTGTTGCGGGTGTAAGAAGAGCCTGTGACGGCTGTACGCACAAAGAGGTAGAATTAAGATTAATCAAAAAATGAATTTAAGACCCTCCAGATATGTGAGTATTTGACTTATGTTTCTTTTATTATTATGATCATATCTTCTGCTTTTACGTAACTTTCTGACATGTGCACTGGACACTAGTGTATGATCCAGTGACTTCAATTCTCTGCAGCAGAGAAGAGTGCAGTGCTGTGGAGCTGGTAAGCACTTTAAGCTTCCCAGGGAAAACTACTCTCAGCATCTGGGAGAGGTTAAATGTTGTAGGGGAGAGGCTAAGCGTTCGTTTTGTCCTCTACTTCTGTAATTCCAGAAGCCAGATTAGTTCTGAAGCATCTGAACCACATTCATTCAAGATTAATGAGAAAGACCAAGCATGGAAAATATCAGTTGGTAAGTGCCTTGGCTTTGAGCAAGTGGTAGAAAGGGAGCTCGAATTGGCAGCAGGCTATGGGTCATGCTTAGTTTTGAGTTTCGTTATTAGCTTTAAACTGGTGAAATGGAGAGTCACAGCGTACCAGATGAACAAGGAGAATTTCAGCGCGTGACATGAAGCGTTCTTGGGTGCGCTTACAGACCTTCCCTTCCTTATTCCCATCTGTTTCTATTTTACTTGAGTTCAGGTTTCCTGTATTGTATGTGCATACACTTATAGCCTTGTGCATGGTCGAGATACATTGGTGTCTTTCAGGCTAACAAGCAGTGCATTCTCACTGATGGATGGTAAGCTGTTTCTAGAAGAGATTTGTGTGTCGTTAATCTCAAGTCTGACTAACTGACAGGCCATGGTTCAGTCGTGGTTAGAAATGTAAGTGGGAGCCTGATGCAGAAAATATTTGTGAAATTCAGGCAGATCTACCAGTAAAGCTGCTTGAAGTTCAGTAAGAATAATAAATGGAGAGCACAGGGGTAGAATAACAGGAGTAAACTGGGTCACCTTTGGCTCTTCTAAATTCTGTTCAGTTTCAATTTGGGACAAATGCTTGTTTGGGTGGAACTTCATATTTTTGTGCCTAAAGTGATAGCCCTGCTGTTTCACTGTGGTTCAGTTGCTCAGGTGATTAACATAAAGGTTCTCTACACCCCTTGTCAGTTTTTTAGAGTTAACTATCAGAGTAGAGTCTTTACATCGAGTTGAAAGTGAAGGTATGCTAGACATAGCCAGGTGGTAGGACTACCTCATTTTCTTCCACCTCAGATGAAAGACTTTTTTTCCTTCCAATGCAATTCTGATCATGTAAAAATAAAACAGAAATGAACCTCTTTTCCCCTCCCTCACTTGTTCCACAGAAAACAAATTCTGTCCTCAGAAAACTAGAGTGCTCCATTTCTAATTTTGTAGGCCATAGGAGACTCGGACTTCCCCGCGCCGGCCACATCAGCGTTGGAGGCTGCTGCAGGCCTAAAGAGGCCCTAGCCCTCTGGGGTCTTTGAGGCCAGAGGCCGTCCATGAACAGGATCCTCTCTTCAGCTCGTGTTTTGGGGACCTGGCCTATGTGAGCTGGAACCCAGACACGCTCCACAGCGCATGAGCAAGTTTAGACAACTCGTAAGCTTCCCCAGCCTGACTAGCATCCGTTTTTCATGCAGTGACAGATTGTCCAGCAACCATTACGTAGCAGTTGTGGAGTAAGGAGGAACTGCAAAGTAGCCTGCAGTGTTTTTTCTTACTTCAAAATAAAGAAAGCAGGGGAAAATACCAACCCAGGCTGTCGTAGAAGTGTACTGTATTGTTCCTGCGTTAACTGCATGCGCTTCCAAAGATTTTTTTCCCTTATCTAATGTGCTGTTGCTTAATAATTATTTATTCCTCCCAGAGATCTGTAGGCTAGGTTGGTAGGAATGTATTCCTGTTTTTAACACAAAAGAAGAAAAATAGAACTGAGGCAGGAAGGATGAAGTAACTTGCCTTAAGTCACAATGTGATTCAGTGGTTTTAGGCAGAATTAGAATTTGAGGTTGATAGCCAGCAACTCCTTACTCCCATTGGAAGCAAATCTTTTTTAATTAAAATTAATGTGGGACAGTTGTCTCAGCATCAATTTCTAAATATATCAGGACTTTTTTCTATTTCAATATTCAGCCTGGAATTATAATACAGTCACAATAAAGAAGTTAAAATACTTAAATACAGAAGAGTGACAGATTTGCATTTTGCACTGTCTGTCATACCTGAAATAGCTGTGTCTCTTAAAACAACAACTCTATAGAGGTTTTTGTTTTTGTTTTTTTTTTAAATATTGAAAGAACAATTCCTCCATTGTTGTCCCTAAAGATATATTCGGCTCTTGGCAAAGACCAAAATTCTTGCTGAAGGCCACGCAATCTCACCCTGGGGAAGAGAAGGTTTCATATATAGCTTCAGCAGTGAGAGACTTCTTAGTACCACAGTGGAGTCATTGATGGCTTCCAAAAGACACATGACCTTGTTTTTCTTGAAATCAGAAATCACCCTTTTTATTTCTAATTTTGGAAATGTGAGAAGTTTGAGATTTTTTTATTATCCTGATAGTCCTCCCCCCATTCCTTTATTTATTTTCCTCATGATTTTGTGTGGAGGAAGTGGCAGGAGAATGGCTTTGGCTATTTGGAGAATGTGAAGATTTGACCAACTTTCTACTTTATCCTTCAAAAAGTAACATTAAATTATATTTTCAGGTGTTTTGTTTGTGAGTAGCTTGCCTTGTGCAACTTTTCCATTGTCTTTAATAAAAATTTAGATGTAATCCCTCTGGCAGTTGTGTCATATAGAAAACTCATTTACAGTGCACAAGAGATCAAAATTTTATTATTCACTCAAAAATGTGTTAGGCACCCTGGAGAAACCAGGAAAGACTCCACCTAGGAGCTTAAAGTCTCGATCCCGCATGTCACAGTAAGTGAAAGATACTGAGAGACAATGAAAGAGGGAATTGCAGAGAAAAGAGAAGCATTACCAGAATATTAGATCAGTCTTCATAAATTAGAAATTAGTATTGTGAATTCATAAATCATTTTAAGAATAATGTTTTGTCAGTTATGCAAAATTAGAGAAGATGGAATAATGATTTCATATGTTTCAAATCTCTAAAGTAATCAGTTTTCATTAAAATCAGGAAATACCTTAACACGTACCTTTCAGATATTTTTTTTATGTATTGTCATTAGCCCAGTTAGCAGAGGGTTTTTTTCCTTTGATTTGAGAGGAAGCTTGTTTGACTGTTGCTAGGTGATAGCTAATTATGATATTAACGGCCGGCAAGCTGTTGGCAGAGACTGCAAATTTTTTGTCCTTGTTAACAAAATGTATGCATTAGAGGTGCAGCAGTATATAAATGCTTCTGTATTGCTCAAAATTTATAGTGTGAGTGATAAATTTGTTAATGTAACCATGGTTATATTGCCAGATGTATATAGCATTAACCCCTGTTTGTGCTGTAGTCTTGTTAGTGCAAGTCCAGTAACGGCGTTCAAGTTGAAAGCAGAAAGACCGAACATGATATGGTCGTGGTAGAATCTGTGTTCCCTGATGGGGGAAACAAAGAGCTAAAAAGCATCATTGAGGATAATTGTCGTAAGGAAGTACTATTCGTCTGCCAGCATCTAGAGGGATGTTATATTCTCACAAAAATGTACTTAGGCTTTTCCTCTCAGTTACTACCCCATTCTAAATTTACTTCTAGAAGAATGGTTAAAATAACTATCTTCCAAGCTAGTTAGACATCCACTAATACTTTTTGGTAGTGATCTGAGTCCAGCTTACCTTGGGAGCTGAATGTACTTGTCAAGAGCATTGTTCCTTGCTGCCATTAGCTACAGAGTTTGTCAGACTCGAGGTAGATAAAAGCATCTATTGCTATGGTTGTCTCAGCAACTTCAACGTAAGAATGATTGGTTTTTTGTTGCTTTTCAGAAACCTTCTCAGGTGGGTTTTTATACTTGAAAGATGGTCCATTGGTTGCCATTTGACAAAACAGTTTGCTCTTTCTAGGTTTGATGTCATTTTGACATTTTCCTTCAATTCACTATTTGTTGGAGATGTAGGTGAGACTTACTGCAAAGAATTTTTTACTATGGAATGGGCTGGCAATGGTGCATTTACAGCGTTGGTGCAGGTGAAGCCTTTGTTCGCTTCACCTGGCAACTGTAGCTTCTGCTCATTGGGATTTGCAATTATATTGCTTCCCAATAAATCCTATTGACCCTGGGGCAAGGGGAGGTGGTCACAATGAATTGCGTGCTTTCCCTTCTGTTTTCTGTGCATTACTGGGAAGTCGTTGCACTTGGTCACCAGAGGAATACTCCTGTTTCCTCCTGCCGCACCTTTCTGCCGAATCCGTGTGTTGACCTGACTATAAAGGTGCCTTGGTCAGTCGCGTGATTTGCATCACCGTCACTGTCACTCGTGCCCAGCATTTTTGCCACTGCCACAGGCGGTCACGTGCTGGTAAGGCAAGCTGGTCCTGGATACAGGATCCTCTGTCGCTGTTGCCCGTTTGCGATCTAGCAGCTCTTTGCTGACTACATGCTTTGCACCGGGTATATTGTGCACAACAGCTCGTTAGCTTACAGCTGACACTGTTAATCTTTATACCCCTTACCAAGTTGTCCTCCCCTTTCCTTGGGGCTTTCGTGAGAAGATCCGGGCTTGCAAGTGCTTTGGCACTAACTGTCTTCTTAGCAGCTAAGCCCGCTGGGTCTTTGCTGTGGTTGGCACTGAGGTATAGACCACCTTCGCTCGCCCTGCTGAGCCGTCCTGGTCCCGGTTACCCACTCCTTGTTTCAAGGGCCTTTAAAGTGTGGCTCTGGGGTTCTGGGGTTTTTTGATTGCTTGTTTGTTTTTCCCCTTTTCTGTCTCCTCCTGCTTACCATCACCCACTGGACATATTTGGTAACAGAGTCGTTGGCCGATATTTATTGCCTTTCTTCTCTGTTTTCATCATCCCTTAATTGTGGTGTGCAGTCCCACACAATTGAGTTTGTTTTGAATTTTCAGTTGTTTGGGTTTTTTAAAATCTATTAATCAGGCCTTTCTGACAAAGAGGCCTGTGAGAGTTTTTGGCATAGTTGTGAACTACTGCAACTGTGAAAGAAAATTCATACCCTGGCTTTTTTTTTTTTTTTTTTTTCCTCCCCTTCTCCAGTGTTTGGCTTTAAGAACTACAGTCTCCTTGCTCTAATGTAAATTCCAGCAGACAAAGGATTTATATTTCCTTTTTTTAAGTCTCTTGAAGCCTACACACCTTTTAAAGGTTTTATAAATGTGCGATATACATTTTGGTAGAAATAATTAAACCAGGGGCTCACACATATTATTGCTTCTGTATGCCCTGGGAGCTGCTGGTTTGGTTGGCTGGCTGGCTGACTGCCAGGAAACCACACTGGTTGGCCAGCCACCTTTTGGGTCAGCCTGGTTTCCAGCAAAAGTTGTGTCCAAATCAACACATTCCCGTGGAATGTTTTAGTTTTCAGCAAAGCAACATTTTCCTATGGAAAAGCCTTCCATCAGAAAAATCTCCACTACCCCTCAGTCAGGCGGTTTTCCCATGCTGGGGCCCTACAGCATGCTGAAGTTTCCTCTGAGTTATGCCATCAGAGGAAAAACAATTAATTACCCAGCTCGGGTGGAAATCAAGTCCCATTTGTCTTTAAAAATTGATAGAAAATGCCCAGACATGTTGGAGTTGATCCAGAGGTGGCTGCTAGTGCCGGGTATCTCACTTTACATGAACGAAAGCTCACAAGTTAGTACCATTAGTCTTTAGTTTTCTTGGCTGCTTGTTTTCAACACAAATGTGAATGCTTGCTTTGCCCCTCCGTGGCAGAGCGCTAATGCCACAGTAAGAATGACTGATCATTTCAGATGGAGTTTGATCCTGCCCTTGACACACCTGAACTTGCATTTGCTGATGGTCAGTGTGATCTGCTACTGTTGTATACGTTTCGACCAAATGCTTGTAACAGTGTGAATATTCCTTTGGCCGAGGGCATACTTGAAATTGCAGTGCGTTTTCTGCAGATTAAGCCGACGATCCTTAACAGGTAACTGTTGGTGTTTCCACATATCTTCTTACCCTTAAACTGTTGTAACTCATGTTCTTTCAGTGTGTTCATTTGAAACTCCAGCTCTTTATGATTCATCCATTTTTTTTCCCCAAAAAATATGTGAAAGCTGTGTTTGTTTCTGCTACTGGGAGATTAAGTCAATCTGTGTGTAACAGAAATACACTGGGCCACAAGTTTCTTTGTACTGGTATAAGAGTTGTTCAAACTAGTTACTATTTTTCTTCTAATAGCCATATGGGGATTTATTAGAAGTTGACTTTAGTCAGTGCGCTTAGCTAATAAGTTGAGGGGAAAACCACTGCCATTAATAGTGCTAATTGTATAAATATTAATCTTATTCACAGCATGTTTTTATTACAAATGAAAATTCAAAAAACAAGTTTCATTTTTATTTTGCCTAAATACAAAATGTGCTGTTAACTTCTACAGGAACACCAGTCATTGCTCTCCAGCAACTTAAAGGCTAAATAGAGAAGAAACAGTTCATTTGAAAAAATGCCTGCCATGGCCCAAATGGCTTTTTATTATGGATGGTCCTTAGAAGAATGAACTTTTTCAAATGGTTTCTTAATCTGGAACCAGGGGGAAGCAGTTTCTGAACACTTTAAAGTGAGAGATAGTTTAACTCTGTCATTTGTCAACTTGAAATATGTTTTAATAATTAATACCATCTGAGATTTGATGTGCACGAGTTTGGGAACAGAAAGACAATTCATCCAACACTGATAAGGCTTAGCTGAACTTCAGCAAAGCCCTGCAAGCGCAGAAGTTTGTTGTTTGAAAGGCTTCACCGATATCTGTGACACGTTATTTACATGCTTGAATTCTTTAGCTTCCTTCCCTGAGAAGATACAGTTAATTTTCTCAGTTCATGTGGTTTTGTGCTGAATCGGATTTTTTTTTTTTTTTTATGAGAGCCTTGGGCCTTTTTCAAGTTGGAAAATACGGATAAATCACTATTGCTTTGTTTATTTAGAAGAAACATTTTGTCTATTCCAATATATAAGAGTTTTTCCTATCCTTTCTTTAACCCCACTTCCACCCACGTACAGGAATATCACAGTCTGGGAGTAAATTTTTTACTACAGCTTCATTTCGTAATTCCACTATTTTTTACTTGGGCTTTTGATACATATAGACATGTCATTCTATGAATTCTGATTCCTGCGGCACGTTTGTACAGTATGAAGACTACATTATTGTTTTCCTCTTGTAGCTTAACATGTGCTGTCCCAAAGACTATTCTGGACTCTGATGGGATATAAAAATGTGACCCTATCCTACACAAGTGTGAATGCCTTCAACAGCCCTCGACCTTCATGTGAGTTGAGGAGCTGCGCTTGAAGGACTGAGGCTCACTCTAAGAAATGCAAACAATTGAATACGTTAAGCTGTGTGAAGCGAGTGTGCTTGTTTAGACGAGTGCATGCCACAGTACACTTTACCACTTAGGAATGTATGCCTACTTAACTTCTTTTTGGTCATTTTGGTCTCTTTCTCTGTCTCTCAACTCCCCTTTTTGTTCAGAGGTATAGAAGGCTTTTATTACTCATGTAAGTGCCTTGGATCCTTTTACAGTCCATATTTTAACACTGTATTTAAATGAGCCACACAGTGAAGTTTTTATATGTTAGCACAAGAGTCTCTGCAGAATAATTATAAAAGTAGTGTGTTTTTTATATATAGCATTTTATCAGAACTTTGCTGATGCTGTAAATGTAATGGACAACATCTGTTTTCCATTTCACTGCATTTTGTGTAGTGGTTGTCTGCTCACGAGGAGAGAAGAGTAACTTTGAATAAAAATGGCTTGCTTCACGTTTTGCTTCCAAAGGTGAAGGTGATAAGGGCAGAGTTGTTTTATAATAATCTTACTGGAAGGTATTCAGTCTCTTACTTTTAATTTGGGCATAGAGTAATCCTTTATATGTTGATAATGTAGTTTTGTGGTGCTAATTTCAAGAAAAGCTTAGCGTAGTAAAATATATAGGATTGTGTTTAAGCTTTAGAGAACTTATCTGAAGCCTATTTCACAATTGTAGAAAAGATCAACAATCAGTCTCTTATATCTTCCTCGACAGTGCTATAACAAATCTGTGTGTTTTTAGTTATTTCCTCTAGATACTGTGCTTTTAAAACAGTTACTGTGTCTGAGCCCTAGGATCTAATCAGTGAACTCTTACCTATAGTACCTTTCACATTGAGGACTCCCCCTCGGAACAAGGAGGGCAGCAGACCTGGAGGCACCAGTGTGTGGATTTCCCCAGGACATAATGAGCTGCGCAGTAGTGGAAGGAGGGGCATATCTGGCAAAAAGTAATTTACATTGTTGTGAAAAGTGCAAGGTTGCCTTTTATGTCCAGGAAGTTTGGTTGCTTTTTAATTTTTCCCTGAATAGCTCCACGCAAGAAATAGCAGAATGCTCTATATGTGTTTGCGTCTTGGAGAGCCTTGGAGAGCGAGGAGCTCCCTGCGGACCGTTCTTTCCTTGCATTCTTTTCTGCTGGATCTCCTGTTGTAGCATGGGCGTCTAGTGAAATACCCCAGGCTGAAGCTGCTGTTTGTTATGGATATAGCATTCTCCGAGGAGTAATTGGCTAGAATTCCTGTTTGTATAAAGAACACATAACGTTAGGAAGTTGGTTTTCTTGCTCTGGTTAGGGCTTTTGATCTTGATGTTCTCCGTTGGTCTCTGATTGGGGCGGTGCTAGCAGGCAGCTTTTGCTCTGAGCCCCTGCTTTGGACTATATGCATTAAAGAACATCAACAAATCCTTCTGCCTGAGTGATAGGCTGTGCGGAGGGCACTGTAGGAGGAACAATTCTGCTTTAGCAGAGATTGTTACGACGATTGCGTTGGCTTTACATCTCCAGGTCGTCTTATGCTGCTGTTTACCTCACAGATAAGTGATCAAAATACATCTACGAAACCTATTTTCCTTGCTCAGTGTTTTGGTAAAACCCCTCTTCCTGTAGCCCTCTAGGGCCTACCGTTTTTCCATCCCATCAGGCACAATTTCCCTTCACCTTCAAAACTCTGCAGGGCCTCTCCTTGCATTGCCTGTCCTCTCTCACATGCTCTGTAGAATTTGCCTTTGCCGGTGAAGCTGGACAGTTCATTGCCAAATGGCTACGTTACCAAACGAGGACTTGTGTGGACTTCTTCTGCTTCTGATCCTTGTTCTCCAGATCTGTAGATACCTTGTTGTCTTCCTTGAGCTCCCTCTTTGAAATTCTTTGCTCTGGTGCAAAACGGACAGAGGCGAGGGAAGTCGCCTGTCAACTGGTGGCTACAGGTCTGTCTGTCCGTCCTGCTGGGTTTTTACATTCTCCCATCTGTTTTCTGGCTTGCTTGAACTGCTGTTGAGGTTGTTTGAGAGGATGCCATTTTTTTCCTACTCCACATCACATTGCCTCTAGTGCAGTGAGTTTTCTCCTGTGCAGTGCCTCCAAACTAAAAACATACCGTGTTTGTTGCCTTGTAGCCTTTGTCTCCTCTACTAAACTTGCTGGCCCAAGCAACTAAAATTATCGCTAGGAAAGTAAGCTACAAAAAAAACAACAGAGGAAGCAAAGTTGAGGAGACTGTACCGTTATTTCCTCCTCTTCCTCCTCTTTCCCAGTAAAGGTTGGGTATGTTGCCCAGTTCCAGCCGTATCTGGCAGAGGCGAGGTGTCCTACAGAGGACCACCCCAAGCGCCTGTGTGAGCAGGGGACTGCGTGGAGGTGGAAGCTGGCAAGGGCTGCAGCCACCACTGGCAGTCGTAAGCACCCAGCCCGCATTCACGGACAAGACTGAGCTTCATTAATTTGAGGCCTTGCGGGACAGCTCATTTACCAGCGTGTTTTCTGATGCAGTGAGATGCATCTCTTAATGTATGGTGCTTCCGTGGATGTAGTAGTCCTGTGTAAACGCAGCAACTGTGTAATGTTTGGCTAAAGCTTTCTCATGTTGATGCTTTAGCTGGGACGGTGGGTTGTTATGCCTGAGTAAACGCTATAAAGCATTTTCTTTTTTAGCAGGTGGCTTTGAAAAAAGTTGTATATTTGGCTGTACTGTGAATTCAGTAAATATTTTTGACGTTGATTTGTTTCTTTTTTTATTTATTTCAAACTGCTTTTTTTCTCCCTCTGAATTAGAGCGTGGGTGTGTGCTATGCTGAAGATTTTTTTTTCTCTTGTTCAGAGAATGTGAATCTTGAATCAAATTAACCTATTTTTAAAGTTAAATTTTAGGCCCTTGCTTGAAGGCAAACGTGCCATGAAGTTACCCTAGCTTTAAAAACGAAACGGATTTCGTACAAATAGTGACTTGTAATTATTAAATGTAAATGAGATTTTCTTTACACTTATTTCTTATTACCTTTAGCACATCAGGTCCACCCATTTGGCCAGGAAGCACCTTTTTCAAGAGAAATGGAGCCCTTCTACAAGGTAGGTGATGGATAATACATCTTAGAGTAACTGTTCTGCTTAACAAATACCTCTTGAAAATTGCACAGCTTTTAAAATATTCACTGGGGAAGAAATGGAACAGTTATTTTTATTTTTGTTGTTTAACCTTTTTCCTTTATTGTGTATCTGATGCCATGAAAATGGTGATTTATTGCATAAACTGAGTGTAGTCCATGAAAGTTACTGCTTTTTTTCTTTCCTCAGATTATTATTTGCTTATTGTAAATTAATTAAGGCAAAGGCTTTTTTTTTTTTTTTTTTTCCTTTGTGCAGAACAAAGAGTGCCCAGAACAAAACAGTTCAGCTAACCAGCAGCAGTTACAGCTGTCTGGATGAAGCAGGATTGTTCTTTGAGAGAGATCCATTCTTTTAGTCCCTAATTGTGCTGATATCAAAGTATCCCTGTCGGTAGGGTATCAATGCTGTGGTGAGGAAGACAGTAACAGAAGATTTGTCTCAGGAAACCCACCAGATTTAAGGGTGTTTATCTTCATAGGGGAATTTGACATGTCTTATTTCCATTAGATGGACAATATGAACAAAAGCTATACGTGTACAGATTTGATAGGTGAATGTTTTCAGTCAGACTTTTAAAAATGATTATTCACTGCTAAGTGTATTTACATTCCTGCTATTGACTATGTAGAACTCCTGTTATTCTTAACAAAATTGTCTCGGGGACATACAGAGAAGGATGTTTCCCTAAACTCTCGTGCAGTTGTATATGGTGCAAAAGTAACTTAGACCCTTTAGGATGACTTTACAGTTTTTGCAAGTATTTGTCCATGAAGTGTCTCAGTTTTGTGCTCGTTCTCATGATGCCAAGAGTTTTATGACTTACCTTCTGGCAGAAAATACTGTACAATGTTCCCCAGAACGTTTATCCAAATTACTTAGGATGAAGCCTTACTCATAACTAGATTCACAAATGTATAATTGGCAAGAAATACTGCTCACCTTCAACACACCAAAGTAATCCAGCATCTGTAGTTTGCCTGAGCATATTTTTCGACTGATTTCTTGTACATCCATGAATCTGCATCATTAAATTATCTAATGCCCATGCTGAGATTTGTTCAAACATATATGAAACACATTAAAGGATTCTGACTATTTCTTAACGCTAGGGGATGGTATAAACTGTAGAATTTGGAAGCTTTTGAATTTGATCTGGCTAGGATAAATCTACTGTCTTTGCAGTGTTTACTACTGGAAAGAACTGAAGGAAAGGAGAAAAAGAAAACCTTGTAAAAAGATACGATTAGTTTTCTGTTGTTGAATGATTTTATTTCTAAATGTGTACTTGCGCATATACAGTCATGTCATATCTGTAACACCGTGTTTACCTGCCTGTTGTTATGATGCTAAATCTTTAGGAATTAAGAGCAACTATTTTGTAGACCTCCCTGTCTCAGCAGTTGCTTAAAGCTGTCTCTTTAGAAATAAAAGGACTCTTCTCCTCTTGTCTTCCATAAAAAACAGAAAAACCCTAAAACCCAAAACATTTCCTCATATTAAAACAAAAAAAAAAAACCAAAAACAAAAGCAGAAAAGGAGAGAGATGAGAGAGAGAGATGTCTTTTCAAGCAACTAGCAAAGCCTAACAGGACTTTAACTGAGTTGGCATTCTGTGTTACTCTTTCAAGTGGAGAAGCCAGCCGATCTGCACTCTCATATGCGTGATACATGAAGTTGGAGGGAAGAGGGAGTTCAGTGAAGAAAAAACTTTGTAAAGTTATCTTTTAACACTTCCTGGTTTTAATTTAAAAACAAGAAAATAACCCTAACAGACTCTGTTTTGTTTTTTCCCCATCAATGAGCTCTTTCATGTGCAGGTCTCAAGGAAGTGATAAATTTATCCTCTTTGCTGCTTCCGACCGCCTTTTCCAAAACACCTGTGTAAAGGAATGCTAGAGAGTGTAGGCAGATTTCAGATGAGGTCGTGGAGAGGCTTGTCAGGTCCTACCTTACATGACCATCTTAAGTCCCTTTTGCCAGTCCTTATGTCCAGCTTAACGTATATGAGAGAATGAAAAATTGACTCAAGTATCAGTTGCAAGTTATATTACTGCCTTTTGATTGTCAAAAGTTTAGTAACAAGGGATTTTAAATTATTTGATAAATATTTTGCTACACGTGAAAAGAATATTCAGTCTGTGTTATAGATAACACTGTAGGATAATATTCATGTGCTTTTGTCACACCTCATTTCTTGTAAGTTATTAAAGGAAATGTTCCTTTTGGTTTTGGGAACGGAGATAAAATCCACAATGTAAGTAGTACTTTCTCATCTAAGGTGGGCTAACAAACTCTCCTGATTTCTATTCATTTTATACCTGAACTATTTGGCAAAGTAATTTTAAACCATTGTAAAGTATTTAACATAGCTCTCCAGAGAAGGAGTGACTGAGAAATAGTTATCTGTAGATGTCAAAACAGCAAAGCAAGAGAACAGGAGGGGTATAAATCATTGTAGCTATTCTATGTCCTTAATGTCTTTGACATGACTAGGATTAATTCTCTGTTCTCTGCTGGCTGTCTTTACCTGTACTTTATTCAAGAATATTTAACTCACGTTCCAAAATGTATATGCTGTGTCCTTTTTGCCTGTGACTTGATTGGATGTAAGATGGTTATCTCTGTGTTTTTTTGTCTTTTTTTTTTTTTTTTGAGGATCATGGAACTGTGGTTCCTAACTTTAACTCTCTGATCAGAACAAATGATAAATTTACTTTTCCTCTTGTGCCAGTCACCGGCTCTGGCTGCTTTTTAAAATGTTGTCCTCCTATTAGATGAGAATTCTTCCTTATATCCTTGTGCTTTTTTTTCCTCTCATGAATTCCCATGTAGAACTTAATACAATGTAGACGGGATTCTTTAGCTGTACCAGATTCTGATACCTTCTCTCAAAACTTATTTGCAAGTCCATGGAGATTGCCTCACTCTGGCCTTCAGCATTCCCAGAGAACATGCAATGTTTTGCTTTTATTGCCTTAACTTTTCTGTCTAGGTTTTTGTAATTTGTTATTGTACGTGCTAGCATGGTATCAAGTCCTGGCTAATTTTTTTTAATCTTCTGTATTGGAGCTTTTGTTGCCATTATTTTTTCTTTATTCAGCTGTCTTAATGCTTCCGTTTTTATTTAATACAATACATGACAGAAGAGATCTGTGTAGTAGAAAAGATTCAGAGAGATGCTAAACTCTAAGAACTAGCTGAGGTGGGTGAGGACATATTCATAGGAGTTTTGAGGCCTTGAAACTAATGCATCGTGTTCAGGTAAGATCTGCTTTGTTTCTTTTGCTCTGGTTTTGGATGTTAAGCCCACGTTAAAGCCTTGCGGATGCAGTTGTTCAGAAATCAATGGCAGTAATTTAAACTACTACTTGAGTATTTGTCTACTTTGTTTACAATATATCAAACATTCTCTACAAATAAGTTAAAACTACAGATTGACTTTAGCAGTAGCTGTGTGTAAATTCCAACTGCTAGCTGAATGCCAGCTGTGAAATGTACCTGGACTCTGTAGAGTTTCTTATTCTGTCTGTTTCTTAAAGAGTTGTAACTGTCTATAGTAGCTAAAGATCTCTAAGTGAGAGAGAACTTTTATTTTGGAAAGAATAAATTGAACCTGCCACTCTTTTTTTGTCTCATTTGCCCTCACACTTCAGTAAAACTAAATGCAACTTATTATTTTGTCTTCTTATATCAAATTTGTTCTGTCCCGAGTTGCAAGGAAATGTACAGAGATGGTGATTGTGGGTATAATTACAGCTGTCAGGAAAACAGAGTGCAGTATTGTGAAAACAGATTTGCATACACTGTTGCTGTTCCAGTGGGGATTGAAACAAAAGTGTAAGAACTTCAGACATTGCCCCAGAAGATGCAAGAGCCCTGTAATCAGGCCATGTACTAACATAAAGCAATATCTCCCCTCTGATTTAAGATAAGTATACTTCTGCCAGTCTTAATGCAGTTCTGGGGTAAGCTTCCTGGGTCCAGGATTGAACTACTGAACAAAACCCAGCAGAAGCAGACCCCTGCTATCGTATGGTGAGTAAGTATTTATCGTTCAGGGAAGGAGTGTGAAAGTGGAGATGGCCTTCCTCATTATGACTAGAAATTTCACCTTAGATTACTTCTTCCAGCAGTTCTTGATCAGCTGTAGGTACAACCATATCTCTGCTACATATCTGCTTTGTTATATGAAGAAATTTCTCCGTTTGCTGTTCTGATGATCAATGCAATTTCAATCTGCTGCGTGTGGATGTTAAATCAAAGATACGAACTGCTACTCTGGAGATCTGAAAAATGTTTTTTGCAGACCTGCCTTGTATGAATAGGATTGCAGCGTTCAGTGCACTGAAGTCAGTCTGACCGGCTTTCCCATAAAGTCGCAATTCCCTTTTAATTAGGAGGAAGAAAAAGTTTGGCCAGAAAAAACCTTTTCCACCCTCAGAACACAGGAAGGGGGAAGAGTGAAGAATCGTGCACTTCTTCCATACCACTTGGCTAAGACAGCTCTGAGAAAGGAGGGCTTGTCTTCCTGCGAGCTCACAAGTTGCTTTGTTCACTCCGTACCATCAGCTACAGGGAACAATCATCTTCATTCTCCAGAACAGAGCAAGAGATATGATGCTTATACTTGGATGGCTTGGCCTCTTCTCCTCAGGGAAAATGTATTATAAGACGTTTTCATCTCTGACTGATGCTTCCGACAACCCATGCTTGATGTGCCTTGGAGCAGCTGCCAACTGCTGTAGCCAGAGAGAGCAGGCACTGTCTTTTAGGAATTCCTGCAGGAGAGTTAGGAGCCACTGTCGTCACGGGGTCAGAAATCACCAAAACCAGCATGAGATGGTGACTCCAGAATTTGTTGCACAGTGGAAGCAGAAACTCTAGCCACTAATGCCTCAGTAAAAACGTCAGCCTTTGATGCCCTCAGTCTAAGATGATGGCATTTGGGTTTTAATTTGCTGATGTCTGATATCTGACCATGAAATGAGGCTTTCAGAAAATTGCCAAAAAATGCAGCTCTCTCAATTCTTGGATAAGAATATGACTTATTTGAAAGAGCAAGAAAATTGCATCCCTAATTCCGAAAGTTTGTTTTGTACAAAACCTGTACAGACCAGACCTGAGAAGTCCTACATAAGAAGATGAGGAACCAGCTTATTTATGAGCACGTGCACACATTTATACAGAGTTCTTTTCCTTGAATAACCATGACACTCTTTGAAATGACCAAACAGTCCATTTAATCCATTGTCCATTGAGTAAGAAATGAGAGAGCAGACTTCGACTTTCACATTTCCAAGTATTAGCTATTAATAGAATCTCTTGCTGAAGTAAAAATAAGCCAGGGGAGGAGGGGGAAAGGGTGTAACTGTTATTAGTTTCTCTTATAAAGACTAAATTAGTCTCATGTGCTCTTACAAATCAAGATGTCCAGCCCGCTTTTTGTGTTAATTCTGACATTAAAATAAAATTATAACAAAAGAAGGGACCAGCTTCTATGAACAACAAATGCTGCCAATATATTAGCTACTCACTCTTTCCTCTGGTGAGGTTTTGTGTAGGGGGGTTGTTCTCTTTACCTTGAAGATGGGAGTTGGCAACAAATTCACAAAGAAAAGACAAATGCGTGCATGCAGACGCACGTTCTCCTGCTCCCTCTCCCATACTGTGAAAAATTGGGGTGCGTTTGTCAGCAGTCACCACCAAATGCCAGAGGGCCACTGCAGGTCCAGTGAGCTTTTAGTAGCAGAAATTCAGTTAATCTGTTCTTAACTGAATATTATTTCCACTGCACGAACAGGACAGATGCAGTTCCTACTCGGGTGGGGAAGATGTGCAGCCCCACCATACAATGCAAGGTATCCATTCCTACTGGTGCTAGCTGGGGCGGGGAAGGGAGGAACTGGAGAGACCTGAAAGACAAGAGAGTTCAGTAAGTCTCATGTGAATTTAACTTTCAGAATTACATGTCTTAACATCTCAAAAGAAAACCAGACTTGGAAAGAAAAGGTCTGTTTTCTTCTGCTACGGGGATGTGCAAAGAGAAACCAACATGGCAAGGTAGCATAAGTGTTACAAATGTTTTACTAGTATGTAATATTTAAATGTGGTGATAAACATAAGAGAGGCCAGTAGGAATAAAAAAGGGTTGCAAGACCATCCAGTCTTTAGGATTGGTAGACTTAGGTGCTCCGAATTATAATATGGCTTTGGGCTTTATGCCCAAATGCCCTTTATGCCCGAATCCAGCTAAGCAGTAATGCCTATTTAGGCTTTTTATGTTCCACAAGAAACTAAAATCTTTCTTGGTTTGTTTGGTTTCTTGGCATCTCTAGTTCCTCTGTTCTGCTCTACAA
Organism: Struthio camelus; assembly: GCF_040807025.1. NCBI lineage: Eukaryota > Metazoa > Chordata > Aves > Struthioniformes > Struthionidae > Struthio > Struthio camelus. The sequence continues at coordinate 64,355,904 of NC_090946.1, read as the reverse complement.
AATGATGTTAATAGTGCTCCTCACGGCACAGAGCTGTCAGTCTACAGAATATTTGTTCTAAGTCATATTCTGATGCTACACAAATGGGAGAAGCTTAAATAGGGAGAATGTAACTGTAAAAAGCAACCATGTTGTCTGTTTGCTTTTGCAGGGGAGTGTATTTTAGTATCTTTTTGAACTTGAAGTTTGAATTAGACTCCTTACATTCAGATGTATGTTTGGAGGTTGACTTTTTACCTCCTTAAAACAGTTTTGTGTGGATATCTGGTCTTTTTGAGTGTGCAGTTCAATGTTCTTTCTCAAGTGGAAGAGCACCACACTTTTCAACTTCACCATATTTCTTCTTCTAATTTTGCTTCTCACAGCTGCCATTCCACCCTACTTGCAACTGTGTTTGCTAGTGAATTGGCTTTGGTCGACCTGCTGAATTAACAGCAATGCTAGTATCCCTCCTTGTTACAGTAAAATGCTTTTCATTTGCATTGCGTTATTATTTAAATCAGCATTTTTTTTCATGTGAAGCGTACCTGACAATCTCTTCAGGAGTTTCCTTTCCGGAAGATGATTCACGTGGCGCCTCCGTGGAGACTGAATATTTGAATAATTTATTTATTATTAGCATTCAGTGTGTTTGCAGTGGTATTATTGAAGAAGTAAAATTAAGTCGGAGGGGTTGTGCAGCATGTCCCTAAGGGAGTAATTTGAACAGCGGAGCTCTCCTTTGTCTGGGAAAGTGGGTAAAACCCTGCTAGACTGCCTGAGTCCTGAGGGTGCTGGTAGGGGTTAGTGTTTGTGAAAGAAGTGTAAAATGGCCTTAACAGCGAGTGGATTCCATAGGAAATATCAGCGAGACAGACAGACTCTAACAGTGATTCTTACAGAAACGGTCACTTTGGCACAACGTTTTTAGCTCTGTGTTCTATACGTAGGACATTCATATATGATACATTATGTATTAGCTGTACAATAGGTATAGAATATTTTTTCCTGTTTTTCTAGCTAGATATGTAACACAATGGCAAAACCTATACTTTATTAAGTACCTGAAGCATGGTCACGTTGACATTGATGGAAGCATTATTAATGAAATGTAGCAGCTAGCCTTTTATATACCCAAACGCTAAAATGTCTGCAGTACCCTTAGCTTCTAAAGTTGCAAACCAAGAAAACTGAACTGCAGCAGGCAAATCCTGTTAATGTTAGATGGCATTGAATAGTATATGAAGTAAAGTTAATTCTTACCTTATTTCATCTTTAAACTCAATGACTTATATTTTAGATCTACATAGATGTTTTTGCTGGCTTTGCAGATAACTTTGTGTATTTCGTAACAGTCCCTCAAAGTGGCTTACAAGTTATTACTTTGAGCGATTCAAGATAAGGTTTACTGGCTTTGTTTATCTTCCTTGACAACTAAAGGGTGTGGATGAGTGCTCTGAGGCAGGTCACACCGCAGTACTAACCTCAGGCGGAGGAGAGGATACTTGTGTGTGCAGCTGTGTATTTTACCTTCAATGTGAACTGTTGTATGAACTGTTACAGCAGACAAAATTATTTTGAAATACACACTGAAGAGAGAAATAGTTTACTGCTGCTGCTATAACTACCTGCAGTTCTGGCATGACTGCCCCAAGAAATAGTGTAGTCTAGGAAAGGATGGGGCAACTACACAGAGTGTGGAGGAGGTGAGGAACAGACAGTCCTTGCTGAGCTAATCTACAGGTAGCATTGCACTGGGGGTACTGCTAAATGGCCTAAAATATGTTCTTAGCTTCTTTGTAAAGTTGATCCTGCAGGTAATCGTTGCTTCATTGATGTGGTCTGTGACTTGGCAGTCAACTCTGGAATCCACTTCCTGCAAATCACCAGTAGACAATCCCCGTTTTTAAGAAAAATGTTTTCTGTTCAAACATGTGAAGTGCTCCTGTGGCTGGCTTTTTTGTAGGCATTGGCCCAAACGCTTTTCCTAAGAGGCATATCCTGTTGTCCCCCACAAACACCTATACGGGACACACATATATGTGGGAACCTGTTACCCTTGGGTTTCGATTGGATGAAGAATATATACACCAAGAGAAATGGCAAGTTTCCGTTCAGTGGCTTCCTCTTCTGCCACAGTTGCCGTTCCTCCAGGATTCCTGCAACATTTTCCTACCAGGAAATGTCTGCTCAGAGTGTGGAGGTCATATGCCTGTATCCAGGGTTTCTGGATATCTGGCGGCTTGGTGAGAGTATCTGGTAAGAGGCGGTCGGGTAGCTGGGAAATGCTGGGCATGTTCACTGCAGATGCAGAGATAAGATCGGCTGCAGCGTTTCTTGCACTTGTCTATAGGGAATTTGGGAGCGGGGAGAAAATCTGTGGACTTCTTGGGCAATCCTCCCATAGTGGTTTTCATTTACAACCAAATGCATAATAGGCTAAGCTCTATGAGTGTTGCATATTCAATTCTGTAACTGCTGCCGTGGATCAAAGCAAGTTTTTAATTATTGGAGATAGAGTTGAGGTGAAGTAGATGAATTTTGGTTTTGATTAGACTCTAAAATGAATCTTTGCTGTGATAGATTGCTTTTGGTGTGCTTTGGACCAATTAAATAAGTAGAGTCATCTTATTTTAATAATTAAAATCTTTCTTAGAACCCAACAAGCCAGTTTAAAAAGTAACTGCCCCTCTGCAATGCATATTGCTCCCCAAACGTTGCCTTGCTTTTGGGCCAGTCCACCTCTGGATAGGCTAGGGCTTAGAACAGAAGATTTCAGTGACCTGTCACATGGACTTGGCATACTACCATTTAGATAGTATTTAACAGCAGTGGTACTCTGAACAAGACACAGTTATAAACTAGTAGTACAATTTATGCAATAACATAGAAAATAGCACAGGATGCAAAGATTTCTTTTCCATAACCGGAAAGTTATTGTGATTATTGCCATCAAAATCTCTGAGCTGATGAACTGGAGCATATGCTCCATGCTGAGAATCTGTAACTGTTTGGCATTCCTTGAATGTGAAGATGGCTGATATTAGAAGTAATCTTGGCTGTTATAATTGTAGATCTATTTGAGAGTACAGCCACTGGAGAGGCATAAATCTGTGCTTTACATGGATGGAGGTTACTAAAAAAAGAATAATTTTGCAGTAGTGTCGCTCTGAGCAGTTTTGGTGATGTGCAGATTGCTATGAACAAGGGAACCCTGTTATTAGGCTGGGTTGTTCCTTGACTGCATGTCACATTTCTTGAGATAGAACTATATTGAGAGAGTTAGAACAGAAGCTCTTGGAGCTCTTAAGACGGTGCTCTTGCTATGACCCAGCTTATGTGATGGTCAGTTATATATTTCTGGATCCCTGAGGGGACCAAAGCTTCATAACTAGCAAACAGAAGAAATTTATGGGAAAAACAGCAGTGGTGATCAAGTCCAAGAGATGTTCATGTCTTCTGTTTTTTTGTGTATTGTCTGCGTTGGCATTGCCTGTGGTTGACATGGGCAAAAATTGTTCATCTGTAACATACCGAGAACTTCTCCCCGCTAGTCGGAGCAAATCTGTATGCTGCTTGTTAAAGTTTGGCAAGTTTTTAGTTTCATAAAAGGCATTTCTTAAACATCTAGGAAAAATGGCAAATTAATAGAAAAGGTATATTATTAAGAGAGCTTATTTTTATTTGAACGCCTGAGAAAGCTTAAGAAGGGATCTTAAATAGGAAGGGTGCACACATTTCACTGATGTTTTATTTAAACTGAGTGGGAGAGAATCAGTTGGTTTCAGGTTGGAATAAAACTTAACTCTGGCAGTTCAGCTGTACCCTGGTAAACATGCAGAGCTCTGGAATGACAGAAGTCTTATTTACTTAAATGTGAATACATCACTTCTATTCTGCTGCGATTTATAACAAACTTAAAACTGAGTTGGGACTTTAACAGGGTAGGAGGCAGGAATTTTTTCTCTATCAATCAGTGGAACTACAATGTGTTCCAAAACCCATAAACCAAAGCTGGGACTCCTTTTTGGGGTAAACAGTTCTTTCCACTTTACGCTATCACTTTCAGTCTGCTTGAAGTGCACCTGCCAAGGCAGACAGGCTGCAAGCAGTAACCTGTTACACACAACGCTTATTCTCTCTCTCCCTCCCCGCCTTTAAAGGAAAGAGAAGTTGCCTTTGGATCCTGAGGGAGAGCTTATTTTAAACAATCCTCTCAAATCATCAGAATGAGGCAAACTAATTTTATGACAAAGTAATCTTGTCAGAAGTCTTCAAGATTTTTAAGCTGGTAAAAGGATTAATCCTCTTTTTAACACATTTAATAGTGACCACAAATTAGTACAGAAAACACGATAATTTCTTTAAATTATTTTTAGGACAAAGTGTCAATTTGGAAGTGCCATTATAGGATCCTTGGCTTCATCTTTATATATTTTTTCTTAGTTTCCTTTTTCTTTATAGATCAAAGTCCCACAGTGGTTACTATTGCATAAAATACAGGTAATGCATTCACTTTTCTCTCTGATAATACTTATTTGAAGGTCTAGCCTATCATACTTCTCTCTAATGCACAAGTCAAGGATAAGGTAAAATTACTGTAGTCCTAATTTTTATATGTATGAATGCCTAGTATGAATAGAGATACTAAGGGAACTTATTGCATGTCTTTGATTTTCATATTTTTACAGTACATCCTTGCATTGAAGCCTTTAAACATAGTTATTTTGTAGGAATACGTGAGTTGATTTTTTTCATGGTAATAAAAGAGAGCACACTGCTTTATGAAACACATGTTGGGTTTCAGCTTTCAGTTTCTGATACCAGTATCTAAATAAGCCCAATAGCACTCTAGTCTCTTGCAGCATGATTTATGATGTTACAGCAGTACTCTGGTTTCTCCTGAGGTGAAAAAATAAAATAGCTGAGGCCAGAATGACCACATGATCAACTGTACGTGCACAAATATGTGTATATCGGTGTGTATTTAAATACAAATACGCATTTTTACCATATATTTTGAACACGTACAAATAAATACACAGTTATGTAGAAAAATAGTCCTTTTTGTGCAACAGAAGTGTTGCATGTGTGCTGTTCTTGTAAACTGTGAAACCCATGCACGGAGGAGAGAAATTACCTTGTAAACGTATTCTAACATTTTTCTGGGCAACTCAGATACTTCCATTGCTGTTTGGAAATGTTCTCTGTGTCATCCAAATGCTAGACTTGAGATATCAACACAGCAAAACAGTAAGTTTTACTGTTGTTTCTGTTGCAAATGTTGTCCCTACCACCGCCATTTTATTTATTTTCTTTCCCCCAGCTTTTCCTCTGTAAATATTTTCTTCCTCACTAGTAACTCCTGAGTAAATGGCTGGATATGGAGTTCAGCACTGGTGCTTATTCTTTGTGCTTTGAGCGATATTAATCACTTAAAAGGCATCCTGTGTCAGAAGAGTGTGTTCAGAGTGTAGGCAGAAAGACAAGAGAAGCAACTTGGTACAAGGTACTCAAATCGGTACTTAACAAACCCAATAAACTCTTAATTTCCTGTACCATCTGCTGAACAGCTTAGTGCTTGAAGACAGCAATGTCAAGGAGCAGAATTTGATGGGAACAGAGTCTGTCGAGCAGACTGTATTGCAGGGTCATGGCTCCGTGGCTTTTCTGTTCAGTCAGGATAGGGCTAGCTGAGCTCCAGTTACTTACACGGCACAGGATTAAGATGCACTGGAGGATTTCTGAAATGAACCTTTTCTAAATGAATCGTTCTGACTCTTTGTTGCTAGGATCAGCAATTACTCTTTTACCCAGAGTTGCAAACGCATATAGGTCAGTGACAGCATAATTCCTTCCGTGACTCTTTCACGATTTGCCAGCCGTCTTTAGGGATGTCCCCTCTGTCTCCGTGTATATTTTTTGCAAGAGCAGCACACACAAAACTCTTCCAGGTATCCTTAGTTTGCACTCCTAGGAGGACAGTGGGTGAAAATTATTGAACAAACATTGAGTTTTTGAGTGATGTTTTACTTTCTCCGTGATTAACTACAACTTCGGCAAATCTTAAATATTTGTTTTGCAAGAGGAAGAAAATGAAATGTAAAGGTCCAATATGAAGATTGCTAACACACAAGATTGCTTAACAGCTGTTCAGCTATCCACAAAGTGCATATAATACTTTATGATGATGATAGTGAACTTTCAGTACAGCTAAAGATATCTTCCACCTTTTATTTGAGTTTATCTGAACAAGCAGAAATGTTGTGACAGTACTTGGAGTGGAACAATAATCTTTCCCGTTCAAGATTAGTTTAAAATAATAATAAGGAAAAAAGGTACCTTACAGCAGCTCTGTTATGTGCAAAAAGATCCTAAAATATATGTTCCTCTAGCAGTCTACTCAGCTGGGAAACCTGTTTTTTAAGTCAAAGTTATTTGTCGAATACTATCCTAGGAGAGTGTATTATATAAGCATGACAGGAGGAGGGACAGCTTTATAGACTGGTGACAATAGAAAAAGCAGCTGAAAACTACTTCTCGGAACACTTTGTAACCTGCACTTTGAGGCACACCCAGATGCTGCGGAGAAGTGTCAAGGATCTGGAGAGAAACGAGAGGAGCGATGAGGTTCAGGAGCTTATTCTGCTTGTAGGACTTCTTTGGAAACTCTGATTTGAAAATGAATAGTTGTGATTTCATTTTCAAGGCTAACTCACATGAGCAACCATCTCTGTAAATATTTAAATCCTCCACCACGCTTTTCACACATTTTAGGCTACTTAATTTCTATTCCTTCACAAATAACTTCATGAAAAGTATGTGAATTGTGTGAATCGTTGTGTGGCAACTGTAATTTAGCATCTCAAGTCTCCACTTGCACATGTGAGCTGGTTAAAATAACCCCCTCTACTATTATTTGGGACTGCCTGTCATCTGAATATGCAGCATCCAACTCTAGGTATTACCTTCTTGCAAATATCTTTTTTTTTCCTTTTTTTAGTACCTCAGCTGTCTTGAACTCTTCGTTTAGCTTATTTCCTCAGCATTTATTAACTAAAAAACAGGAAGTGAAGCGTGATTGAATTTATATATAAACCCAACAAATTGAAACCTGTAGAACTTTTTTTTCCCCTAAATGAGCGCTGTTTGGTCATTTTAAAGCAAAAAAAAAAAAAAAAACCCTATGTGTTAAGAATAACTCCTAGTCACTACATTATGTGCAAAATAGTAACCTAGAATTTCTTATTGTCCCCTCTGCTTCAAAAGTAGAGATTGCCTTTGCCACGAGTTGCTGCTTCAGGTTACGCTGCTGGGAGCTGCAAACAACCTGTCCTTGGGGAAATGGGTGATCCTCAGCTGTCGGGTGGAAGGAGGCCCCTGTAAAAGGGCCCAGCAAGGTGGCCTTTTTAGAAGAAAACAGTCTTTCAGTTTGAGCCCTTTTTGAATACCAGCCCTCTGGAAAAGGGGCAATTCAAAAAACATTCAGGCCTTTGAGAGAAGAAACCTGGTTATGAGGACTAATTGGGGTAAATAATGATTAGTATTAAAAATGTCTTGAGAAATGACTCGTTGCAGCCGACTCACCTGACTGGCGATTTGAATGAATTTGGATTTGAATTTTTCTCAGCTTGGATTCTCTGAGTTGGAAAAGGGCGGTTTTGTACAGGGTATTAAGTTTCCTAAATGACTTGTGAATGAACTAACTGAATGAATGAAGCACTTGGGACAAATCTGGGGGAGATTTTGACATATATTGTTCTTCTTACACCAGCATAAAGATTCATCCCAGCTTTCAGAGCGCTGCTGTGTGGTGGTGGTTGCACAAGACTTATTTTTCTTACGCTTTCTGAACCATGTCAGGTTGCTGTTCTTCTCTAATGTATTCTGCTTACCAGGTTGACTGTCAGTTATATTAATTCGCTATTGGTAGTGCTTTGTTTACTCTAAGTAGAGTACAGGTTGGGAAAAAAGCTTATATCTTTCCATGCAATTTTAATTCAGCTCTCCTTTTATGTGTACTTTAGGATACAGTTCCTCATATTATGGAATCACATAATAATTTTTTTCCATCAGTCTTCTATCTTACTCAGTGCACTGTGGAAACTGAGCAGCACTATGGAAAATGAGATTTGGTGGGCTGCTGTAAATCTGGAGTTGCCTCGCTTTTAAGCACTTCACCTTTTGGGGGGAAGTTCTTTTTGTTGGTATTTTTTGTTTTGTTTTGGGTTTTTTTTTCTTTTTCTTTTTTTTTTTGTCTCTGCAGCCTTCACATCTTTCATTTAGGTTAGCTATTTCTGTATGCAAGAAAATCTGGACCACCTTTTCTGCCATGCTTTTGGATGCTACATACTAACTCTATTTTAGATGAAATTAGTTTATTTCTTTTATTATTTGGAATGCTTAAAAGAGAATAAAAAAATAACTTTTGACACCTATTTTAAATGTTCTGAGTCTACTCAGAGACGCAGGTGTCCATTCAACACAAAATGACTATTTTGTTAGTTAATTGTTTAGTCAATCATTTTTTCCCCTTGTCTCTATTCATTATGCATGCTCGTGTCATAATTCATTATTTCCTTCACTGAAGTCGAAACTCTGGGTCAGTTTCTGTTATCACTGAAAAACTACTTGTGCTTTTCAGGAATTTTTAATTTGGTTGGTCTAATAGAAATAGAGTATGTGTTATCTAAGTTAATTCATGGGGTACTTTTCTGTAGGTGTGCATGGCACTTTGCAGAAAATCAAAATGACAAACCATGGTCCTGAGATGTACAGCGTCTAAATGTTAGCAGATATAAATAGGCCCCTTAGATTTTTTTTGTCCTCAAAAATCATGAAATATTGTCAAGACTGATGGATTACATGGATTGTGGTGATAATTCTGAGCAGTTATCCTATATAGCACTTCTCATTTTCAGCTTACTTCATAGCATTATCTATTTAATTTGCAGAGCCCTTTTTTAACCTGTGTGGGTGAGCACCAGTACCCCTGTTTCTATGGCTAGAGAAGCTCAAGTGGAGCAACTTTTGCAGAGTCTTCTGCAACTTCTGCAGGCCTGTTGCGGTCAGTTGCGGCAGAAGCCACGGGATCTCTGATCCCGCTGCGATTCCTAGCCTAGAAAAAGCCAGGTAGTAAAGGGGCATGCACAGACATTCGGCACTTGGCAGAATGAGAAAGGGCATGTCCTAAACAAGGAACAGGGAAAGGAACTGGGAAGAAAAAGACCATTTGTGTGAAATGGTTATAAATCCCATTGGGTATTTCCATGACCAGAGGGAGGATCACTTTATCTTCTGGTGTCTGTATGACTCTTCCTTGCAGCCATGGCTGCTGTGTAAGGTTTGAGCCAACTCTCATGTAACAAACCCCAGCAACAGCATCTCTTATGGCTTCCTGGACTTTTGCATGTGAACTCTTTGAAGTTTCAGCATGGATATTAAGGATTTATCAGGCATCTTTGCACTCTTTACTGTGAGCTTGAGATGAACATATACATGCATGCTTATTTTTCCGTACAGCTACTAGAGTAGCTATGTAGGCAGGTGTGCGCACTGTAATTTCCAGCAGTATTTTCTCTGTTTAAAGTACTTGAAACACAGAGCACTCAAATTAAGCAGTTCATGCGCTTTGGAATTGAAGAGACTGCCTTGGAGAAACTCTTAAACTACAGTTGAATTAATACAAACCGGAGCCTGAGGATTCCTGGCAAATAAGCAAGGATGAGGGGCTGATAGATCTGGCAGAGCCTCTGAATGCAAAGGTGGGGTGGCTGGGGAGCATTATCTTATCTAAATGGTAATTTCTATTCTGTATGTTAATTAAAACACATAGTATACAAACGAGCATTTAGGAAATCTTTTGGAGGATCTTTTCCTAAGGGGATGTTTCGGAAATAAATGTCAAGTTGTATGCGCCTACTGCCAGTGCAGCCTCTAAGAACAGTACAGAAGCAAACTGTCCAAATTATATATGTTCTCCTTAAGCAAGATGTTTTTACATGTTTAGAAAGGTGGGAGGTTCGATTTATTCTTAATAATGCCCATAATGTTCTTAAAAATGTTTAGTATTCTGATTCTGCCAAGGAAGGAGCGAAAAACCCTGTTTGTCAGATTCGTAAAGGTTAGTGTGGGATGTATGAATCCAGTTTGTGAATACAAAAAGGAGTCATAGGTTTCTAAGGAACATTTTCAATAGGTGGCAGAATTTTTACTTACTTCTTGATGAGTCTTGTTAACAAAGACTACTTTAACTTATCCAGGAACCAGTTTAGATTCATTAAGCCAGTTATAGGTGGATCTGATTTGTATTTATTGTAAAAGTAGAAGCAAGGCTCCTATTCTGCAATCAGCAAATGTTTACATAGGAGGCATGTTTTTCGTTATCTTGGCGGTTTTGCCCTCTTTGCTGTCTCATTGTGCATTCATGACTCCGATTTGTACGCATCCTTGCTTTTGTGTAACACCCCCTATTCTGTGTCTCGGTTCGCTCTCATGCACTGGCAGAGGTGGGTAGTATTGCTATTTTATTTGCTACTTTGCCTTTTTATGGGATGTAGGGGGATACCACTTTGAAAAAAAGAACAAACCAAAGCTCACCAAATATTTCTCACTTGAAAAGCTATGTTAGTAATTCTTAGTTCTTAGTAAATGCAATGACTTCTGGTATAGCAAATGCATGTAATGAAAGCCAAAAGAGGCATGGATTTTGTTTTTTAAACTTTTCCAGAAGAGCAAATATTTTCTATCATGAGAATAAGAACCAGCAATTACCTGTGAAGAATTAAGAGGAATTTGGAAGTGAAACCGTACCCTGGGCCCAGATATGAAATTGCATGTGGTCTGCCTTGGCCTTTCAGAAAATCCAGCCTCCTAATCTAATCCAAGTAATTAGATTTTGGATTAAGGCTGGCTTATAGTCATCAAAAGCAAAATAGGTAGAAGTATTTTTTTTGTCTAGTCTGGATCTTTTCTCATTATACCTAGATTATTTTTCCTCTTTGTAAGCCTCTGTATCTTTTCCTTCAATGATTAATCTACAGGCAGAGTGCAAAAGTTATTAAGGCTAGAGATAGGCAAAAAGATGTGTGCTGACCTTTCTGATTTGCTCTTGAAACCTAAAATATTTACTACTCTAAGGATTAATAATGGTTCTGGAATGATTTGTCAACCAAACTAGGTATTAACTTGCTTCTTCATGGATCGATACTAACCTTAGATAAGTAAATATCCGTTGATGCCTCCCTGTAGGGGATTTTTCTATATTGTAGAAAGAAGTCTTACTTCCAGGTGATTCACAATAAACTTCAGTAACCAAGCATATTTCACTCTTGGTTCCCTCGCTTTCTTTGCTAAGTGTGATCATGGTTGGAAATGAATGGTTCACTTCTTTATCTGAAGTCTTTGGCACCAGGAATCAAGACTTAATCATTCTTTGCATTGGTGGGTAGCAGAGCATAACGGCTCTCTCAAAGCTGACAGGATGGTATTTTGTTCTTTGCTCATGTTCTCTGGAGTCGGTGGAAAGGGCTGTAAAACCTGTGATTCTTTGCTCCACTATGGATTAGGGATTTTCAAGCATAACTTGAAGATTTTTTTTTCTCTGCTAGTTTTGAAGCTGAGATGTCTGGTAGTACCTTAGAAAGCATAGTAATGTTGCCACGAAGAGCTTGATTATTTTCACTGTGTTCTGAACTAGCTAGGATTAACTATTTGCGTTCCTCTGTAGTACAGTTTTATTAACAGAGGAAAATAACGCCAGAATTTGACAAATCTATAGTTTCTCCCCACAACATGGACATGGTAAGTTTAATGAAACAGATTGCCTTTGTTAGAGTGTTGATCAGAAAGTATCATACTTTTAAAAAGAAAAAACAAACAAAAAAGATGTTTTCTGTGGCTTTGTTGCTATGATAAATACAGTGGGTTCCAGGGACCTTTGAAAGTGAGTCTTTAAGACTGATCTGACGCACAGAAGTGAAAACACTGAGCTAATCTTGATGAGCAAATCAAGTCACATTGTATCTGACTTGAAAGGAATAGTAAACTCTATCCTGTTGGGCCTCTGTTGGATAAATGAGTATTGATGTTTTGGAATCAAAGTAGCCTGGGTAAATTCAGTCTTACGTGTTATGTAACAGTTGAGGATTTTAGGAGTATTATGACGTAAATGCCTGATACTTATTTAATAAACTGATCATTAATTGCAATTCACCAATTTACTCCTGGGGTGCAACTGCATAGTAGCTTTGCAGCTCTTTTTGTTTTAATTGTGGCATCTGTTGCAAGCATAAATTTCTCTTTCCTAATAGATTAGTTTGCTCCGTTGATGTTGTATGCATATTATCGTCAGTGTTTTAGTACTGATTGATTCTTCGTTTTGAGGGTGGTTGGTATGTACTCGCTCCAGGAGACACTGACCAACTCGCCAGTTTGCTCAGGACAAACAGCAGTAGCAAATGGTTGAGGCAGTCTAGCTGGTTCAGATCATGGTGCCCTAGCCACCTTTTTCCTTTTTTTTTCTTCTGTCTTCCACCACTTGCAATTGAATTGTATTATTGTAGAGGAAGGGCAATCATTTACCAACATTATAAAATGTAGTTTTGTAGGTCATTTATAGTTGAATTTGCTCACAAGCTCTGCGGTAGCTGGTAGAGGAATCCATCAGTGGGTATCAAGATCTCCCATCAGAAGCTTCAAATAAGGTATCAATTACTTAAAGTTTGAGATGACATATGAAGGGCACGTATGAATCTGCCACGTAGTGTGGCAGCCACTTCAACTTTGAAGGCATTGCTTTGAAGTGAGAAGTAGACTTGCACTTTCAACAATGTCTGAACTTTTGAATTGCTTTCATTTCTGCAGCAAGCACCAGCAGTGAGGCAAGAAAGGAGAATGAGCTCTTCGTGCTTATGCTTTCCAGTCATGGATGGCTTGTCCTGGAAAGGAGACTGTGGAAATAGATGCTAGTGTTGTAGAGAAATGGGAATTCATAACTGAGCTGCTAGATTTTAGAAAAATAGCAATGACCTAAAACACTACATGGGAGAGCAATTAAAAAGGAAAGAAAGGCAGTATTATCCTATTGCATTAAAACCAGCACGTCTTAATACTTCACTTCTTCCTGAGAATCTTTATTTTCCAAGCAAAATTAACCTCAAACTTCGCTGTGAAGAAACGAGCTTGTTGTTATCCAGCAGTATGAATAAAAACTTATATTTCCTGAGAGGTTAAACAAGCCCAACATAATGATGCTCCAGGTTTGATGATAATTCCTGCAGTCATTTTCTCCTGTGGCCATTAGCTGAATAAAAACAAACAGGTTCCTCTTTCTTGAACTTATGGTAAAAGGGAATGTTTACAGTAAGCGTTCTTGGGTATGGATATGAGTAGCCTTTGGGTACATTTTTACCATTTCTTTTTAGGAGGAAAATCTGATATTTTCCCCCTAGCCTGTCAACATTGTACATTTGATTAGTTTGAGGGGAAATCCTGACTCTGCACACATAGATGAATTAGAAAAAAGAATTTACACTGTGCGTATTTACTAGCATTGATGGGAGAGAACAGTGTTCCTGTGTTGCCTAGTCTGAATATAGGTTTTACTTGTTTTCCTTCTTTTGTAATGGAGCTTAAGGGAGCATCATCTCAGCTGATACAGCAAAATAAAAGCTTTTGATACACTGTTGATGAATGTTGGTTCTGAAGCCCCTTCTTTGTTGCCCACGTGTGGAGTCCTGGTACCAAACTGCATGTCTGGTACACAGAGTACGATGTTGATCGCCAGCGGTCTCATCCGGAGATGACAGAAGCACCAACAATGATTTTCAGTTATGTCACATGAAGAACCAGTTGTTCAGCCGCTAGAAGTCGGTTGAGTTAGAGTAGCTTTCACTGAAGGTTTTTGCACCATGCAAGTTCTTAATGAATAAAAAAGCTGGAAAAAAAACTTCCTCATAAAGGCTGAGGAGTTTGCTGGGGGAGTTGGGTGCTGACAGGTCTCTTTCATGTAACCATAGTTTCAACAAGCAAGAAAGAGCTCTTTCCAAAATATTAGCCTAAGTTGGGGTCTTTAATCTTAATTAATGCATGCAAAATGATTTCCAGGGGGTGGGGAATGTTACCACCTTATTTCTAATTAAATTTGTACAATTGTGTACAGTCATTATGTGTTTTAGTCTGAACATCAAGTTATATTGAGGAAAAAATGGTATAGGCTGAGTCTGAATTTTAAGTGTGAGCCATATTTAAAAAGCAGTTAACACAGAGAGGTGTACTGAGTGATAAATGGGGCAGGAGGCAAGCAGTTGAAAGGGAAATGATCTTGCTATAACAGTTTCGTGTTCAAGAGATGGTAGGGAAGTGACTGGTGTATCACAGGAACTTCTGCTTGGTTTTTGTGTAAGGCAAATTCTGTGGCAGCATCACATTTGTATGGAAGACTTGGAGTGGAACTTTGACTTTCCCGGTGGCTTTGCTTTGCCCACAGGATTGACCAGTGTTTAATTACATAAGCATTTCTTTACTGAATGTAACGTAACTTTGATTACAAAAAGCTTAGTCTTTATTGTGGGTTTGGAAGACGTTAAATAAGAAGTGAGATTTTTATCCGTCTGACTTTTCCTCATAATGACTCGTGGATTTTTATGCAGTAGACTTACAGCTGTACCTTTTACAACGTGGGCAGGGGTTCGACATGTTCTAAAGCACACATTCTGCAAAGATGGCAGTAGTGCTATCATGTTATTTAAGGGGCCTTTTGACTCTTAAGCAACTTGAAATATTTTCTGTGTATACAATTCTCTCATCTATGTTCGTGTGACTAACTGCCAGTCACATTAATGGGAGTAACACATGTACAGTAATTGGAAAATAGACCCCTGTGGCTTTTATTTAGTTGAATCTTTCAATCAAGCATTTCCTTTCCTTCCAGAAATGACAGACAAAACCTGAAGTAATAGAATTTGTGAAGTAAATTTAGGGATATAAAACGGGTGATGAGTCATGACTTCAGTTCAATTTCTGTGTTTTGAAATGTTTATTTTGTCTGTAACCTAAAACTCTTCCCAAATGTTGGGCCAGTTTTAATCCTGTTCTCCTATTCAGGGAAAAGAGTGATGTACCAAAGTCATGGAGAGTAAGTTACGGTACTCATTGAATTTGCCAAAAGAAATACAGAAAACTAGGTTTCAGTAGTGCTTTGAAAACTCATTTCTTTAAAGACTTTCCAGGTACTTAAGCTTCTAGCTCTTGGACGTGTAGTAGAAGTGATTTAGTATGCAAAGCAGCAGCATTTTGAAATAGGAGTAAATTTTAAAACTTCCTTGCAATTAGTATGTTTAAAGGCAGTACTTCTTATGTGAAAAGAATTCAGTGTGCTTTTGCCTGCTGAATAGGCTGTGCTGAGCTCTGTCTTACGCGACGTGCAGAGCTGTAGCCATACCTTCTCAGTACTAGGCTTGGTGAATTCTGTGTTGGCGACAGCATGCTAATATGGTTTTACAGGCAGGTTCTCCTTGCAAGGACTTACTGTGTGCCAGCAAATAAAAAAGTTTTTGCTGGCATAGTTGCATCTGTAACTAGAGAATTTCTTCAGAGGCATCACCAAATGCAGCTTTCTGTCAACACTGCGTGTCAGTAAGTTAGTAAGACCTGGCTTAAATACTGCCTAGCTCTGGCCTACGTTGCCAAGTTTTACCAGTTTAGCCATGTCATCTTGTGAGGGGAAACTCATGCTCTCAGCTGACATTCTCACTGCAGGAAAGCCTCTAGGGTGGAAGCAGCAGTGCGAACAGAGAAGAGCAGTTGTCAGCGTATTTTCATTGGGAAGAATTGTATAGCCGTGCTCAAAAAAATGCTCTCCCTCTTTCCGTGTGCATTGACTCTATCTGTATTATAGCAAAGAAGCGCTCACCAAGTCCAGACACGTGTCTAGGTTGTGACGTGCCCTGCTATGCTCTGCTGACTGCTGGTTTCACACAAAGGCAAGGTGGAGGTCCGTCCCAGGTGGGACTGCCCTGACCAGGTGCTGGTCTGGGTGACGGAAGAGGAGGACCGTTTGTCAGCAGCCTTTTGTGTGTCCCACAGGTGTGAGTTACCTCTGCCACAGCAATGACCTGTTGTTCTTTCATCTTTCCTCGTGATTCAGGATTGACACGGTAGCATAGGTGAGCGTGGTCTTTGGCCTGTAGAAATGAAGCCTATTCTCTGTATTCTAAGACGTCTTTTTCACCTTCCCACCCCCCAACCTCTCGTTCATTTCAAATCATATGCTGACTATATCTGGGCAAGAAGTTGGAATTGGACAGTTTTTTTAGTGCATTCTTTATCCCTGTTAAAACTGGAAAATTTCTTACCATTGTTACTGCTAAACAGCTTCATAGTTGTGCAGATAAGACTGCCTTTTTGGGAAGAATGGCCACCATTAAAGTGTTTAAGAGCATAGTGATAGCATCAACACTAAGCAAAACTCTGTAGCTAAAGATTAAATCAAACCTCTGTGATGGAAAGATTTTACTGGGAAGGACTGTTTATTTTGGCACTGTGCTGCACACCTTACCCATATTTGTGTGGTTTACTGACTATGTGTTGTCTCCTAACAAAAACTATTCCAGACCACTGTTGCCATCGCTGGAAAGGGAGCGCAGGTTTGAAACCACCCAGCTTTGTGGATTGCATCTTGCACTGGGCACCAAGGAGGACAGGGAAGGGAGGCTGCCAGTGGGAAAGAGCAAAACTAACAGGAGGAATAAATCTAATTCTAAGCTTCAGAAAAGGAGGTTACAAGGATTGCCTATTCCATTAGTTATGGTTATTTTTATTTAGGAATAAATGTATAAATTCGCAAGCGGTTGATTATAATGTAGGCCACCTTAAAATAAGAGATGTGGCAATCCTTTGTAAGGTAACACATTTTATTGAAAGTAACCAAAAGCCAGAAAATGGGCATATTCCAGTAGTATTCAGAAATTTTCATTAATATTTGGAAATAGTAATCTGGAAGTTCTTTGCTGTATGTAAGACAGTTTAAAATACAGGCATAAAGGGGCAGCATTTTTTTTCAAGTCTGTTTCTCACCAATTGCTTATATCAAGCACATTTTAAAATGTTTTGTTTTATATTGCCAATTTGGAGCGCAGATAAGTGGACGCTGCAGCAGCCACAGTGTTGTAGAAGTGTGGAGGAACATCTCTTTGTAAAGATCAGTCAATGCATCTCAAGTGTTTTATGGAATGTAACGTAAAAGGCGCATTCCTTGCCAAAACTTCCTTTGTGCTGCGTTTCTCTCTAATGTAATTTCCATCAGTTAAAGAAGAAAGAGAGCATGTTTTGGGGAGCATTTTGCTTGGCAGTGCACAAAGGGAAGGAAGGTTTGGGGAGGGGGGGTGGGAGTATTATTTCTCTGCTACTTCACACAAAGAAATACTGTACTGCTTTCAGAAATCTCTTAGTACAAATGCCTCCTGTCACAAGTGATCAGTGTTACACCGTTTTGACACAGCTATAGAGAGCGCTGCGACGTTTTATAAAATTATTGTCCCAGACTGTACAGGAGCGCTGGAACTCTGGGCAAAAGCCCTAGGTCTTATTTTCCTTACTCATGTTTGTACTAATTGTGGAGCAAGAATTGTTTTAATTAGCGGTTCTTCTGAAAGGCCATTATTAAACACGGTACACTTAAAGAATGAGGCTAACCTAGGGCAGTGCTACTTGGTGAGAGGTTAGCTTGGGGTTGGGGGGAGCCCTCTGTGCTGTCCTACGTGGAGGAGTAAGAGAAACCCTCCATGACGTGCATGGCACTGAGGTTGATGACGCTCTTGTGATTTTGCCAGTACATCTGGTGTCAAAACCCTGCTAGTTTAAAATCCAGATTTTAGTTCTTTCCCTAGTTTAAAGTTAAACCCAGTAACTAAGTTGAGTGCTCCGTCTTAAAAGGCATCCAAACAATGTGGAAAGGTTGGGTATTTGGGGAACTTTTTATTTCAAGCATTGGTATCCAACCCGATGTGTGTCCTACCAGTGCATCATCCCATCCTGAAAAGTTGGACTGTAAAGCACCAAGTCTGTGGCTGTGTCCACTGCTGGCAGAAGCGTCCCCTGCTAGATCTGTGTCCCAGGAGACCAGGTTTAACTGGCAAGAAGAGCTGAACGTAGGTGGGCAAGAAGGAAGCCAAAGAGCCGTAAACCGTGTCTCAGAGGGGCAGTGCTGATGCCAAAGAGGCAATGGGCCTGGCTACCAGAAGTGAAGCTAGTTCAGCAGCTTCCAAAAGACATTTGTGCTAGTGCCTGTGCTGTGTGCTTGGCATGCACTGAAGTGGTTCTGCTCCAATAGCCCAGCGCAGGGAAAAGGCAGAAGGTAAAGAGCTGAAGTTCCCCTTGGTTGTTAGCATAAACATGTGCACAAGAATGTACTTCATTCTTGTTAAACATATATTCCTGTTGCCTTCTTTCAAATGATCTGTGTCATACTGAAAATGAGATAATAGTAAATAGAATGTCCAACCTGCTTTGCATCTGTCAATGAACAAAAGTCTGTTTTACATTGTGTGCACACATTTGGTTATCAGATGTTTCCTTCAGTCCTGCTGCTTGATGGTCTTTGCGTGTTTGATCTCCTTTTGGGACTAGCATATGAATTTTCTCCCCTAATTATGATCTTGCGCTGCTTGAACTAGTTCAGTGCTGATGAGGGTGGCCTTTACTTCATTAATGTGTAAGAAGAAAATAAGAATCAAGTCCTGTGACTACTGCTAGTCACAAGCGCTTTCAAGGTAGGTAACTTTATTCCCATGCTTAAAATTTTGATTTTTTTTTTTTTTAGTGCTCGAAACATCAAACTTCCTCATTAGTAGACTTACTGTGAGAACATCTTCTAGATCTGGCTTTTTGATTTGAAACAGAAAGTGAAAATTTTGTCAGACTTATTTGTGTTCTACTGAATTCTATCTGACTTCTTGGTTTTTTTATTTTTTCAAATTTAATAAAAATGCTCTGTTTAAAATCTAGTTTTAAGAGCTAGTTTCTTGATGTTGGTTAAAGAATGCCGCCCAGTCTATTTGTAGTGTCTCTATGCTGCATGGGCCAGCGCAGCAGGCTTTCGTGCCAGTGGAGGGGGGGGTTGTGTTTGGTTTTGGTTTTGGAGATTTGAGAGGAGGCAGAGGTCTGTGTGTGCTTTTTCATTTTTGTTTGGGTTTGTTTGGGTTTTTTCCTACAATTCTAATTCATTATTTTTTAATAAGTGTGAGCCGTTCAACTTCCACTGCTTATTTTATTTTTGTTTTCTTCAAGTGGGAGAAACACATCAATTCTTGTGATTCTAATGGATTTTGAAACAAAACTGGCATATTTCTTTGCCAGTATATTCTAGCAAAAATGCATAGGCATTACATGATGAAAATAATTAATTTTGCCTCTGGGTACCCATTGTATTCACATTGAGAAAGGGAATCCTGATGTGCAAATGAAGCTCACTCCATATTTGTGTGAACTATTTTCTTTTTTGGTCTTTCAGTCTCCCTCCGCACCACCGCTCCTCCCCACTGCTATTTTGTTTATCACGAGCATTTGATATGTGGTCAGTTTAACAGTTTCTTTCAATAGCTTTTGAGGTTTTTCAGCTTTGTCTGGGTTCTTACTGTTGTATTTCCCTTCAAAAGAATTTTTGATCAGATTTTAATTTCGCTTGCTTTAAACATGGTTTCGTGCTTCACGTTCACAATAGAGGGGCGCTGGCTGTTTAGGCTGCTGCTAACACAGTAGGAAGACAGCTTTTTTTTTTTTTTTTTTTTTTTTTCCAATCACTATTTATATAAGGTGTGTGGCCTTTTCCCCCTCCCTCCCGATGTGCTGTTAAACACATAACTGCTATAGTTCAGTGTTATTTTTAAATAACTTTATAAAGTACATCACTTGAAGGACTGTTTTTTTATCCCCCTAACTGTTGCATGAAGAATACTGTTGAGTGTAGAACGTGGCAGACGGTAACAACAACAAATGTGTTCTCCAGGTAGAAAGAGAGATATATGACAGTCTGATGACATGTATATAATTAGTTTTGGGGAAGTGAAGGAGAGTGACGATTTGCAGTGATCGATTGTATGAAAATAGATTTTTGTTCTTTTCTTAAACAGATCCAGAATGTCTTAATCTTATGAACTGAAATACTCCTTTTAATGCGTTTTTCCTTTACTTGGACAAAGTAGGTTGCGCTCTGAAAGCAGATGAGAAGTGGAGTGAGTTGCCCTATCGTGGCCCAAGAAACAATGATTCAGTTCTGCATATGAAGTAGGTTGGTTTTTGATCTACCTGATGTTTAGCTCAGATGTGGTGTACCAAGGAAGAGGACCTGTTGTGAACCCTTTCTTTTCTGCTCTGTTCTTTAGTTTGGGCTCGCTGAGGCTTTGCCGTGAGCTGGAAGCTCTGTTAGAAAGAGAGATGTTCTTTTCAAAATCTGTGGATGATTGCTTAAAACGTCAGGTAAATGTTGAAGAAATAAGGACTTCTTTCTGACTGACTGAAGTATGGGAAATGAGGCCAATTGTGTATTTTAGTTAAATAAAACATCGCCTTTGAAATGATTCAAAGCACCTTCTGAAGCTAAGTGTGCGCAGCAAGGGCTAGATTTTGTGATTAACAGGTCATTTCATCCAGCGTCCTCAAGAGAGTGAGGTTCTCTCTCTCTCGTTTGTTGTTTTGTTTTGTCTTTAAGGAAGGTGGCTTTTAAGTATGGTATGGCATTTCCCGTTCTGCCTTACTGATACATGATATAGTGCTTTGTGGTATGTGAAATGTTACTGGTTGCCATGGCAATAGAAAGCCTGCCTGAACTAAGGAAGGAAATGCTACAGTCAAGATATCTTTACTGGGAAATGGCTACAGTTGTAGCAAAATATTGTCCTATTGGGTAGTAGAGCTGCCTTTGAACGTCTGAATTGCATGCACAATGACTGAACTGTAATGGCCATACCTGATGTGATTGTGGATCATGAGATAAGCGTGATTATTTTTAGACTGAAGGGACGGCTCGGCTTACTGAAATACATCTCTGCTCTTACGTGGAAAAACAGATTTTTATGTACCATGTTTCCTTCTGTCTAGCAAGGATGTCTTCCCCTCACTTGCTCCCGCACCAGAGCTCGAGTGCTACGTTGGACGTTCTCACCTAGCGCGATCAAATCCTGTATTTAGTCTTCTTTCTTTTGCTTGCTGAGTTATGTTTCAGTAAGTCAGGAGCGTAAAGCCAATTCTTATATGGGTCACTTTAGTTGAGTTTGTCAACTTTTAACCTCCTAGTCTGACCTCTTTTGCTGCTCTTCAACACCACTGGTGCTTCAGAGTTGCTTATCGTGCGTAGGGCAGTAGAAGAGGTTCCCTTGGGTCATGGAAACGCCTAAGTGCTGCAGAGCAGCGGACCCCAGCTGGCCAGCACACTCTCGTGCATGCCGTTGTCCTCAAAACGTGGCCTTTTCTTTAGAGGATAACACTCATCCTCAGATGATGCACGTGGCCATTTGTTACAAGAGTACCTGGTAGTTGTTTCCATCTATGGGCAAAAAATGCCCTGAATTTCAAAGTGGTAGTATTTCCTCGCTCTGCACACACGCATGGTTTCAGATAATAAACTTTGTAGACCGTGGCCTGTATTTTTGTAACTTTTTTTTTTCCTTATCTAGACTGCTGTGGATGCTGCCACAATATAAAAAGCAAGTAATGAAGGGAGTTTTCAGTGGGGTATATTTTTATTTGAAATCCTTGTCTCTGTGTGGGTAAAAAGGTAATTAAAGGAAGAATTGCTTTGCACATGTTACTAATTCTGAAAAGACATTAAGTATGTATCATCAACGTTTTTATTTCTGAATTTTGTAAAAATACTGGAAAGCAATTGAAATAGAAGCCTGGTTGCACTGTAAATAGTGCAAAAGTATTTTAGGAGCTGTAGTACTAATGAGCAGAAAATAAATTTCCTTTAATTTTTTTTTTTTTTTAATGGCATTAGTATTCCAAACAGCAAAATCCCTGGCTGGAGAATTGTAGAAATGATGATTGCTCATTAGCAAATAGAATACAGATGTTCTGTTCATTTTGCCTGAGTGCTTCACATAAACACCTTGGGGAGTGACTGGCACAAAGTACAAAACTTGATAGCGTAACACTGTGCTAAGCACTTCAGGCTGGCAACAGAAGCAGAAGCATACCGTGTAATTTTGTAAAATTTCATGTAATTTTTAATCATTGGTAGTGTTTGTGTAATGCGAGAACCTTCACATGCAAAGTGTGGCGTGTGCGTCTACAGCACTGACAACTTCAGCAATCAGAGTGGGGCTAACTTTGTGGGGGTCTGTTCATGGCTTTTTGAGTGGCTTTTACCTTTAGTGTACAAAAGAGCAAAACACCATCCCCCGAAGTCTGTGAATCTTGTACTGGCTGTACATTTTTGCGTTTGCCCTACCATAATATTTGCCCAGCATCTTGGGCCTCTTAGGTGGCCTCTTTTTGATTCCATTTTCATCTGTCTTCAGGTGGGGTTGCCAGGTGAGAAGTTTGTTGTGCTTGCTCTCCCCTTCTTCCATTCCCTTGCCTACCTCCCCCAAAGCAATAATCCTGAGGACTTTTTTTTTTTCTTTTTAAGGTTTACTTCTTTGCTGAGAAGATTCTATTCTGGGTGGAAATAACTTTATTTTTAGTCATATATGTGCTGTGATGGTTGTTGGCCACCTATTACAATAAGGACTAGAGTAGTAAGGCAACTTTAGGGACTTTCTGGCAGTTCTGTGTTAGCAACTGTGGGGCTTTTCTTCCCAGCATCATGTTGCTGAATTAACAGTTTTGTGCTCGTGCCTGTGGTGCATACAGAGTAGGTGGAGATGGAGGTCTTCCACTGCTCTGCTGGCAGAGTTAAAAGTGAACTAAGCTTTTTGGTGTCTGTTGCTCTTGTTCCCTTCTCATTACAGAATTTTATAGGAGTTCCTTTTTAGTGAAGATGCAAAAATTGTTTGCTTTTTAAAATCAGTGTGAAAAATGATGAATCTCATTCATGCAACTCTGTGATCTTTTAGAGAAAGGGGATTCCTAGCTGTGATATTACTCTGGCCCCTTGCCATAATGTGTGTTGAACTTGTTTGGTTGCCAGGCCAGGCTGGGAAGAAACTGAATGAATTTGAAGGTTTCAAAATGTGTTTATTTTATTGAAGAATGTGTTGACTCCAATGGGTCTTTTTTCTTCTTAATTTTTTAAAGTTGCATAAGAAGTCTTCAGATTACTGTCATAAAGTCATGGAACAGCACAGTTGTGCTTCAAAGCCAAACAAACGTATGTATTTCAAACGGCAGTCGAGCTACCCTATGCCAGTCCTCGTTGCCTGCTGTAGCTACTCTGCAAAATTATTATGCAGCATTACATCCTTGGCAAGCAGTTATTAAAGGTGCTTTTTCTTTTACTTTGGCTGTTTTAGATGTTTTAAAGTAGCTTTTTCTTTTCCACCGTACAGTAATCTTAAAAATGTTAAGCAGCATCAGTACTGGGGAATGTTCGGGTGATACAAATCAAAAAATGGAATCAGGCACCCTGAGAGCTAGTTATAACCTCCAGGGTTTTTTGGTTCCCTCACCAGCACCACCCTTTTAATACTCAAAGCTAAATGGAACTTATTAGCATTATTTTGTCCTGCTGATTTGAAAACAATCTGCCTAAATGCAAAAAAGCATAGTAGGTGTCAAAGTTAAACCACTTCTAGAGGCGGAATCAAATTAAAGTGAATTGAAGCAAGTTGGATCAGCATGAACTGACTCTGTTTGTAAAGAGTGCTTTGCATTTCTATATCTTTTCACAGCCATAATTGAGAGAAGAATATCGGCAACTTCACTTACAAAGCTGCTGTTTGCTTCCTCCTTTTGCCCTAAAGCAAACAAAATAGGCAGGCTCCCAATTTGGAATCTATTGAATGAACCCAAATCACTTATTTGCTGTTTAGTTGTCGTGGCAGCAAGGCAAATAGATGTGAAAAGATTAGCCAAACAAAAAGGCAAAAACCTTGGCCCTGTTGTAAGGATTTGGAAACACAGTTAGTGCTTCATCTAAAATGAAATTAAAATGCCTCATTTGTGAGGTCCTTAGGAATTGTGAATTTCTTGGAATAAAGTTTTAAGCTTTATTGCAATCTCTTCCTTTTTCTTGTTTTTGCCTTTTTGCAACTTCAATATACATTGAAAAGCACATGTAATAAATGAAAGAAAGAAAAGCAGGTTAAAGAAAAAAATTACAGATTATTTTAGCATAATAACAGATACACTGCCTTGGATGGTAAACCAGGTGTTTCTGAGAAAGAGATGTTATGGAGGACATTAGGTTTCTTATTTAATCACGTTTTAAAAATCTGAAAAATTTGACATTTGAACTATAACAATTATTATCAACCAAGAGACACTGTCGTAAGAGACTGTCTTTGCCTCCAGACGCTTGCAGATCTAACTACACCAGACAGGCACCCATGCAAAGGAGAAAAATTAAAATTCACCCACTTAGGAGGCAGAATGAAACACCTTACCTGAAATCACAGTATCTTTATGGAAACAGGAATTTAAATTTGAGGCCTTGTTACTCCCAAGGGTTTACTGGCATTATTTTGCTGGAGAGAAGTATAGCTGAAAAAAAGAATATACCTATGTGTCTTATTCTAGAGTCCAGCCTGAAACGTGGGCCCAAGGCTTAACATAGACAGAGAGTCCAGCTGGACTGAGCTCCTGTCCCTCCCTGAAAGTCTGATGTACTTTACTTTGAAATTGATAAATGGAGTCATAGAGAATTGTTGCTCTGATATGAATTATTCCCACTGTTATTAAATAATAAACATGACCACAATGACCTACGCAGTGACTAGACTGAATTCCTTCTGTGGCTTAATCTTGGTAATGGTTTCGTATTTGAACTAAATAATGTCACGGGTGAGCTGAGAGCTGCTGAAGAAAGGGGCAGCAGAAGGAAGTTGGTAGATTGATACCATATCATGTGTATCATAAAGCAAGGTAGTAAAAAGCCTCGGGAAATTATATTTCTTAAGTAATGCAATCAGAATTGCACTTAGACAGAGAAGATTGCTTTGTATTTACTAGCTGTGTTTACTGCTTTTTCTGATGTGCTTAAATAGGAAAAACAGGTATTCAGAAAACTTCAGGGAATGGAAAATGGAGTTCTAGACCTGAATCTGTACAGTTACTTTGGGGAATAACATAGCAAAATGAGTGAGCTTGATTTGCTGCACAGCAGATGCCAGGATTATATGATGTGGAAGGAATTTTTTACTTTTAAACCCTTTCAGTGTGATGAAATGCAGGGGAGAGGAAGGAGGGGCTGACATAAGTGCCCTCATTTTTTTTTTTTTTAACCTCTTCTGTGCTTTGAATCCAGAGATACCAGTTGATTCATGCAAGCCTAGCTCATACGTGTAGGAGGGCTCTGCCAAAACAATAATTAAATGTAGTGTATGTTTCTGGAATAGAGCTAAAATGCAGCAGAAAATAAAATTATTTATTCTGTGGTTGAAAGCCATGCCGCTATAAACAGAAAACGCAACAAACAGAGAAGAGTTTGCATGAAAATTGATGAGCAGTACAGTGTGTATTTTTTGTATTTTTACATTATTTAAAACAAGTTTAGCAGACTATAAAGCTTTTGATTATGATCAGCTTGTGCGTGTGTTCTGCTACATTGTGCAGTGCCTGAAAATAAAATGTACCAGCAGTTATTTACAAAAGCTAAAGGCTTTCCCGCCCAGCCCTTGGGAGGACCAGATGATATTTGGCATTGTGTTGTGGTCTTGCCGTCTGCTCAGAGCCATATTGGTATGAGTGCATTCGTTTACAGAGGCATCGTAGTGATCTTTTTCACTGGGGTGAAAACAAACCTGTTGGAATGAATTTGCTCCTCTTTTGTGCTATATTTAGTAAATACCATTGACTATTGTTGTATTCAGTGAAAACGACTGAGTAGGTTAGAACCTTTATTCATCTGAAAGACCATTTATGTCAGTCATATTAATGTTCAAAAGTTGTGCAGGTGAGATTCTGCCACATTTTTATGGATTTATCACATACGGTTGGAGTGGCCTCCCCAAGATTACTAGCAGCGTGCTTAAACAGCAGGCAATTTAGGTTTGTTTCTGTTTACTGAAACTTGAGTTTGTTATCTCAAAAGTACATTTCTGTTCAATGTCCACTTTGTTGTGCAACTGAGAACTTGTGCAACAAAATCAGAAGGGATTAGAGTTTGTGTCGCAGGGAGACGAGAAGAGGAACTGGAGATGAGGCTCTGGCAGCCGGGGCGGGGGGCTGCTGGCCTCCTCCCTCTCCCCTGGGACTCGACAACAGGCAAATTGCGGCCTCTCCTTGCCTCCCTTTCCAGTGGGTAACACGGGGGCAGTGCTTGCATGCAGCCCTGCTTCAGACATGTTCAGTAATGTTGACACACTTAACTATTGCAGTTGGACAGAGGAGGACTGTTTATCCTGACTAATTTTAAAGACAGTCAAAATACTTCCTCACAGGAAGGAAAGAAAACAGAGAGTAGGGGGGGGAGGGAGCTCCATGAGAAACGAGTGAGCAAGGAAGGAGGTGTTTGCTGTGTTTCAGTTTTAGGCAGCAATAAAGCTCCAAGTGGCTTAATATTCAAAACCTGTTGAACCTGTTGGCAAAAATAGAGGCCTAGGTGCTCATTGCACGCTGTTTGTTGCCACCAACTTTACTGCAATTGCCTAGCAATGGTGTTTGTTTTCTTGGCATTTGCTTTCCCATGCAAGGTGTCGCTTGCTGGTGCCCGGCCCGGCAGCGGGGGAATCGCTGGGGCCAAGGTACGCCCGGGCTTTCGGCAGCACGCGCGCACCGCCTGCGAAGGCCGACGGAGAAGGAGGAGGAGGGTTGTGGCACTGATTGAGGCTGAACCTCGGAAAAGGGAAAACTGCCGTCTTTTCCTGCTCCCGCTGGCAGGCATGGGCAGCATGAAACCCTCTGCTTTTATAGGAACAAGCTGACCTACTTATTAAAGCATTATATTTCAGTGTTCAGCTATCACTGCTCAAAAGGAGTTGGCTACTGCCCCCACCTAAATTCAGGCTCTGTCACAGGCTTCCTGGGGATCTTGGGAAAAGGCATCTCATACCTCTGCGTCTTTGATTCCCCCCTTCTGTGAAGCATAGGCAATACTTCGAACTTGTGTCCTGGGTGTGGGGATAAATCTGCCAAGCGGTGAGGCGTTTGGTACCGTGGCGATGGGCCCCACGTAGTTATCCACGTGGAAAAAGGAAGAAAGCCTGTTGGAAGGACTGCTGTATGACAAAGGGGAGCAGAAGAACAGAAAGAAAGGAAAATTGAAGGGGAATGAGGATTAAGGGTTATGAAAGGTTTTGACTGTTTGTATTCTGTGAGGTAAAGAAAAGAAATTCGCTAATGAGGATCGATGTCGGTACATTTAGGATATCAAAAAGGAAAAGTGTTTCGGCAGCTTGTGAAATTCTTAGGTGATCGCAGTCAGATGCTCTTCCCTAGCAGGGTTCAGAAAGTACGGTAAAGCTTGGTTTATTAAGAGAGGAAGAGGCTAAGCAAATTTAGGGAAGACCAAACAACGTCCCTGCAGGTCAGGGAGGAGTTTCCTCTAGCTTTGGTCAGCTGGTGGCACTGTGGCAATGTGGGATTTGTGTGTCTCGGTTCAGGGGGAGGGTGATGTCAGCCAGCGAGGGACATAAGCCTCTAGCCCTGTGGCTGTTTGGGACCTGTGTTTTGGACTGTTCAGCAAACGCAGATTTCTGTGAGCAGATGACAAAAGTGGGGTCGTTGAGAAGACGGAAGAGGCAGAAGGAACTGTCCTTTCTGTGGCTGTCCAGCAGGTCTGCCTCAGCTCGGAGGTCCTTTTAGCTTTCAGAGATGCTGGATGTCCACTTTGCAATGCCAGCAAGAAGCGTCTGCTATCATCTGTCCGTAGTCGTAGATTTGCATCCTCTCTGTTGGTCCAAGTGGAGTATAAATGCTTACAATGACTTTCTCATGCATCTGAAAAGATTAGACCCCTTTAGCTGATTTTAAAGGGATTTTTCTGTTATAACGTACAAAGGTTCTTGTGACTGTATCTGTTTAGTTTTCTTTCCTATCTGGAAAGCCAGCATTGTTGTTCAAATATTCAAATATTCCAAGAGATTTGCTGCAGTTTTACCCCCTTAAAAGCTGTGGCCTCCTTCGGTAATGACATTCCGTTATAGTCTTAACTTTGAGGACTGTGAAAGATGGAGTTTACAGAGGGTATAAGCTCAACCAGAGTTACCACAGGTTTTGCTGCAAAATCCGGTTTTCTACCTTCTGTGCTCTTTCTTCTGTAACTTGTGTGTGTGTGTGCATTTCTCGTTTTTCTTTGATGTGCACATATACCCTTAATCAAACTATTGAATCTAAAAGTTTGGAAAGAAAAGAGAATTTCTGTATTTAGGTTCTTAGGAGGCATTCTGCTACTGTAATGATAGGACTGTGGGACTACCTAGAGATATAAAATGACAGAGTTCATAGTTAATGCTAATCAGCATCCTTTCCAGCAATCTCAAAGCAGTCCCAATAGTAAAAGGCCTAAGCAGGCTGTGTTACAGTACCGTGATTGAGGGCCGGGGCAGATTTTATGTTGCTGGCTGAGATCAGAGAAGTAAAAAAGCAAGTTTTCCCAGTACTAAAATTAACTTTATAAATAAGCATTTATAACATTGCACATATATCCCCACACTTGTGTTAAAATAGCCAATAATAACATGAAAACAAACCTCAAATGTGTTTCTTGATAGTTTGCTATAAAACTAAAATGAAGGTAGCTGCCTACATCTATCCTCGATAAAGGAATATCTAGCTCAGTGTCTTCCCAAAGTTCAGAGTTTTGGGATTTATTTATTCCGGGTGCTTCTCAGCCAGCATCAAGCCCAATGACTTTGGTTTTTAATCTGACATAATTATCACTGGTCTCCTTTAAAACAAGTGAACGATATGACACATCTCCAGCCATTTCAAGGCTTTATACGGCTTTCCATCGCTGTATTATTACTGTTTCTCATGTAAAATCTGACATTTGGTTTCATAAAGTAAGAATTCAAATAACTATTAGATCTCTAATTTTTACTGGAATTTCACTGACAATTTTGCATAAAATAACATTTTTTTCATTACTCTTATACTAATGGGAGAGTATTAGTGGCTTTCATAACTAAGGGTATACAAAGACTTTAGTATGTCATTAGCATATTTGTTGAACCAGATGAAATGTTGTCCCAGCTTTATGGGGTTTCTTTTTTTTGGGGGGGTGGGAGCATCAGATGTGTTCATGGACAGGGGAGAGGAAAGAATTCCTATACAGTTTTCAGTTCTGTTCCTTACTGTGTGCAAGAGAGATATTTGCTTATAAGTGATGGAATTAAAATGGAGAATAAATAGAGGGGTGGGTTTTTTTGAGGTCCACCGCCTTTATACTTTGAGATTTTTCTACCCTCTGCTGGACACAGAAAGAAGAGAAGCAGGAACATTAAGAATGGGGAGGGATAGCTCTTATGAGACACTCAGGTACTTAGAAAGTTTTCATCTTGGAGCCATGAAAGGGTCAGGAGATCGGTAGAGAGGGCCATTTTCAGTGGTCATTAGTGAGCCCATTTGAGTCTCCCTTGAGAGAGAGTAAACGATCATTACAGATTAGTGTTCAGAGGGGCAGAGTTTGGCTTAAGGTCTTCTCTTTTATTTTATTTTAATCAATATTATTAGCAAACATTATCAAAATCTGTTCCCTCAGACAAGCATGGCTTTGCTGTGATGAACACACAGATCTGATGCAGAGATCATAGTAGTAAATTAAAATTTGTACTTGCAGGAATAATATGAACTGTTTACCTGCATATGCATGAAGTGCTACTCTTCAAAAGGCTAAACAGATATTTTTATGTGCTGTAACTGACAAAGATTACAGAAATTTGTGGTTAAAACCAATAAGCTAGGCCTTACTAGAGGTCGTTGGAATTTCAGAGTGCAAAAGGAAACATGGAGCATTTTTCTATTTGGTTGTAAAAATAATATTGAAAAGATGACTTAATAAGACTTACTAAAAGCAAGCCCTCCCTTTATTCGTAGCGGCTTCCATCACCCAGCTCTCTTTGCTGGAGCAGTTGATATTTCTCCCCAACACAGTTAAACTCAGGGGTAAGTCTGCCTTTGCAAGTTGAGCTATGTTGTAGAACTGCAAACAGAGGAAACAAGATCTAGTGCAATTTAAAGGGTTATTTCCTCTGTAGCCTTGCAGTAGTCTCATGAGAACATCACAAAATATACTTGTGGTTCTTGTTAATGAAAGCACTAATATTTTACAAAACTGTGCAGAGCTACTCTAATCTAGGGTTCAGTCCTGCAGGATGCTGGTACTCTGATCCTCTTCTGTGGGGACCGCTCATTCTCTGACTTGTGTACATGTATAAGTGCTTTCTTGGATTACAGCCGCAGCTCTCAGTACTATCTGGATAAAGCTTCATTTCAGGTGTTTTAAATGTCCAGCAACTTCTTACAAGCACAGCTTGCGTATGTGGTCAGTTTGGTTCTCTGTTCACCATGTTAAGAGAAAGGGACAGGGGGTTCTTAGTCTGCCCGCTCTGTTTTGTGAAGTAAATATGCTTGACACCTTTCAATGGAGGATCTGAAAGGTTTATGAAGGAGTTCGTCTTGCGTTCTGCCCGTTCGTTGTTATCCGATAACCTCTCCTCCCATCAGCGAACTGCAATTGAGAAAGTCCAAGGAATTTGAGCAGGATCATTCACAGCAAATCAGGTGGGTGGCAGAAGTGGGACCCTGTGTCTCCCCTTATTTCTTCTTACTTTAAAAGGTAACAGGTAAATAACTATGAAAAAGGTTGTTCCGGGCCTTTTGGGTAGAAAGGATCTGCTTAATAACAGTTTGGCATATTAAAAACATCCTAGGGACCTGTAAATGCTACTTAGCTGTCAGATCTTGCCTTTAGTTCTGTGTCTAGTGACTCAAGTGAATTATTTGGTCATCGTGTTTTGGTTAACAGCATTGCAGATTTCCTTTATTTTTGAAATGTTTAGGTAGAAAAATCCAGAGGAGCCAATATTTAACATACATTTTTGATAGTATACAGCGCAGACAGTACTAAATCTTTGCATTAGCAGAAGGTTTACTGGAAGATCCAAGTTGCATTCTGAATTCAAGAAAAATGTAAGTGAAAGCAAGTTTTATAGCTCTTTCAGATTTGCAGCTTATCTTCTACAAAATCTCCTTCTTCTGAGTATTGAATTAAGAAGCCAAAATATTAATAACTAGGCTGTAGTGTTTAAATAGTCTAGACAAAGTGTGTTTCAGTTGTTTTAAAGAAATCCTATTATTATGTATGGTATTTAAGATAAATTAAAGCCCTAACCTAAGGCTGACTAATTTCACTCACCAAAGTCTCTTCACTGTTCGGCCAGCTTATGCTCAGTGTGTTGCTTTCAGCAGGAGCTTTCACAAAAAAAGGCTGATATGGTCTCAGAATATTAATTGCTGTAATTAGAAATTAAGTCTGCTAATTCACTGGTTTTCTAATAACAGTTTATAATGGGAATGTAAAGGTCTTCAAAGGCTACCTTTTTTCATTTGGGGTTTTTTTTCCATGATGATAATTCTTCAAAAATTTCCTTCAGGCATTGTCTTACCATTGTCCTGCATTTCTTCCCTCACCGCCATTGGGTAGCTCTTCAGCAAAAAATGGTCAAAAGTCACTAAACGCTAGATTCCCTCTCTTCTATTATTTTCTTTATAATTTCAGTATTAAAGAATGTCATTAAAAAGATCAATACAGGAAGAGTGGAAACAGTTTTGTCACATGACAGTTGCTGGACTCTCTATCTTTCTACACTGATTCACTTCACAGAGGTTGGGAAGCGGCTTGTTTGAGCCACGATGAGCATCACTCCCTGTGGAGAGTGCTCAGCCATCATCCAAAGACTTGGATGCTTCTGTGTGTACAGGCTGGGGCTGGTTTGCTGCAGTGCGAAATGGGGATTTTCAAGCATCCTGGGGGGAAATGGGCTTTCATCTGCTTTGGGTTGTTTGGGTAAATTTGTGTCTAGTCCTATTGGTCTTCGAGGGGGGGTGCACTTGCAAAGGATTCACGAGGGAGAAAGAGTTGCCCCAGCAGGGTTTTCCAGTGTGTTTAATAATAATTTTTCAGAACTAGTAATTTGATTTGTTCATTGATTCATTGACAGTAGTGACCGTTAGTTGTTTTTAATCTTAGTATCAATTGAAGTAAATGGCGCTGGCTTTGGTTTTGTGGTTGTTGTTGTTGTTGGCATTGGGGTTATATGTACGAGATGCCTGTCTGTCTTGGACATGATTCTACAAACAGAAAAAGATCAGTTCTCTAAGATGTGACTTTACTGAGGAAGTGGCACAAACTCTAACCCCTGTTCCTCCTCTCTCCTTCCTGGGAATAAACACCTAATCTAGATCTGAAGGACAAGCCTGGGCTGGCTGGCATGGCTGCATTACATGGAAGTGAGCCCAGGTGGGCTGCATGCCCACATCTATGTGTACCTGTTAGTTATGTGTGCTTGTGTTGTTATTTTTTAACGTGTTTCTGGTGCATGATTCTAGCAATCCTGCTTACATCCGCACCTTGTATCCCAGGATTGCACAGCAGGAACTCTTGGGCTTGCAGCCAGTCTTGCCAGTCTTCCCCTTTTGTCCTCATTACTTTATTCCAGCTTCCATTAGAAGACTTTTCCAGAATGTCATTGCTCTGATGGCTAGAAATGTTATGATTACCAGTCTGTCTTCAGTTATGGTTGCTCCACTGATGTTGTTTTTGAACTGAACTGTTCTTCCTTGCTTCTCCCCCTTGCCTCCCTTGGTCACCTCATTGCATTGGGTACACTCTTACCTCTTTTCTGCCTCTGTTTTGCTTAATTGAGCAAGCCACACTTTCTGTTCTCATGAAGTAGGGTCCCCAGTCAGTTCAGTTGTCCGGTTTAGAGGTTTATTTTGAAGGAATCTTTCCTCCTTTGCTTGGGATACAAGTTGGAGAGAGCTCTTTGCACATTAACTTAAAGAAAATGCAGACCATGCTGAGGTCTAGAGTTTCTCAGTCCAGTTTGTTTCCCAGTGTTTCCCCAGGAACCGTTTAGTTCGTCAAAACACGCTCTTTTGAAATCACAGATCTTGAACAAAATTAGACTTACATCCCGCTTAATCTAAACTGAATCAGTTTGTGGTCATTTGTTCCAAAGTTGTCCTCATTCCTTAAGAAAAAAGAGCAGAAGAGAATCTATTCTTGTTGGTTCGGCAACTTGGACTAAGAAACTTGTCAGCTGTCACATGGAGGAATAAGTGGCTTTGCCACTGTTACTGGCATTTGTTTCCAATCCACACGGTAAAGTTAGTCTCCCATGTTGATGTAATTCTGAATTCTTTAATGACGGGAGCTCTGACCAGAAATCAGTAGCAGACCCAGCATGGCTCTCTTAGACTTCTTCAGCCATCTTTTCATAGCATGATTTTAATCCAAACACTTTCCATGTTATCTTTTCTTTATTTTGGAGGTCTGTCATTTCATTATCGCATGATAGTATCCTGCTGTATAAAACCTGTATTTCTCTTCTCTCAAAAGCACTGACCTTTTGACAGCTGTTTCAGTCATAATTGCTATTCCACCCTGTTTTTAAATTTTCCTGTAATAACACTAGTACTTTCAGTTCCTCTTTTATTAAGTCAGTCTGCCTTCTTTATTAGCACACAGCTATTTTAGCTGTTGGGCTTTTTGCTTACCTTTTTGGCTGTTTTTGACTGCATTTGTCTCCCTAATTAGAACATATGAAGTCCTTTTACTGATGGTGCCACCTGCCTGACCCGTTTTCTTGTCATTAATAGTACTTTCTCCTTCAGTTCACTAGTACGTTTTTGCATCATGGTTTTTGTGTTTATCTGACACTTTCCCCTTTGCTTTCTGGATCCTGAAGCCAGTATGGAATTTATGTTGGCCTCTCCCAACCTTCTCCTGCCACGTTAGTGCTGTCAGTTGTGCCATTGCCGTTCCGGTAGTGGGGATGTTTGGGCTCCTGAAGAGCATACCCAAAACCTTGCCGAGCTGGTCGCTGAGCAGCGGGGACTGCAAGGGTTTCCTGAGGGTCCCTCCAAGACATGGAGGCTCTTGTCCAGCCCAGCACGTCCCGCACTTACTGGGCTGAGAGGGGGTGTGCTTGGTTCTCAGGGGCTATGACCTGTTCAAGATGGACACAAGGGTGTTTTGAAATACATGAGAGGGAAAACGAGTGCTTATAGAAAACACTTGTCTAGTACAATGAGATGTGGTTGATATGGACTTAAATGGCCCAAGTTTTGTAGAGGGGTTCTTCCTGCTGCCATCCGTCCTCTCTTTCCTGGAAGAGAAAGCTATTGTTAGCATTAGGGACAGTGTGAAAGCTTGGGATTAAGCAATGATGACCTTGATGTCCCAGTGAAATATGACACACGTCTGCATAACTGGGGACAAAGTGGCGTGTTGGTGTACATCCTTTGATTTAAAAAAAAAAAAAAAAAAAAAAAACAAGTATGCAGCCTCTAAGGCTGCAAGGAGTTAAAGCCTCCTAATCCCATATTCCACTGTAGAAGCTGAGGCTGCAGCAGTCAACTAAGAAGACGGTTGAAACTCCTGATCAAGAATTAGGTAAGTAAATGATGGCACAGCAAATTATTTCTGTTCTCTTCAGTGCTAGGGTCACTGGTCGGTGCTTTCTCCATCTGAAGTTTTGTGGTCAGTACCACAAGCTGCACAGGCTGGATGAAGTCAAGTAAGATTTTTATTGTGGCTTTTGTGATGGGTAAATTTTATTTTCACACCCTTCAGCATTGAAAAAGATGCTTGCAGTAACGCACAGCAGAAGGAAAAGTTTGTTTAAAAATAAAAAAAAAAAAAGCAAGTCCCTCCTCCCCTTTTTAAACAGAGAATATATTATAATGTTCCATTTTTATGTATAAAATATGTATCTTCTATCTCCTTAGTCAGCTCACTCTTCAGAGATTCTTATCTTGCACTGGTAAAATATATATCAGTGTTGTTGCTCTTTTTAACAGTTAAGTGATGTTAATCTTTACTGCTGAGATCAGAAGTTACAATGATATGTTTTGTTTTCAACCAGCTTTCCAGATAATAGATGAAGCTTTTTGATGAACTGGGCATGTGCAAGTTCTTCTGTACCTCTGTCTCCTACTCTTCTGTTTACTAATGTTAATATTTTGAACAAGAATACTTGTTGTAACTATGTGTTTATGCAGTTTTTTTTAGCTGATAAAATGATAGTGTTACCAAACAGGGATTGGATGTGTAGTTCCGTGACGATACAAATTTAACAAAGGGGAGGAGCAGGAAAACGGTTTGTGTTATAAATGCTCTGTATCGTTTGAAATTAGACTCTGTCTGTTTTTTTCACAGTAATTTGTGCTGTAGTTTTCTTGGCGGTACTGCAAATTAACTTAAAAACTAGGAAAAAGTAATGGTGCATTTAGATCGGTACCTTTCTTCTTCTGTGTCTCATACTAGATCCTTTCAAAGAAGTGGGAGAACCACTGTGACTGCCAGACCA
Organism: Struthio camelus; assembly: GCF_040807025.1. Lineage (NCBI taxonomy): Eukaryota > Metazoa > Chordata > Aves > Struthioniformes > Struthionidae > Struthio > Struthio camelus. Next base: position 64,320,295 of record NC_090946.1, on the reverse strand, counting down.
GTTCTGTATTACTAGTGAGATAACTTCTTCCTGGCCTCTATAGTAAGCTTTCAAAGTTCTTATTCTTGGTCTTTAATGCACTGTTGCTGAGGTATGAATATAATTTCTTATTTTTTCCCTAAGATCCTGATTCTGAACCTCTTATTGTTTTACAGAACACTTCCACAAGTATTCTATTGATTTTAAGTAAGCCCTACTCAACCTTTTTTAAATGTTTCAGAACTGGACTCAATGGCATCCTATACCAAGGAATTTTACAGAGTTACAGTACTTACAGTTCTCTTCAGGTATTTCTTTCTACCTAGCTTTCTCATTGCAGTTTTATTTTACCAACTATGTTCTTATTCTATCATTAGACAAAATAGATTAAGAATAGAAAAAAGCAATAACCAGCCTTCACTATATTAATTATTTTCTGTGTCTTTGACCTAACCTGACTCATGCTAAGATTAACCATCAGGGTGCGGGAAGGGAACAGGCACGTCGGTTAACAGATAAGTTAAATAGAGACAAGCTGCTGTTTGCGCTGTTGTAGTTTAATAAGCCCGAAGGTAAAAGGTGGAAGATGGAGTTTTGCTTTTGCGACGTTTTCCTACTGCTGAAAATTGAAAATATCAAAAAGAAGAGTCAGACCACAACAGATATGAAGGGGTGGGTTATGCTAGGAATTGAGGCAGGGAATAAAGAGACTGATCTTGTGGAAGAGGAATGAAGTGGATTTTTGTGTTTTGGATACAATGACAATAAATATTATGCATCCTGCCTAGAGAAGAGGAATTTGAGAGGAAAAAAGCAGTGGAGGATGCTGATGCGTAAGCAGGCAGGGTTGAAAGGTAGAATACTGAATGGTAGCGTGAAATTCTGTACAAAAACAGTTCTATTTTAGATGTAGTAACTTTAAATTAAAAGATCTTATAAATTCCTTCCCGATGAGATACCATGCCAATGGACTGTGGTGTACAGATGGTGCAGTTTATTTACTAACTGTATTTTTTACGTCAGTTGGCAATAGCATTTTAGTAGTACCTAAATATGCATCATAAGTGCCTCTCTCTAGGCATCTATGCTTGAAAACTCAGGCCATGGTTGCTTTGAACTGGTTCAACTGCTATTTTCTTTAAAACCACATAGTATAGCTTTATAACTAGTAAAATCAAGAGGGACTATATTTCTCTAATTTTTATTATGTTTCAGTCAGTAGAGGATGGGTTTGGAGCATTTGGTGATATCAAATCAAAATTTGGAATACAAATAGTAAAATAATGAACCAATATTATTAATTATTATAAAACACTTGCTCTCTGTATGAAATGGACTAAAATCAAGAGCTCACAAACGTAATAAATGGACAGATATCACATCCAGCTTTCTCAGGGATCCTATTTGTTTTTAATATTTTTTGTCAATTCTAGAATAAACAGTATACTACCTGAGGGTTAACCTGTGTGTCGCTTAATGTTTGTATATAATCTCATGCCAAAATATTTTGTACTTATTACTTCACCACTTAACATGTCTGTGCAGAACACGTTCTAATCTATACAGATAACGTGTAGAGTGAAATTTGGCCCCAAACGCATTTTGAAAAAAGTGCACTGGAACATAATTCCGTAAAAGCATCCACTTTTAGGTCAGTTCCTCTGTAATGGAACTACTTACTGCTTACAGGAATGGTGTTCCCTTTTGAACGCTTTGCTGAGGTAGGGCCTTGAATCTATGCACTGATATTTTCTCTAGAATACAACAAACTTGCCATGAGGTTTGTAACTTCACAGTTTTTCTGGTATTTCCTTCATCAGAGCAAGCTGTGTCTTTGAATGCTATGCTGGAGAAAATAATATTAGACTTTCACTGCAAGTGGGTGTACTGCAGCTGTATTCCTGCTGTGTTCCTGCTGCATGTTGGCTTTGAACCCCTTTGGGATGTGTGTCTTCATGCTTTTTGAGTTCACGTAATTGCATATGGTCTCTTTCAGGTCATTTCTGGTACCCTGTAAAGGGCACTTGGTGAATGGGGGACCAAGCACTTCAACTTCAGATTGTGGAGTGAAGCACTGACTATGTAGGCAGCAATTGCCTGTTAAGGAGAGATGTGGCTGCTGGCACTTTTGTCACTGTCTTCTGACGTTGCCCGTTTAAGACTTTGACTTACTCTTTCTTCTTCTTGCAACATCCATAATACTTTCCTTCATCTTCTTTGTTCCTTACTGTCCTTTTTGATTGGGAAAGTAAGTCTTCCGCTTCTTACTAACAAAACATGAAAGTACAGATTGTGTATGCAGTCATCTCCCCACTTCTTTTTTTGAAGTAAGAAAAAGAAACCAAAATGCATTCATTTAAAAATTTATTTAATTTTCTGAATCCCAAAACCTTGAATGTAGGCATTTTTAGCTTGGTCTCCTAGGCAAAGATGTTTCTGCAATCGTTTTCCACTGTCTAATAATGTCTAATTAATAACTGTGGAAGCCTTTAGGTAGATGGCAAACGCTTCAAGTAGGATAGAGATCTCAGTTACGAAGTTCACAAGTTTCACAAATACAGATAAGCAGGTAGTAAAGTGTCCTACTACCATACTGGTAAGGCTGCAGCATGAGGTCAGCTGTTATGACTGGAAATGAGAGGATCTGTGTGGAAGAGATTTTATGAAGACCCCAGCTGTGTGGAAAGGGCCAGGAGAGCATGGGCACTCACAAGTGCCAAGGGTCTAGCCAGAAAACACCCATCCATGAAAAGGCACCCTTCGTTCATCCGTCTTCAGTGCTGCTCCTTATGGCTGCCCTTCTTGATGTCCTTCTAGGAATAACACGTCCAGCAGTGAGCAAGAAAGAACAGCATAAACGCCTTTCAGTTCGCGCTCTGTTGTTACTACTGCAGCTCTTCCTGTGGTCCCTGACTGCTGAGTGCCATGATTAGCCTCGGCTCTTGCCTTTGGCCTTGACCGCCGCACAAGTGTCTTCCTTGAGCAAGTGCTTGTTCCCTAGTGTAGCTGGGGCCTTTCCTCGTTCAGCTGGTCTCCCCTTTTTCTTCTCTCTGCAGAAACACCGCAGTGTATGTTGTGCTGTATCCTACTGATAACCCCCTGGGTGCCTGTCCCCAAGCCGTCTTTCCTCTGCGGAGACACTATGGGATAGCTCTCTGGTGTCTTTGAGATCTGTACGTAGGCAGACAATATAGCAGGTGTGGATGTACTTGAATCATAGTTGTGCTTTGGAAAATAGCTGCTGTGAATGCAGTCGTGTGTTGTAAACAGCTCATCTTAGTGTCATGCAGGCATTACAAAAACACGGTTGTACCGTTAGTGATCCAAAGACTAAGAATACACCTTTCAAGATAAACTGGTTGCACCTATATTATCCCAAAACACACAGTTTGTTAGACAAGCAAAAGCCAAAGTCAGTACGAAGTGTGTATTTTCTGGTTGTGTCTCTTTAGTCTTTCAGCAGCAAATTTAACGTTACGCTACGGTGTTACCCAATGGCGGGACTTTAATGAAAGTGAAACAATAAAATAAACTTTTAGGAACAACTTCTAACCAAATGCTGAAACAAAATATAAACAAATGTTGGCTATATGAATTGTCAGTAAATTTGACTTCTAAAAAATTTTTAATTTTATGATATGAAGGAGCTGGAGGAATTCTGGTTTGGGTTAGCTTTATTTTCTTGGGCTTCTTTGTTTTTTATTTAGCTTTTTGATGTTGTTTGTGTAGCTTTTTAATGTAGATACATTAACTGTTTCCAGTTTGGCTGAAGGGAAGTGTTTGCTTTGCGATGCCTGGATGCAGCGCTGCAAAATTCACGCATTCCGAAGTTCAGCTGTTTGGAAATGGCATTTTCAGCATACAGGCTTTCAGCCGCAGTTCTGCTTTTGATGTATCTTCAGAGTTAAAAATGAACATAATTGGGTAAAGCCCCTTTCCTGAGAAGTCTGCCTAGTGACTTTTGTAAAAGAATACGCTCGCCTGCCTAGGAGACAGGCTGGCATCTGCTTTTCAGTATATGGGCACCTTTTATCCTGGATTAGTCTCCTGCTACTTTGGCTTCAGTTTTACACCTTTCTGCTGTTGTTTTATTTACTATTTCAGCAAATAAATAATAGGGTAGTCCCACTTGAGAAGTGTTTACAGCTATGTACAGAAAAAATGTATAGACTTAAACTAAAAAAACCCTATCTTTAAAGGTTAAGTCAGTTTTTATTTCGCTTAAGCAGATATTAAAATCCTCTTCTCTCTCTACATCGTTTATATTGTTAACAACTTGTAGGACTTTATACCACATCACATTACTCTCCTGGAAATAGATTTGAATATCTAGAAGTACAAAATAGAAATTTTTTAAACAGTGAAAAGTAATTTTCCTGCATAATAGCCAAAATAAAGTGCCATGAAGCTATTAGCAGTAAATTGAATTTTTTGGTATGTAATTTAGCATAAATACTGACAAGCTGAAAAAAAAAATATAAAAGCAACAAACCCATGCTCATTAGTCATTCAGTTGAGCAGCGCCGAGGCAGCAGTCGGCCAGGGCGTGCGTTTTATGTCTGCTTCAATTGCACACTCCATTTATTTGGCCATGGCATGGGCGGCTCGCTCTGTCGCAGGCCTCAGTGGGCGATGAGCGCGTTGCGCCCCAGGGCAGCTGGGCCGCTCGGCTGGGGCAGATGTTCTTTTCAGCTTATTCACTGGCCATTGCTGGGTTGTTTACTGTTGTCATAGCTACCCCCATTTCCATAGCAGCCGCGCTGCTGTGTGTGAAGCAAGTGAGTATAGTTATAAAAAGGATCATATTTTGTTCTGTCTCTATAACTTACCATCTGTCCGCTGACTGTTCATGATGGATTCCAAAAACCAATTTAAGAACAACAGCAGCCGGCTGATGATTTTTGCTTGTATTATCAAAGTGACAGTGGCTGAGGATGCAAATCAGTTGGGGCTTCAGTGAAATGCAAGCTTCGTTTCTTTCCCCAAATTGTAGCAGTTTTGCTTCCAGCACATTCTCAAACATCACTGAAATCCTTACTGAGGAAGCAGGCGTCAGTAATGACCAGGTGTCGTCTTTTGTATTGGATTAGGTGTAGGCGCTCTCTGTGCTTTCCCCCTCTGCCATTAGCTCATCCCGGTGTGTTGATTCCAAATTGTGCTGTTGCATCTGCTTTCACAGATCATCTGTAATGAAATCTAAGTACTCTTCAGTAAAATTAAATAGCAAACTTGTGAAGCTCACAGAGAAGATACCGTGCACACACGAGTACCATTTGGTGACATATTCATCAGTGCACTCTCCTTAGCAGCAGTACTAGGATCACATGGAAGTTTGGGGGGAAATCCAAAACGTGATCAAAGAGCCCGCTGAATAATGAACTCTTTATTACCTCTACGCTGCAGAGATTCAGTTGAATCTATAGCTTAGCAAGGGGGGCAGAAAGATTAGCCCACTTGTAAATAATGTATTTATTGGTTGATTTTTCCAGATCCTGACATTGATGCTGCCACTGCCATGATGCTTTTGAATACTCCCCCTGAGATACAAGCAGGTTGTGAGTAGATATTTCTATAGCATATAGCAACATAGACATGTAAAGTTAATATTCTCTTTTCTAAATATACAGTGTACCAGATGAAAAGGATTTAATAAAGAAATATAACTTCCCTTGTCGACCCTTATACTTACTTGACCCTTACATGAAGTATAATTTTGTGGTTCGTGTTACATTCACTGTTACAGGAATAATAGTAATCCATAATCTCTACTGTTCAAGAGAGGTTATTGTTATTCAAGACATACATATAACTGAGTAACATGCTATTATCCATACTGATAGAAAGACCCAGGGCAACAGCCAGGAGAAAGGCAGAGAGAGAAAGAGAGCAAGAGAGTGAAGGGTACGTGGCATATGGTTTTGTTTTCATTTTGTTTTGGTTTGACTCCTATCGTGTGAGTTACCACAGCCATCTGGATACTTTCCATTCACTTGGGCACTGTTTCAGCTCCTTCCTTGCACACATCCTGCCCGTTTTGCTGTTTTGCTCGGTCTAATTCCAGGCGCTAAGCAGGCTCCTGGAAGTAAGGAAAGGTCTGACTTCCTGCCAATAGGATCTTTCTTCTTCTGTGACCAGACGTGAGGTTTTGATGCTATATGTTAACAGAGCATTTAAAAGGCCTTGGCCCCCACTGCACTGGGCTGTGCAAACAGGGAAAAGGATCGTCCTGTCCCAAAGAGCTTACAGTGAAGGCATTAGAGGAAGCCATGAAGGGATACGGCCACACAAAAGCAGGGAATACCAGAAAACAAACACATCACTGGTCAGCAAGCATGGCAGTAATGCCAAGTGACAGGCCGCCCTAAAAAAAATAAAGGCAGAAGTTAAAATAGAAGCCGTTACGAAGCCTGTCCTACCATCGCAGCTATTGTTCTAGCTCACGCAACCAAATCCAAATTTGAGGAGAAGCCTTGATTCGCACTTTGATACTCTGCCTAGGGAGGAGAGTCGATGACAATCAAAACATTTCCCGTGCAGCCGAGGAGAGCTATTGTCCGCCTGCTTTGTGACCTGGCCGGAGAGTGTCTGTTGAGAACCTCCTGTGGGGGAGAGCATGATGCACCAAGAAGCTATCCCTTCCCAAGAGCGAGCGGTCCGTACCCTCCTCTCACCTAATCAGCTGTCAGGAATTGTGTGCCATAAAAGAGGGAGGAATTCCAACTGTGTGTGGGTAGATAAAAAGAAAGATTGTACTGGGGGGAGGAGATGAGGTTAGTAGGGAGAAAGAAATGGGAGATTTTTAGAGGAGCAGAAATTTAAAGAAGTTAGATTTGTGGGGCAAAGAAAAGGAGAAAAGAAGCTGGGGTAGAGTGAAAGAGAAGGAATGCAGGGGTAAAGGACAGAGAGGATGTGTGAGAGGGAAGAAGAAACAAAGAGGCATGTTCACAGAAGAGGATGGAGAAAACACAGGATGATCCAAACTCCTGAAGAAACTGGAGAACAGGAGGAAGATGCAGCTATGAAAGAGTGGAGATACATAGTAAGCTGCATGCATTAAACGCATGCTGCAGACTTGTGTCACGTGTACGTATTTCCAGTGTTGTAGCTGTTCATGTGGAAGTGATCTGGGGATGTGGGCACTTTCATTTCATAGAGATCAGAGGTTTTGAAGGGCAAATGGCTTATCGCTATCTTACAGAGGTCATTCTGATGAGTGAAATTCTAACTTTTTAACCCTGTAGCATGTCCTTCCTCCCGTGTCACATTCCCAGTGGGCTATTTTGTCGGGATGTCAAAAATTAGAGGGAGATAAAACAGAAAGATTGCCCCTTCATTCACACTGCTCCTCCTTGATGTCAGCAAGTAATGAGACCTTCCTCTGTACCTATAAACTGAAACATGGTGTCAGAAGTTCATGAATCCTTCCAGATAGTCTGGAGAATAGAGAAAAGAGAAGAGAGAGCAGAAGTGTTAATCTTGTCCTCATTGGTCCTCTAAATGACAAAGGAGAAATATTTTTATCTGTGTGTGATAGATGTTTGAGGAAGTTAAACAGTCCATCCTGTGAATTACAATAGGATCTCGCTTTTCTACCATGTTAGGAAACTCTTGGACAACTTAAAGGAAATTAATTACTACTGCACATTAAGGAACAACTGCATGAAAAACAACTTTTAAAATTCATTGTCAAATAAAAGGCAAATGGGCTATAAAAAATTCATAGCAATTCTGAGCATCGTATGGAAGCTCACAATTCATTCTCTGTTACTGACTACACTGGTCTGTAAATCAAGCTGTAAATTATCAGTGAAGTAAACATGCTGATAATGTTTGATCCCTTGAAGATTTAGGATTCTGTGCATAGTGTCAGATGGTGGTGTGGTGTCAAGCACGTGCCAAAGCCATCAGAGCTGCAAAATGCCCCTTCTTTTGAAAACAAAGCTTGCCTGCAAGTGATTCGAAGACGCAGGGGCATTATGTGCAGTTGGACCACTAGTGTTAGTAACTGACTACAAATGCCCTTTTGGTATCCGAATCTGTTTGACTATGAGAGTGCCAGTTTCCTTGACAAGAAAGATGGTCAGATGAAGACAGAACCTGAGACTAATTTCACAGTGTAACAATATGACAAGTCAGAAATTTTGAAACTCCAGTCCGTTAAGGCTTTTGTCTGTCTTAAAAAACATTTAAACATCATTGTGAAACATGGATGTTGCCAAAGCAGAGTATGACAGAGTCTGAATTCGTGTGTGTGTGGATCGTTACAGATGTTGGCTTTTTACTTTCAAGGCATCTTCTTGGATTAAAAGCTGCCCTCCAACAGGGTAAAAATCTGTGCTCATCAAGGCCATGTGGATGCAAAAAGCGTCTTTAGGATAAAGTTAACTGCAGCCATCATTCAAAGTCTTATTAAAATTTTACTCATTTAATATAGTCTGTCAGAGAGGAATCCCATCTTAGTGGCATTAGAAAATCCAGAGAGTAAACTATTGCTTTTTTGCAACAGATTGATTAATTAACTTTACGTTTTTGAATGACCATTTAGAATTCCCTGCTCGTGTGTGAAACACAGCTGACAGCCACGCATGAATTTTAAAATCAGCTTTTGCTTTTATATGAAATCCTGAAATGGTGTCTGAGCTTGCACATATTCTGCTTACCGCTTACCCCCAGTCACACCAAGCTTTAAACTTCATGCAAAAAATGGAAAATAAAATAGTAAAACACCATTATTTGGATTAATTTGTGTTTGGAGGGGATTTACTGTGTAGGCTCATAAAATTCATTGTTCATATTGGCACTAAAAGGCTGGAAATAGTGCTGTTATAGTTGAATTGTTGACACCAGAAATCGTTTTCTGAAGTATTAACACTTTGCAGTAATGTCACAGGCTAAATAGTTTTAGATTGTAATTAAAGGCAGAAGTTTAAAGTAGCCAGCTCTGTGCAGGACTCTATTGAAACGTACAATCCAGTTGGCACCAAGAGTGAAGCCTGAAAGATATTTGTGATATGCTAAGAAAGGGAATTTAGAAACATAGTTTTGATGCTTTATTTATTTCATTTTGTGTATGTTACTGCATTTCATTGAGTTTTGTATGGTTTAGTTACGTTAAACAAAAAAAACCCCCTGCTTTCTGTAGTAGCGACGACTATCACAAGGTATGAATACTTTGGAAACTAACAGTAGCCAGTACATGAATATTCATTCCAAGATATGTGGCTTGATTGGAGAATTGTATTTTGACCTGTAGGGAGTTGAATACTGGCTTGGCCATCTTGAGCAAGTCATGTCAAATTTCTAGGTCTGTTTTCTCTGATGGGAATCCAGTTCACAGGATGGAAAAGGAGGTGGTGAACGATTAAGCTCAAATTAGAGCTCATGACCAAATGAAGCCTGTGGCTTCTGTTGTATAAAAATGTTAAGATTCTCAATACTTTGCTTCTTATCAAAGTATGTCCTGAACATGGATGCTACCAGTTATCACCTATAACGCACCAGTGGTTTGTTTTTTGATCGAGCCTTGTACAGATGCTGAGAGTTTGTCATCCTTTAGGACTCTTCTTGCAGGCTCTCGTAACGGAGCAGCATTCCTGACTCTCAGATTGTACTGTCTTGGTGTCACGGGTGAGTGACGCTTGGGCATGTCATTAAATCCTACTGAACCATTATTTTGCCGTGAATAAAATGGAGCTTGTACTTGGTGTTTTTGCCGTATGTTTGGACCTTCAGAGATTTAAGGCACTGTACCTGTACTAAGTAGCACTACCTTTTTAATTGGTGGGGTCATTCTGTGCTTGAAACGATTTGCTTTAGGGAAGGACCTGTGAGAAGGGAGTTCACGTACTTTATTGCTGGTGCTATTGCTAGTGAAACGACGCTGTGGTCAAAGTATTATACTGGAAATCCTGATTTAATTCAAGAAGCTCCTGAGTCAGCAATCTTATATTTAGCTTTGAATTCATGAGTAGTCCTTTGCCCGTTGCTATATAATTTTGAAATTGCGCGCCAATATAAGTACATCACTCAAGTGGAAGTTTAATACTACAAACAACTACAAAGAGTGCGTGCAGAAAGGGTTTGGGTAGAACTAAGAAACTCTAGGAGGGCCCTCTCAACTCTGAAAACTTATCTTGTTTTTTCATTACCGCTTGTCCAAATTAGCTGGAATCTGGTGACCTTCGGGATACTTTGCAACAGTAGTTTTACGTGGGAGACAAATGCTGTGGTAAAGATGTTTGGGATGATTTGAGAATGGAGCGCTGGGTACTTCGTAAAAAGCAGACTTTTCAAGGGTGAGATCAGCTTACCATTTTCTGTTCTGGAAATCATTATTAATCCTTGTCTCAAGGCGTGTATAAGCCAGAATAGATACATTTGGTATATTCTAAATTTGATGGGAAAAGAAGGAAGCTCTCCTGAGAGAGCTCTACTGTTACTATATCTCCATACTTTTAACATTTTACCCCAGTGCAATTTACTTTTTAAGCTAACGGAAGTGGATTGCAGAAATGGAAGGCATATTTACAAGAGTGAAGATATAAAATTAGCATAAAATCATACAGAAATTCTGCAAGTAAGGCCAAGTGCCATCTCGCTACATTTTTGTTGTGTGTGAAACCTGATAACTGCACTGTTCTGTAGGTACCACTTGTAAACAAATTACTTATTAGAGCTGATTAGAAAGCTTCCAGCCTAATTCTTTATAGCAGAAAATGACAGTTCATTGATAGTGAAATATTTCATAAAGCTACTTTTAATAACAATTTTATATCAAAATGAAAATGGGAAAAAAGATGTTTTGTTAGGGTTGAAACTTTTCAGTTGTTGGTTTTTTAGGGAATGGCATCCTCAACTTTCTATTCATGATTTTTTTTATTTCAGTTTTCAGTCTTATGTCATCAAAGTGAAAAACTGAGGTTGGAAAGACGACTTACTGTCCTGAAGTACTTACACTTTTCCCCCCTCTGTTCCTGGTATTTTAGGATGACTTGTTGCTTGTTTGGGAGGTGTCTTCAGCTTTTTGTTTTGTGTATTTCCATTCAGTGTTGGAACCCAAGAAATTTCACATCTGATTTCTCCAAAATAAGCAATGCTCTTGTTGCACATTTCCAGCATCACAGAAATGAAGAATCATTTAGCTGTGGTTCTTTACTAAATATGAAAAATAACTCTGAAGATTGAGGTTTTTTTTCTCTTAAATCTTCTTACACAAGGTAAGAAATGTGAGAGGAATTATAGGGCCATCAGGATGCACTGAACTGCCTTCCTTCCCGCTAAATTTTTTGTTTAAGGTGGACAGCTTTGAAGATGCAGCCTTGGTTTGTAGCCTTTAAGGACTACAGGCTAGGGAATTTAGGAGGTTGAAGAATTATCCTTGAGGAGTAAAATAGAAGAAGTTAGGCAGATGGGATCAAATGTATGCCTGGGGCAAGAGAATTGAAGTGAATAAAGTTACACTTTTGGCAGATAACATTTGCTTTTGGCAACTTCTGATGTCCCATCAATTACACATCATCAGCAATTTCCTATTTTCAGTTCTTGTAGACTGAGATAAAGTGTTCTGCTAAACACTGTCATGGAAGAGATATTAGCAGAGGGAAGCTAAAGGTGACAGACATTATCGAAAATGTGGTATCTCTTGTCTATAATGATTTCTTCTGTGGCACAAGACACGGGTTTGAGAAGAGAGCCGTGACTTAAATGCATGTGTCACATGACCGAAGAAGGCAGAGAACCAGTCTGTTCCTACAGGATACCTTCGTACTCTACTGTTTCACTTTTTATAAGTTTATTTTCAATAAATACTATATAGTCTTCCTCACTAGTCAAAATGTTGGCTACTTTGAGCTAGACAACTTAATGAAGTGCATGGTTTTTTCCCAGGTGACATAAAGAACACATGCACATTTGCTACTCCTTTCTTCTTAATTTTCTTGATTTACAATAAATCATGCTCAGTGCTAATATTTCATATAACTTCCACAGGCCAACATTTAACCAAAAAGTTGGTTGCGTATTTAGTGGGTTGTGGGGTGTCAGTATGTCTGATGACTCTCTCCATGAGTATTTCCTCTTCCTTTTCTACTTGTATTTTAGCTGCTCTTGCCAAATTGCTATTTTGTGCATTAGACGATGAAATCTTCAGGGAAGATCGCTGCCTAACATGGTTTTGATTGTTGTGAAGGACTTAGATGAATTAAGTTGTTAACTCAGCTGGATGGGGGAAATTTGCTTCACCCATACACACATTTGGGAGTAAGCGATTATGGACATAATCTGTCAAGGGATGTGATGAAAGAAAACGCATAGTCCGAGATGTTCTGCTCACCTAAGGTGCATATGAGAATATGCTGCATTAGAACAGCCCGGCACCGGCTGTGGAATGATCATGTGGCCTCGTAGTTATTTTCCATCACCAGCTATGAGTACGGGCTACTAGACTGGTATGAGATTTTTGTGGGCTTCTATCAGAGCTTCTTAACGTTACCTGAACATAGTGTTTTGATGGATTCAGATTATAGTATGTTCTCCCATATGGTATTCACTTTAGCGTCTACTAAACTATAATGTAAAAGTTTGCTACAGAGTATAAAAGACAGAGAGGTTATTTTCCCCCTTGGAGAATTTTGGAGATGTAGTTTTGCTTTTTGATGTTAGATGCATTGCTCCTCTCTGTAGTTAATCATTAGAGATTTGAAATTCCATCAAATACTATTCAGGATAAGGAATTCGCCAGAGTAGCGTAAGATCCAAAAATAATTTCCCTTTTAATGCAGAAGATTAAGGGCAGATTCTCTGGCTGTGTATAGTTTAACTGTTTACTCCAATGGGCATATTTTTTTGGATTAAAGCTGTCCAAGAGAGGAGTCAGGTCCAATACCTGTGTCCAGACACAGCAATGATGAAAGCTGGAAGGTGAATAATGATTTTGTTGTTTCAGATTCTTGGAGTTTCAATAAGAACGTATTTTGTGAAAGAGGAAACTTTTATCAAAAAGATGTACAGATTTTTTTGTGTTGTTTTCCTAAGTAGAGTTTCTCAGACATAAAAGTCTTGTCACTCGCACAGAGGATGTGTAAATTGCATTTCGCACTTCTGTCTAAGAACCAGGAACCGTGTAACCTGCCTGTGCTGTTGGTTAAAGAAGCATTAGAAAAGAGGAGTGTGGACTGTAGGGTGTTAGTCCAGATTGGCAATGACTGATGATATGATTTACAGTAAATTATCTTACCTCCTCACCTTGAATCTTCTATCTAAAATATAAATACCTGACCTCAGAGTGGGATTTTGAAACTTTAATTAAAGCCTGTAAGGCATAAATATATTTTTGGAATAAAAGTCCCACATGTTTTCCAGTAAATAATCTACAGCCTTTCAAAAGTACCAGCACTTGAAAATAATTCCTTGGGTAATCTGTACCCACTTTCATATAATCTGCACAAATTGAGAAATCAGAGGCAGGGAAAGTATCTGGGAACCAGGGACAAGAGGATTATTTGGAGGATCAGCGAGTCGGGGGTATTGCTTTTTTTTAAACATCTTGTTAATTGTGGCATGGGAGATATGGAAGGAGGGGGGGTGTGTGTGTTAAGATGGGGATGTTTTTAAACGTGAAGTTTTTGAAGAGAATGTTGCTGAATGGCACAGAGTGACTTAGAAGGATGCCAGGTGGAAAAGGTCATGGAAGATGGAGGAATGGGGTGGAGTGGGGATATGGATATACAGAAAGTCCAAGCTATAAGACTTTGCAGTGTATTTTGTATGTGCCGGGGTGGAGAAAAATGACACTCAGAGGAAGAAAAGAAGGAGAGACATGAGCCAACATTTTTGGAGGAGAGATGGGGAAAAGTGAGCAGGATTTCTAGAAGAAGCAAAGGGTTTTTCAGTAAGACAGAAAAGCTAAGAGAGAAGAAAGGATAAGATCAGTGTCAGCTGACTTTGCCAGCAGACCAGGACAGTTAGGTTACAGAAAGGAGACTCGATAATCAAGCAGCCTTCTGCTCCATTTTTTGTCATGGTGTTTGCCTTAAGTTGTGCAAGTCCTTTAGGCAACACCTATAGCTAACACGTGACTGTCTCTATCTATGTGAAAATGCTTTATTTCAATATAAAACACTGTGGTTTGTTTCAGAGAAAAGATGAAGTCCCCGGATCTTTCTTGGTCAAAACTCTTGGTTTGTTTCTTTGTAGGGGACTAGGTTAAATATGGAGAAACTGTACTGTGTTGTGCAGTATAAAAATCTATTCCTCTTCTAAATGTTTTGCAAAAGCCATGCCCATTGGAAAGAATTTGTCTTTTTATTGATCTTTTGATATTTAGCAGTTGTATCTGATGCTTTGAATTTGCCTGTTATCTGTGCATTTTATGCTAGGCATACCCTTGAGCAAATTGCTTTCTTTTATGATCCTGGTATTTTGAACTTCTTAAGGTCATGTGGTTGAAACAAATGCTATAAAAAGTTCCGATTTTTATTGGCGTTTTTAGTAAGAAAACATTGCCTTACAGTGTCTACAAGCCCAAACACTGAAGCATTGAAAGCCTGATAATCAGTGTCCTCTAGATGAAACAGACTTCATTGATTTCTCATAATCTAGTGCTGGAGGAGAAAATGCACAAAGCAGCAAAGTATGAATAGCAAAAAGTAATTTTTAAATTATTTTGGTCATTGAAAGCTGGCTCTAGTTGTTATAAAGTAGGTTCTATAATTTTAGCCATTTGAAGCTGCACTTAAGCACCTAAATATAAATGACCTGTTCTTCAGAGGTATTCAAAAGCAAGGGTGGGTGGAAGGGAATAACAGGATTTGGTGAGGGGTGTGTTGCCCTCTCACCAGCAGGAGAAAGAAGATTATTTTCCCAGAACTAATCTTTGTGGTCTGGAGTAAAGCAAGGTGAGCATCAGGATGGCATTTAGGAAGGGGAGCGTGGACCTGCCTTGGTATTGATGGGAAGTTGAAGTGTACCTCAGCAGCTTGAAAAAAACGTACTTATACACCTGCGTTTCTCTGCCTCAGAATATGCTGATGTTTTCATGTGTGAGTTTCTAAAGTTCTAGTCTCCCTGTAAATTGGTGAAATACAGCTTTTAAAAATAGAATTCTCTGGGTGCATAGATATTGATCTAGATTGTGACTGTCTTATATGTGTTTATGTAATACCTATATATTAAAAATAACACATCCAGAGTAATGCTAGTCATTGTCTTTTGGGACATTCCTCATGAAGAGAAGTTATGGTAAAAATGAGGAGTCACAGCAAAGGTAAAAGAAGAAGCGAGCAGACTGGCTAGCTGTGGCCAGAGATGCAAGGGTCAGGCTAAGGCTGTTGGAGGTTCTTGCTCCGCTCGGAGGGCACTCGCTGGCTGTGCGCAGAGTGCAGTGGTGTTATGCCCAAGTCCCCGTTCTGCACCCGTGGTAAGGACTGTGTTGGGTAGGCTTACAGCCCAAATGGGGAGGAAGCAAATGCTGTGGATCTGCTACACATGGACTCCTCCTGTGGCCATACCTTGGCACCACTTCCCCTGCTGTTCTTTTGGCCAGGGTTGGCTGCTGAGGGCTAGGCAGCACGCAGAAACGTGCCTGGGTGGAAACGAAGTACATGGTTGTAGGTTCACGTCTTGCTGGCCAGAGCTGCAATTTTGATATCCAGCCAAATCAAAAGTCTCCAGTGAAACTTCTCATCTCTAGCAGCCAGTACCTGTATAATTTTGTTTTACTGGCATCAGCACACCACACTGAACGGGAAGGACGCTGGGCTGTGAGCGGGCTGTGTGCTGGAGGCACATCAGTGCTGTCAGGTTGGGTGACAGAGGTCATCAGGAGAAAGGGGCTAATTAGTGATCTGGAGCTAATGCCTTTTTAGCCTCTTCTCTTTCACCTCCTGGTAAATCCACATTTGCTGTTAATATTTTATTTTGCAGGAGACAGAGGCCAGGAGATTGTTGCTTGGAAAGTGAGCTGGGATGATAAAAAGTTATGACCTGTGTTCTTGCAGTGACGTGCTTATATTCTATGTCTCCTTCATAAAGGGTCATTGTTTCTTACTGTAGATTAAGTGGCTGCATCCATGCTTATAGCTGTGTTTGACTGTAAGTACACCCATTCCCAGCAGAACTGCAAATACAAAGGTAAAGCGATTCAGTTGTACGAGGAATGATCTGCAGCAGCTAGGTCAGACAGTGGCTTCCACAAACCACGTTAACATTGGCTGCTGTTAAAATTTTTGGCATATGCAGGCATAGCATGGTGTTCACAAAAGTGCCTTTAAGTAGTTGGCATTGAGATGTTAAAGGTAAGCAGTGCACTACACGGGCCTCTCTCGTATTTTCTAAATGTACTGAAAAGCTTAACTTCCATGTTTTGCTCACACATTTTTCTAACTTCTTCTTTAAAAGGAAAAATGTTCTTTTGTTTTTTAGTTCCTCCAGGAGTGATACAAAATGGAGCTCGAGTTCTGAGTAGAGGAATATTCCCTGGAGCCAGGCCATTGCCAATCAACCCTATAGGAAGCATGGCTGTCGCAGTAAGGTAAGAGTGGCGCATAGCGGGATTTCTGTGAACAAACGAGTATTTTGCAGAGAATGTACAAGTATATCTAAGCCCTGGTAAACAGAAACCTTACTGCTTGTTGCTGCTTCTGAGATTTTAAATGAAAAAACTCTGCTATCTAAAACTCATGGATTTTCATTCTTTGCGGGATAGTCATGTCACATCTGTCTGTTGCACTCTGGTTTGTTAAAAGCATGGTTTTGTTTTCACTAGCAGCTCACAGGCAGGTTATGGTGAGACCCTCCTAGGGTGACCTCTTTTTCTAAGTGCAGAGGTAGCTCTCCCCTCCGCCCCCCCCCCCCCCTTTTTTGGTAAAGACAATTTTCTGACTCTTTTCCTCGGATTAAATGCCAGAGAGAAGAAAGTCAATAATGCTATTCTGAAAGATATTTAAACATACAGCTGTCATTATTAACTTAGGTCTTTGTGAGGTAGTTTCTTTCATTACAGGTTCTTTTTCAAGGTTATACTGAAGCATTCAAGGATAAAACATTTAAGATAGTCAACTTTTTCAGAAAGCAGAGCAGTAAGAGACATCTAGTGATGGTAACAAGAACTGTGGCTCGATGGTTTGCTTTACTTAAAGCAATGATGGTTTATTGCTGGAAAAAAAATTGCCTCAGATGTAGCTCCATTTTCAGTCAGTCACAACAGAGATTAATTTGGTCAAGTGTGCTGTCAATGCCCTTCTCTTTCAAAACTCTCAGTACCTGTAAGTGCTATTTCAGCGGGGCAGTTGGGTGTTTTGGGTTGGGTTTCTTAATCAGCACTGACTCTGCTTTGCTGGGCTGTTCCAGTTTCGCACTGATGTGAGTAAGGACTGCAAGGCAGTGACATAAAATATCTTGATGACTGTTTATTCCATTATTATTTATTTGGGCTTTCTCCCTCTTTACTCTTCCTATTTTTATTCCTCTTTGGAATCAGTGTCTAGTCCTTTGGAATCAATTTTTCCATCCAGTAAATGGAGGGAGAGAGAGAGAGAAAGAGAGAGAACCTGTGACCTTCTTATACCCTTGATGCTTTAAAATGCACAGAGGGAAAGACACTAATTGGAATAAAATCCATGTTTTTGGATGGGCAGCTGTTTCAACTGTGTTTCCATTTGCTACGCTGAAGGAATGCAACCCTGAGGGTCATCCTCCAGAAGTCTACAGAGTTCCTCTCTGTCTCACTTTACCACGGTCTGATCTTGCTAGCAGCGGCAAGTAGTTTTGCCACTGACTTCTAGCCAGGGTTTGTATTCTGCTCCAGTGGGGATTGCAGAGCTGTGGGACTAGCGGATCACTATTTCTGTGTTTTTTTAATGAGGTGTTCAAGGTGAAGGGAAGACATTGTGGTCTGAATGTTATCTCATGAGCTTATCTGCATTCCCAACTCAAGGCTGTTTCTTAATCGGAGGATATGACCTGTTTCATAACCAGGGCTAACTTGAGAGAAAGAACAGTTTCCCCTTCCTGGACACTCGAAAACATCCTTCTGTGTGGACACCCCAAAATTGCAATGTTGCAAAGGCTATATATAGTTAATTTTTTTGCATTTTTAGAGGACCTGTTTTCTTGTTTTTTCCAGCAGGTAGAGCAGGATCTTTTCCAGCTACCAATGTACCAATGTAGATTTGAGAAATTAGGGGTTTTACCTCTCCCTCTGTAGTTATGTTCTTTTTGCTCTGTCTCCAAGAAAAGCGCTTAAAAGTAGTTCAATGCAGATATATTTCTAATTCTTTTTGTTCCCTTCTCCAGCCTTAGGCAGTATTAGAAATAGCGCACTATGAATGTATTTCTACTCTGCATGTTGTCTGCTCATATTTAAGGGCTCCAGCAATATCCCCCCTTCTAATTCTTGAAAAGAGGGGGAGGGAGGAGCCTGGGGAAGATTTTGGGAAGTTGGAGGCTCATCCATCATTAGAGGACTCTCTGCAGTGGAGCTACTTGAGCAGGCGGTTTTGTCTTGTGTCTCTCAGGGACATTAAGATTTAGAATTCCTTTAGGAAGGAGGTCAGCCTGTATGCAAGGCACCTCTTAGAATATCATTTGGTCCTCTCAAGACCAGATACGTCTGTCATTTGTCATTGTAACACCCTGCTTCTTGGTGATCGTTCCTCTCCTAGAATGCACAGGACTAAATGGGGTCTGTCTTGTTGAGTTTTTATGGCACTTCATGAGAATCTGCAAAACCTCTGCTTATCATGTATAACAAGGCGAATGTATCTGTCGTGCACCCATGCTGCCTTCCTTTGTGGCAGTTAATAGTAGGAGCACTGTTCGCCTGGAGCTGTCTTTCCTACATAGAAACTGCAGCCATGGCTGGCAGGGAATGTTCTTAGAGCTTTTGAGGTGAAGGAAGGTCCCTTTCCCCTTCCAGCTTTCACCAGGAGGGAGCTCTGCTGGGCAGCCATGGAAGGCGGCACAGTCTCCTACTCCAGTTCCCTATAGAAATTATGTCCCCCTGCCTATATATTGAGGAAAAGCCAAACAACGTCTTTCTAAGTTTTTACTCAAATGTAAATTTTCTTGAGAAAAGTTAGTCTGATATGCCCTGAAGTTAGTGAAAGCCCTGAAACAATTAGTTTTTCATCTTTCAGTTAGGGGACTTCTAACATTTTCTTGGTAACATCCTTGTATAATAAACTAAACCTCTCTCTCATCTGTTTTCCTTAGTTACCATATGTAGAAGTTACATGTTCTTCTTTAGGTTGCTGGTGTTCTGTTGGCACTTCCTTCCTGTGAGGGCTGTTTATTTCATTTTGTGTTTATTTGGCTCATTATCTTAACAGTCTTTGGTTCTCTTTTCCCCCACACTGAGGAAATTCCATTTGCTTGTGAAAGCCCCGTCTCAACACAGTCATGATTTCAATTGTAAACAAAAGTTGTATGTGTTCGAAAGTCAGTGGCCATGCATTTGAAGCCTCTTGCTTTAGGATAGCCTGGATTATTCACAGAAGTAGCATTATTTTTATCTTTTTCACCTTATCTATTCAGTGCTGTGCTAACTACTATTTAGGATCCTGGATTTTTGTATATATAAAAGTACCCAGCCTCTTCACTGGTTGTCAGTCAAACCACTGCAGTTACTCTCAGAAAGCAAGGCAGACCAGAGCAGAGACCACTGCTCTCCTGCTGCCTTTATACAGGATCTGCTATAAAACATAGAAAAATCTGAATACGTTTTCAGACCTTTTTTTGCACAGTTTCTGCATCTCTGTGTTGTGTGTTGATATGTTGGTTTTTGTTTTCTTCCTGGCAGTTAGTTGACGAAACCAGTGCTATGTTACAGATGCACTCTGGCAGCTGCCTTAATGCCATACTGTTCTCTGTGCTACCGTTTGAGTTCCTTACAGTTTGGGGCTGTATACACCTATGACTTCTCTCTCACGTGCACACGTTCTCCCTCTCTTTTTCTTTTTTAATGCCCTCATGCATATTCAGATACTGTTGCTACTGAGTCTTTGCAGGCCTGACGATTTCCATATTTCTCTCTCGTAATAGACTCTCTGTTTTGTTATTTCCGCTCTGCACTTTTAACACGTCGGTTCTGTTAATCTGTTCTTTGTCTACACTTAGGAGTGCAGTTTGATGTCATGTGCTGAAGGATGCAGCTAAGTGAAACACATAAGTCTGTACACTTAGCAGAAAGATTTCATTTGAAGAAGACTGCGTGCAACTAATTTGCTGTATATTATCCAGTCGTGTAGACTGCCATTAGTGCCAAAACAGAGTGACAGAAAGTTTGGTCTTGGGTTAAATTTACAGTTTTAATTAGGTAGAATGTTTTGATTAATTTTGTTATTCATAAAGGAGGCCAAAACTATAACATAGGACTAAGATGTTGAAATCAGTGATTTCTGATCTATTAGCTCTCATCAACTGGAAAGTTTACTATGCTATTCTTTTCCAACAGTGTAATTGAATGTATTAGTGCATCTTCTTGTTCCTGCAAAAGGTATCAATGTGTTGCTGTTCCCATGTAATTGCATGTAATTACTTTATCTTTTATGTATAAAATACAATATGATGGAATTAAGTAGTTAGAATAAAAAAGACTACTGAACAATATTAAAAACCACAAAAACCCACCACTTCCTATGAATAAAAAATAGCAATTGAGTGGAGCATCATTATTTTGTAGTGCATTTGGCTTAAATAGCACAAATAGGCCTTTTGTTCCAAACTAATCTACAAATGGAAAAGGCATCCCACACTATTTTTACTTTGAAAATTACCCTCTGGTGTTAAATCTCCACAGCAAAGCATAATTGGATGTGTTTTGACAGTAGTTTTCTCTTTACTTTATTCTCACCACTTTTAGCTTGTTTACCATCCATATCTTCCATGTTGTGGCTGACAAGTCTAAGACCCACCAGAAGACAGCAGGGGAAAATAACGCTTCAAAGCTGCACAGCATGTAGCATGTCTCTAACATGAGATCCATCATATATATTTTTGGCATATCATATCGCCATACAGTTTTCCGAGTGAATCTAAAAACAAATGCAGTGATAGTCCGTGTTTGTAGAAAAGAAGACGCTGGCTTATAAAGGTATCAAATGAGAGCAAGCAAAGCCAGCAGTGTCTTACGTGTTGTGGCAAGGAGCTGGTTGTACTTTTAAGGTGAGCTCTTGCTCTTACTGTGAACGTCCATTAGAAAATATCTTTTAAATGTTAGTGTAGGAGGACTTCTGTATCCACTTTTGTAGAGGTGTAATCTTGACAAAAATGGCAGATGCATCTGCCAATATGCATCTTGGCAAGGTGCAAGAAACTGTCGTATATAACCGAGTTCCAAATCAGTAAGGTTTTACCGGTTACACCAGCCCTTCGGAAGAGCACAAGCTTGGAAGTGATATGCTGTTAGAGCTGTTTGAACTATGAATTCAGCGCGTTCAGGGGACAGCCTCTCCCCACGACACTTGTCATTTTCTTTAGATATCCTTAGCGCGTGAGTGGTGTGTGTCTGTGTGCTTTTGCTGTGCAGCAGCCTGCTGAGCCTAAGCCTCCACTGCCTGAAGCGGGCAAATGCACTGAGGTGAAGTTGGTGGAGCTGTGCCATTTTACAGCACAGAGAATCTCACCAGTTGTGTGGCAGAGACCTTGAAATTTTGTCCAGGCTACTGTGCAAAAGATGTTTTACAAAGTATCCGTAGTAATGTTTATGTAATAGGCTTTTTCCCCCTGCCCCAAATGTTCTCTGTGCTACAGGGGCTGGTGACCAGAGTTCACCGGGGCTCCCAGCAAGTCTAGGTGTTACGAAGTTCTAGTTTTGGTGCTCCTGGTGTGCTCGGCAGGCTGTACATCCCCATTTTTGGGGGGTCAGATTAAGAAGCCATCAAATGTGGGCTTGGATTCTGCATTCTTCATTTCTGCGCTGTTGGTTCCGCGTTGTGTCCGCTCTGCCCTTCCCACTTAAGTAGACCACTGTGAGAAGCTGATGGTTTTAGTGCTTGTTAATTTTTTACCTTTGGAACTGTAACAGGGTGTGGAGAGCCTATTGCTGGTCCTGGCCCACAAACCTTAGTGGTTTGTTCTGATGGGAAGGTCCAGTGAAAATCCCATCCAATAACATTGGCCAGCAAATTCACATGCAAGGAAAGTAAAAAGCTGGGGAGCAGACTTCACAGCTACCTTGCTGAGAAATCTTAAAGAGCAATTAAAACCTTTAGGATTTGGGATGGACAGCTCTGAACTGGAAACCTGAGCAGAGCCAGTCCCATTAAAGAGGCTTAGGCTGCATTTGCTATTCTCTTGTTTGTAGATGCAGTCAAAAAGGTCAAGATGGAGGACAGTTTGACCCTGTTACTTAATTGTCTGTTTTACCTTATATTTCACCAGAAGGAATCCAAGGTGTTGTTTCAGGCTGGTTGCAAACTTGGGCAGAACTTTTTTTTAATGTGCTTCTTATGCCTAGGTAACAGGTAGCTTCTCAGGGAATGTCACAATTATCTCTAAGTTGCAAGCACAAACTTCCAGGGCATTTCCCTTCAAGTCCTTTCAAAAATTCCATTCAAGTTTCAAAGAGAAGATATTTCCTCTTCTCAAGGAAAAGCAAGCACATCTGAACAGGCAGAGCTACTTTATTTTTTCCCTTTATTTTGGAAAAACAATAAAAATGCAACATTAGCAATCCTTAGACTAGATTGTAAAGTATCAGAGTTTTTTCAACTATTAATGCCACAATTCTTCTGCAGCTCCTGATCCTTGGGGTAGGACAAGAATGAGTTTCATGCCTAACCTTATTTGAAGAGACAAGACTGTTATTTATGATTATTTTAACTTTAAATGCACAGGACATTTACTAGATTTACTAGATTACACCTCAGGCCTAGCTTGTGTAACGGTCAATTTTTTTCTCGTTCTGGCTGGATTCCCCCCCACCCCGAATCAGCCATTCAAGCAGTAATTAAGTAAACCAAACATAAGTAACGTGTGCAGTGTAGGTGCCAAAGCATAAGCTCTCACATTATCTGGGAATGATTTTTTTTTTGCTTAGGTAAAGGAACTGATGCATACTTCCCTTTAAAAATTCTTAATTCCTTATTCCTAATGTCCGTGTTTATTACTAGTATGATCAGCTTAACAAACGCCAAATATCGTTGTTGCTTTGCGTTCCCCTTTGCTCCTGTACTAGGCAGGATGAGTTATCCTTGGGAGCTGCAGGGATTCTTTGGAAACTAAAGGACTTGGTTTTTTTTTTTTTTTTCCTGCAAAATGAAGAGGGCTGCATTTGTCTTAACTCCAGGTTTGCTGCTGTTATTGACAAAGTGCTCTTTCCAGCAGCAGTTCATGACTCCCATTTACTGTGGTCCTTTGCATACAGTTATGCTGTAAAGTATCTTTGTAAGGGCTTCTACCAGTAGTGTTACTGACTTGTTGTGGACTTCTAACCTGATAGCGTCTCATCATGCGACAGGCGAGCCCCACTTATTTTTCATTTGCTTGCTTGTCATCCTGTCTGCTGGTATAGAGTGGTATACAGACCAACCACCTGTAGCTAAAACTTCTGACTTTTCTGAACCTCCCTTTGAAATTACATTACCTGTATGGTAAAAAAGTGTTACTATTTTAGCAAGCCTAAAACCTGTCAGAATCCACAAACCCAATTTAAACTGTACAGCTTTCTTCGTATCTTTTAACTGGGGTGTTACGTACCAATTACGTACCAAAGCTGTCACCTACGGGTATACTATATATGTCATCCAGAAGGATCAGAGATAGTTAAGGTGATATTTAAACTCTGCATAGGTTTGCTGTGTTCATCAAAGGAATATCCTGTCTCTGGTGTGGAATACAGTAAGTATTTTGATTTTTCAGCAAAACCTGCCATTTTGCAAACGGCATGTGATTACCTATCACTTTTGAAAGCCAGCAGGGAACTACAAGGAAGTGCCGTGTAACTATCCTTGGTAGAATGACTGAGATTCAGTTTTGTCTCATCCTGAGGAAGGGCCCTTTAAAAGGCAAAGACCAGTAACACTGTGTGAAGGAAATTATTTCATTTCTGACTTGAGATCGAGCTCCTGTGGGCTCCATCTGGCTCCTGGTGAAATTAGTAGCAGAACTCTTATCAGTTAACAATGGGAACGGAATCGGGCTTTCAAAAGGCCAAACTTATCTCCGCAGTGCTTGAGGGTTGTGCAATTGTGCTACAGCCAAATTGAAATATTTTTAAAAGAATCTGTGCATGGTAGTTTTAGTTGTGTAACCGTGGTTCAGATCCCTCAAGCAAATAAAACAGTCCATGACAGGAGGATGAGAAGTTCTCGAGACTCTCCCGTGGCCTTTACTGACGGGAGGAGCCAGTGCTTTAAAACATTTGAAAATATATCGGTTTCTGGAAATCCTGACAGTAAAGTTTTGAACTACAAATGGAAAAGAAATCAGAAATTACTTTAACTAAATTTCACCTCACTGATTTTCTAAATACCTTTTATCCTTTAAAAAATCTAACCACCAGAGCAAGCATTTGTTTTAAAAATCTGCTATTATTCAGTGGTAAAGTTAGAATTACTTCTGGTATACCTTCTCCACATACGTGTTCTTTATTTTTCTTAAACTGAGCAGAAAGTATTCCAGGCACACAGCGTGTTGTTGGGCCTGAACTGCCGGCTGAATCACTCATACCAGAACTGTGAGCAAAAATCCATTCAGCTGGCCAAAGCCCAGGGGAGTTCTGTCCACTGATGATCTAGATTGAACTAAGCAGATCACAGGATTCATTTCTTAGTGAGAATATGAGTGTATAACAGCCATACAAAGCTTTAAAATGTCTCAGAAGCATGTCTGAAATAGGAACGGTTTATATACTAGTTTATTCAACTCTTATTAATCTATTAATATGAATTATAAGGAATTCTTCATATCTTACGTTTGAGCTATTGCCTATCAAGATAAAAATCAGATTAATTTGCTTTTAGGGTATGTAACTTTTGATCTTGTGAATATCCTAAAACACTCCGCCTGTATAACTCATTTTCATTTCTGTGAATATCCTTTGCTAATTCTGTCCTTGACCTGCTTTCTCTTCCTTTTTTTGTTTCTCCAAGCAGAACTGGTTGGAAATCTTTCAAAATGTAAGTGAAAAACAAAGTGTTTTCTGAGGTACAAATGCTATCCATTTCCTGACCAGTTCCACCATGGATGCCTTTCTTTCAAAGTCTTCCTCTTTCCTCCCATTTCTTTAAGTGATTTCTTTTTGCACCTTTTTGTGGACTTCCCTCTTTCTTTCTTTGTTGTTATCCCTACTTGCAGTCGCTCCCTGTGGGATTCTCACCCTGTACTAGTATACCTTCCCTCAGGACATAACCTCCCTAATCCCTGGCCCATTTCATTCTAATTTTTGTGCTTTTCAAAAGGAGTGGGATCTGGAGTAAGCTCCTTGGGCAGAGGTTTTTGATCTGAACTATTGTCCCTTTATGGGAAAGCAAAGACTAGAGGCCCAAGAGAGGGGCAAATCAGCCAGGTCTTTTTGGCACATGGTTGCTCTGCTCCCTGGAACTGTTGCTTTTCTTTTATTGGTAGTCTCTTAGAACAAGCTAAAAAATTGGAGTAGACTTAGTAATATGAAAATAGGCACCTTGATTTAAATCCAGTCTGCTAGAAACCTTGCTAGTCAGTAAGAATCCCTTTAGAGTTCCCACCTATTATTCGGTCCTGTGTTTGTTTCCTTGGAGCAAGAATTTATTGCTGGTTTTATAGAGAAGATTAGTAGCATGAGATTTTATTGAGCCACATTGCCCTGACTATTAGCTGCCTAGTAAAATCAAGTAACTTTAATTTTATGCTAATTTATGATAATTTTAAGCATCTTTAAATGTAAATTTAGCCTAAAAGTGAAGAATCTGTCACTTAAAATGCATCACATGCTTCCTTGTAATGAATGATTTTAAGGAGTTGGTTATAAATTCACCTTACAACTAGTTTAGTATGGATCATTTCTTCTTTTAAGCATTTGGCATCCTCTAATGACAACCCCTGCAGTGGCAAACCATCACAGAGTAAATGCAGCTGGCTTGCTGCACAATCATGAATGACATTGCATTTGGTTATTAATAATTGAAGGAGCTTTGTGTGTTCCTTCTGGGTTTTGTATATAATTTATGGATCATAAACCTACTCTAAAATCTCAGAAAATAATTCTGTTGAGCAAAAGAGGTTGGCAAGAGGCTTTCTTTGCTAATTACTGGGCCTTTTATTATATACCTTTCTCTTAAAATACTGTAAATAAGAACATTTAGAATGATTGAATAATTTTCTCTCTTTTGGCATTGTCTTATCACTGGTTCTCAAAAGCCTGTTTCTTATTTCAGTGAGCTCTATAGACCAGAGCATTTGGATAGATGGGACCTGTGGGATTATATACCACTCTTATATTTTTCAACTTTCAGCCTTACCTTTCAGAAAAGGATAATACTCTGCGGTTTCTTCTGTAAAGAAACCAGACCTGAGGTGCATTCCCTGAAACCTAAAGCACTTTCCCATTATTTAAGTAGAAGGAACAGTAATACTCCAGCCTTGCCACTGTGCCATTCTTCTTAGGAAATATCTATGTTCAGTGCATTCTTTTAGGAAAAGGATCTAATCCAACACTGTCGCAAATGTATGAAAACACTAAAGTGATAGCGAGAAGGTGGCGAGACTGGATTTTAAAGCAGTTTATGATGCGATGGTTTAAACAGTTTTGCATTTCTTTTATTGGTAGAGGTTCAAGGCCGGGGAACTGGGAGGGGGGTCAACGATGATGAGTTTTGAGCATCCCTCCCTCCCTTTTTCTCAGTAGGAATTAAACAATGCACAGAGACAGTCCAATCTTTAAAAGGCTTCTAATTTGTTCTGTATTGTAAAGTCAGTGGCAATGTTCCTAATATTTTCCAGTGCAGAAGAGGACACTATTCGTTTTTAAATACAGTATCATGCTACAGCAATTCCAAGTGCCTAAAACCAAAGGGGAAAATGACAGCTTCTAGATCAAAACCAAATCTTTTTTTTCCTGTTTGTTTTTAAGCACATTTCAATATATTGTTGGCAGCCAGTCTCTTAAGTTTGTATTGTTTTTAAGATTATCCAGAAACTGATAACAATCAGAAATGTGACTGAACTACTCCCTGCGTGCTATACATAGTTGCTCACTATGCCAGAAAAAGTCCTGACTGGAAGCTGTGCTAGTTCCAGCTGAAATATTTCCTGCCCTTGGAACAGTAGAGCTGAAAAGGGGTCTTGGAGAGGAAACAAAAACAGTACCCTATGAAGATAGTGTCTGCTCCCCACATTTTTGGTAGTAACATTTTATGTGAAAAAGAGGAGAGGTTATTTATCCAGGTCATTAGAGTTTATGTAGCGTCTTGCTTCTGCCTCTTGTATGTTTTTTTTCGTTTGGTTTATGTGTAGAGTCCAGTCCACAGGCAGTTTAGGTCAGTAGAAAGTCAGGCTTTGAAACTGGCCTGGATGGGCATTATTTTGATAGTTACAGTTTGAGATTCTCTCTCAGTTAGCTTGACCATATTACCTTTTGTGCTGAAGCAGGATTACCTCTTTGGTTGCTAAGACTATTTCAATTTTTTTTTACAGGAATGGAATAACAAACTGCCGGATGCGGACAGAAAGCGAACAGTCGTGTGGCTCTCCAGTTGTTAGCGGTGACCCAAAGGAGGATCACAACTACAGCAGTGCCAAATCTTCCAACCACAGGAGCACATCGCCTGCTAGTGACTCCATTTCCTCTTCCTCTGCTGATGACCAGTATGAATTTGCAACTAAAGGTAGCCAAGACAGCAGTGAAGGAAGTGAAGTTAGCTTCCAGAGCCACGAGAGCCATAGTGAAACAGAAGAGGAGGACAAAAAGCAAAATCGGAAGGAGACCAAGGATTCTTTAGCTGACAGTGGGTATGCATCCCAGCACAAGAAAAGGCAACATTTAATGAAGGCGAAAAAAGTACCAAGTGACACACTGCCTCTTAAAAAGAGACGTACAGAAAAGCCCCCTGAGAGTGATGATGAGGAGATGAAAGAAGCAGCAGGATCTCTCCTGCATTTAGCGGGAATTCGGTCCTGTTTGAACAACATCACCAATCGGACGGCAAAGGGGCAGAAAGAGCAAAAGGAAACCACAAAAAATTAGAACAAATCAATGATTTGTTTGAACTTACAAAGTTTTGTTTCAGCACGTCAGGTGAATTCTAATGATTTGTGGCAATATCAGCAATTTTTTCTTTTTCTTTTTGTTTTTCTTTTCTATTTGTTTTTATTTCTTTTTTTTTTTTGGACCCTTGAGATTTTTATTTTTAAAGGAGATTGAAGCCATAGAACTCATACTGACACTCAGCTAATTTACAAAAGCTTTTCATTACCTGAAGACAAAACGTTAACAAAAAAAAAAAAAAAAAAAAGCCAAAATCGCCATTGCTTTCTCCGGCTTGTCAAAAATGCATGGTTGAATACGCAGTGACATCAACATTAATGTGATGGGAGTAAAATTGGGCACTTGGAAATCCCTCTTATACTAGAAGAGATGTGCATAATTTAGTAATCATTCAGGCCTGGCCTTTAAGATTTTTTCTAATGGCCTTACGATTGGGTTATAAGTGAATGTGAATAAAGCGATTTGGGGGAAAGAGGAGGCACGTACTTCTCAACACCAAACCAAGAACCATGTAGTGGCACTTGGATACACTGTGCCATTGAAGTCTTTGGACAGCCACTGGTGGCAACTGCGCATACAGTAATGCACTTTTAGTGCTTCGTGTACTATATGTGGCTCATAATGTGAAGACTGATAACTTTTTAAGTTTTGGGAAATTTGAACTGTGTATGCAATGGGTTTCAGTGACATAATGAGAAGAAATGGGGGAGGGGGGCACTGTTAGTAGTATCGTTAATCACTGAATTCTATCTTCTATATTAAATTAAAAGAAAGTTCAAAAAGCCATAAGCCTGAAGATTGGCACTGCGTGCAAAAAATAATAGTGATATGGAAAAACAAGCTATGTCTTCTAAACTGCCTGAGTGAAAAGCAATCAAGTCTAAGAAATTACAGTAAATATTAAGGAAGGAAATAAATCAGAATCTTTTTCTGTGGATCAAAACTACTTGATCTAACTGGAAAAAAAAATGCTACAAAACCTGCCATTAGTATTATGCTGTATTTAAAAAAAGAAAAAAAAGAAAGCATATTGGTGGACAGTCAAATTCAGAAGTAAACAAAAGAGCTCCTACACTGCCCTCAGAAATGAGTGTGCAGTTAATGTCAGTCAGGATTCATCTGTGCAAAAATGACAACAGATTTCCAGATTCAACCAGCGTAGCCAGCAGAATAAATTTGATCCACATTGCATGGATTCCTTTTTGGGAGGGGGGGGGATACAAAAAGCAAACAATTTTTTTTTATTCAAAGATGACAAAGTTCTTGTAAGGTAAATAATGTATTTAGCATGAAGCATGAATTATTTTCATATAAATATAGAAAATAGAGAAAAAGGCTATGCCTCTAATTTTTAAGCCCTTAGGCTTAGAGTTTGTTTTTTTGGGTTTTTTTTGTTTTGTTTTTGTTTTTGTTTTGGTTCTTTTTTGTTGTTGTTGGGGTTTTTTTGAAGCAGGTGTTTAAGGTTTAACCTTCTTCAGGGACAAACACTGACTGTTGGGGAACTTACTCTGCAATATTAAAAAAATAAAATCTTCATGCTCTGGTAGGGCTTGGATGGTTGAATTATACTGCCTTGTCTGCACATTCAGCCCCCTTCTCCCTACTTCTGTTTAAAAAAAAGTGTGTCCTTTCTTCGTCTGTACATGTGTAACATGACGCAATAATCTGAGGGCAAATTTAGTAGTGAGTGTGTATGACAGAATCAAGAGAATAATAGGAGGTTAACTGAGGAAAACTCTCTGATTTGATTCAGGAATAAGTAGATGAGGAAATAGCTTTGCTAATTTGCCATGAGAAAATGAAGTTAGTAAAGAGCCTTACTGAGGTGACCAGAGATATACCAGTGTTACAGAGAGTATGATTCAGGTATAGTGCTACTCTCCTGATGATGATGACTATTAGAGTGGAGAACTCTACAGCGCAGGGAAGCTGTGAAATAAATAATGCAGTCCTTCTCACCTGGATTCATGAATTTGGCATGAAAAATTATACACTTAGAATATCCTAGAGGCAAGAAGAAAATCATAGGGGCTGAAAACCTCTACCACTTAGCAGAATAAAACGATCTATTTCTTTGAAGGAATATCTCTGACGTAACTTTTTCAGTCAGCAGATTCACTAAGATGCAACTAGTTTATGAAGACTGAGTTAGAGAAGGGTTCGACTTCCCACTCAGTGGAGTGAAATAAAAATTGCATCTGGAGATGTCTGTTTTGTATGTTCAGTTAGGAAGTGGAAGGACTGAAGGATAGGTTAGTCTGGACCTGACAATACTCCTGTGCTCCACAAACATTTTGCAACGTGGAAAACAGGACCACTCTGGAGGCAGCAAACCAAAATTGTGCCTCTCCTCCTGTCTCACCCAGTGTGTCCTGGGATCCAAGTGCTGCCTTGTCAGGAGGTGTCCAACTGCTGGAGCCCCACACAACTGCCAGCTAATGCAGATATGGCAGGAGAGAGCCAAAGACGGTGCAAGGAGCAGTCTTGCTCTCCCCTCAGCTTGCTGGTCCTGGGACCAATGTGTGCAGGGTTTATTCCCTGCATAAATTAAAGTGGGAGTACATAGATGTTGAAGATAAAGCTGAGGAGAACAGAGAGGAGCAGTCCCTTGGCCAGGTAGCACAGAGGTGCATGAGCTGTATCTTTTCTTCTGGAGAGAGCCCTTGTATGACTGTACAGGGGTGATCGGCTTGTTGCCAAATCCACCAGCTCTACAGCCGGAGCCCGCAGGCAGAGGACCACTCAGCCCCTGCACAGGAAAACTTAGTCCTTAATGTTTTTATGGACTTTGGAGAGAGTCATTCCAAACATAAAATACCACGGTATCAGATTGCCACCAACTTCTGTCATTAATCCTAAGTTGTTCCACCTAGAAGGTGCTTTTAAAATTTATCAAAAAGCAACATTTAAAAGTCAAATTTATTGACAGGAGATGTTCTCAAAATGGGGTTCAGCCCTCTCTTTCCTCCAGAGAAAAGGATGTGGTTGTGTGCCAGTGGCCAGATTCTGTCCACAGTCACAGCACTAATTCCAGAGCAGCTTTACGGATTGCAGTATGTCAGTGCAAGGGAGGTCAATATCTGCTGCATAACAAGTACCATTCATTCATGTGGACTCTTGGTGGCTAAGTGTGTAATTACTACTAGTATTATTCACCTTAGAAAACAGTCATTTTGCATAAATATCCAATTAGGCAGATTATTTTAAAAAGATATATATAGATATAAAATCTAAAACTTCAACACCTCCTTTATATATTTTCTGATAAACTTCAGATATTGGCAAGCGTTTTTTTTTTTTTTTTTTTATGTGCAATTTCTTGTTCCTAGCCTGGTCTACTAGGGAGATATTATTCAGCAGGGGCTTTTAAAGCTACGTTCAGGAGCCAGCAGTTTGGCTGAGTGCTAATGCCATCTATAGATGATTTCTGGAGTTTAAAAACAACTTGTCCTTACTGACCCTTACTCTAACTATTGATGGTAAATACATGATTTCAGATCTGGATTTGTGTAAAATATTTATGAGTCACCTTTTAAAACATTTTTGTGCCTAGCTGACAATGGCAGCTTTGTCAGAGTTGGTCTTACTCCATCCGAAAAGTTTTCTCATTTTTCATAAGAACTGAGACTGATTTGTTTTCCAAAAAAATACACTGTCAACTTATCAATCCAATTGTCTTTACTTTCCCTGAATAATGCCAAATCTGAGTGGTAATGGGACTGTATTAAGAACTCTCTCACTTCTCAGACATCAGGTGGTTTCTGTTTTCTTGTTTGCTTTCCTTACTAAGCCATTTTGGGGTGAGAAGTCCTAGAATCTCTTAACTTTCAGTTTTCCTCACTCTATCAGTATTGCCAACTTAGTGTTTCTCCAAAACAGATACGGGTGAGGGGAACCCCAGCAGGTCAGCAAGCATTCAGTGGCAAGTTTCATGTAGCTATGAATTATAAGGAACACTCATATTTCACCAAGAGTTCCTTTGGAATATGCCTTTTGCAGGAAGAAGCTCTTGTCAGCCAGAGCTCACGCTGCAGGTAGATTTATTGAAGCCAGCAGGGAGATGGAATCTAGTGGTCGCGCTTGCGTTCTGCAAGCAATTGGGTGTTCTACTGAAAAATCATTTTGATGCAGACTTTGCCTGCATTAAAAAAATGCCAAGCACAGGTCTAGAACAGCTTTACTATATCATCGCATGGCTGTTCTTGATATCATTTTGATTCTGATCTCCTGGCAAAACCAGCAGTAAATCTGTTGATACTGCTGGAGTTTCACAGATAATAAGCCTGGTGATGGGACATGCCATTTAGGACTGACTATAGAACTCTCCTGTGACTGTATTCTCTCTTCACACTAGTAATTCAGTTGGTGTCCATAGAGTGACTCCTATCTTTCTTTAATGGGAGAAAGTAAGCCCAAAGTAGGTGTATTGGCTCCCAGTGTTCCACTGAATTACTGTCCACATTTGCAAAAGATGCAGAGAAGGTGTGGGCTGCATTCTTCATTGGAGTAAGATAGAGTTACGTCAACATACCTCAGCAGAGAATGAATTTGTAAACTGTACATGAAATGGCACCATGGATAAAATCACCAGAACAAAACTTTGTCCCATTTTCTCAGTAGCCACAGTTGATTTTCACTGAGGTTTTGGCTCCTAAATCAGTGAGGCCCTAATTTTTCTTAAAAGTATTTCTGTGTCTAAAGATGTAGATAGGTGCATTCTGAGATTTTCTAGACTCTTAAGGTGTCTAATACCCTTTGCAGTCAGTGGAGCTATAGACACCCAAGTGCTCTTGAAAATCTTTACTGATTTTTTTTTATTATTATTATTATTATTACCATTTTCCCTTTAATCTGGGTCTAGGCATTTTTAAAACATTACTCTCACATACTCCAGGATCAGAATAAAACTGTAGAGAGAATGCATTTGCAATTTCAGATTAAATGCAATTTACTTCACTTCATACAGAATGCAAACCAAGTTCCTTCAGGTATGTCCTAACTGCCTGAAGAGCTCATTGGCATATTTTATAAGAAGCCTTTGCCACCAAAAGAGCATTTGAACCATGCATCCTCTTGATTGTAACAGAGTATCAGTGTTGACCGTATGACCAGTTAAGTTTTAGTAGTGTTCTTCACAGCCCTCCAGTAATATATCAAACACTGTTATGCACATAATGCAGCACTGTGATCTAATTTAAATAATACTTTTTTATTATTTATACTACTCTATGTAATATACATCAACACTTTGCTATATAACCGAAGTGATAACCCTCTTCTTAGTTATATGCCAAACTTTGAATTTCTGTTTGGTTTATATTGCAGTTAGCACAGTTACCAAGTTGTAATGATGTCTCTTTTCCTTTGAAATGGAATGTGTAAGTCAAACTATACATTTTGTGTGTTTCTGTTTTAAGCTGGAGTTTATAAGGATTTACACACAACATTCGGTGTTCTGTATAAATCTGCACACATTTGTGAATTCATCTGTTAATCCCCTTTTATTTAGAAAGTATTAACTGATGGTGGTTTATAGGGTTTTTTATTTTTACATTTTTATTTTTAGTACTGGCTATTCTTGAATTAAGCAGAGACTTGTCAGCTGGGTTGCTTTATCATTGATCATGTACATGACCTTATAATTCTTCCAGAGTTCAGCAAACAAGTACTAGCTTCACTGACCAAAAAAAAAGTCTCAACCTAATGTGTCTATGGTGCTGTATTTTGCTGGTGTACATTTAAAATCAGAAATGATTTAAAGGTCACTTTTGAGTTGTTCTAATACGTAGCCTTTCCTGGTTTTGGGAGTTTGGGTTTTGTTTTTGTTTTAGCATTGAAACAAGGAATATTTATCTGAAGCTATATAATGATTTTTCTGCTGTATCACATTTCCTTTTGCAAAGAGGATGATCTAACATCCTTTCAAAATCAGTGGAAGGATTTTTTGTTTCTTTTTTCTTTTCAGTTAATTTTATTGGGCTTTGGATCAGGCCAGCAGTTAGGAGAGCTCATCATTTGAGGGTTTAAGCGATGATAAACGACAACTTGTGCTGGCCCTCAGTGCTAGGAAGAGTTTTCCTGGATGCTTAAATTCCATGTTGGATCCTAAGATGGTTGATAATCTAGAAATGGGAGTTTTTCCTGTCTTTTACTGTGGCCTAAATCCCAAGACTTTTCTTTTTTTGTTCAAATGACATTGAACTTTAGTATGTTTTTAAGTTAATAGAGCATTGTACATTTCTTGAGTATGTGTGTGGGACAACAATTGAAAATAATACCTGTATTTGATAACCAGTTCCATGCCTGCATCATTCACACTCACTACTTAAAACTGCCATAATGTAAAATGTTGGGGGGAATGATTTGTGTGTGTATGAAAAGCATTATGAACTTGTACATTTTTTTATACTCTGATCTGTAATTTCTGAAATATTTTGTTTTACAGAAAAAAAGTGATAAAGCAATCAAAAGACCAAGAGATTTAATATCAGTGCTTAAGGGTCACATGACCTTAACTGGCCAATAAGTTAATTTAGTACAGTGATAAGCCAATTTTTTTTTCTGTACTTGGCGTCTGAAACTGCCAACTTCATCAATATTAAAATAAGAACTGTGATGGGGAATGAACAGTGATGTTAAGTTGTATTTGTGTTTACCTAAATGAGCAGTCCGAAGGCAAGTGCAATCAGCTGATCTTTAGGAAATATGAAAATGTTGATTTAGAGGCATACTTGCATTTTACATTTTCTTGATGTGTAATCATATTGCCAAAGACAAACTATTTCATCAATTATTATTGTAAATAACACTTTCCCAAACCTACCATAAAGTTTCTGTGATGTATTGTCTTCCAGTTGCAATAAAAATTACTGAGTTGCATCAATTGAACAATTGCAGTTGTGTGAATATTGATTTCAAAATATGCTCAGATATTAAGGAGGAACAACAGGAATATTTTTACAAATTAATTACTTCATTTATTAAATAGTTCTAGCCCTAGTGGAATGTCACCTGCATCTCCACTGCAGTAGATACCAGCTAATGTTAATTTGCTGCCTTCTGCGAATGATTAAACAGAATATTAAATTGCTGTTAGGGCCTGATCTTCTTTTGTCATCAGTTTTGCAGCCTGGAAACCAAGCTGACTTCACTGGGAATTGTTCTTTTACATTAGCAACAGTCAGAAGAGATTCACCAAGCAGACATGTATAACAGCATAGACATAACGTTCTGAAAAACATTTCTATCTCATCTTTGTATCACCCCTCTTCAGGCTTTATTCTACTTTCTGTAGCAGCAGGACTCTTCTTTTGCCGAGTTATTCCTTTACCTTGATGTATGAAGGCACAGTTTGTGTGAAAAAATGCTGTAAAGTCGAGAACTTCAAAACTGGTTGCCTAAACTGAATCAATCCTTAACCATCTAATACGTATCCTGATCATCAAATACTCGCGGCCTCCCCTAAGTCACCTTGGCCCACCACGATATCAGTACTCCTCTTTGTTCACAGGTACTAAAAACTAGCCTGTTAGATGCCTTTGCAGACAGGTCTAGCAATCTACTGCAAGACTAGCGTTGAAGAAAAAAAAAAAAAACACAGTGCAAAAGTCGTGTCTTTAGAGAGTGGATGATAAAGTGTATAAAGAAATGTGTAGTCGGTTTCCCTATAGCTTTCTCCACTTAAAACTGATCTGAATAAAATCTTATAAACAAAATTACTCCCCAAGCACTGTGTTCTGAAAGCGTTCTCTGAGCAGCCCTATATATTTAGAGACTAGGCTTGATTGGGAATTGATAGGATTGAGAAGAAAATGAATAAAAGCTTCCCTATTCTTCTGTCAAACTGAAGTCTTCTCCACAACGAGTTTGAGATACTGCTGAAAAAAAAAGGGAGGGTGGTTTCATGGTTGTTTAAAGAGACTTATATGACTGCTTAAACTGGAACTGACCCGAAGCTGTAGTAGTGTCCCCCCTCACTTTTTCTCTACTCTTGTGAGCGGTTAGCATTGGATACGACTGCAGTGAGCATCTGAAGGACAAGATAGGTGTAGACAGGTACTGAGGGGGAGTGGGGCAGAAGAAACAAATTTCCTAGATACACGCAAAGAGCATCGAAATGCTCAGACCCAATATCTGACCAGGCAATTGATACTTAAATGTATTGCCTGAAAATGTTTCAATTTGTAACCCATTACCAACACTCAGTACTGCTGCAATAGAATAGAGATGAGAAAGAGCTCATGGACAAGGAGACAAGATGAAAGGAGACCAGTGAGAAGGAAAAAACACTTAACTGTGCTCTAGACCATCTTCCTCTAATGGCTCGCCCCCCCCATCCACTGTAAGTTAAGCAACTATCATGCAGCACGGTCGGTGGATGGATTAGTAGTGACATGCGTATAGGAGAAGGGAGACCTGCAGACGCTTCAGTTCCTGCAGGGAAGCCGGTTAGGCTCCCCCCCACGTTCCTGCCGGCAAAATCTCAGAATATTTTGGGAGCTACTACAGGAGAATTACCTGGCACACTGGGCAATAGTACAGAAAATGTTTTAGACTCCATCTGCAAGCCAGCAAGCAACCAAGAAAATGGTGTTGGGCTTGTTTTGGGGTCAGGGGGTGTTTTATAAGAAAGCCTTGAGCAGGTGCGATCAGGCACAGTATATCAGACAAGCTGAATCCCAGTTGCGTTACAGGCTGTCTGCAACCTTAAAAACGTCACTTAACCCCTAAGTGCCTGCCAGGGCCAAAGCAGTCTCATATCGAGGAATTTTGCTTCACTTTATTGCCAGTTAGCACAAACTTCTGCCTGCTGATTTGTGTATCAGGAAAAAAAGAAGCCCTTACATGTAAGCCCGTACATAAGCACCTCTCCCACCTCCTCTCCAGCCTCCACTTCCCTTATTTTCAAATTCCTCTGGCCAGGCAATGGGCAGCGTGGGAGGCTGAGGTGGTCTGCATAACGGGCTCCTGCTGCTGCTCTTCAGCACTTGCTGGTTATACTGCCGCTTTGGCTTACTTGATCCCTCTGCTGCCCTGGTCCTTCACGGGTGTCCCCACTCCAATGTGGGTGCCGTATGGCCGCAGTCCCTCGAGGTGCCCCTGCCCTGGTGTGGGTCACCCATGGCTGCAGTCGCTTGGGGTGTCGCTGCCCTGGAGTGAGTCACCCACAGCCGCAGCCCCTCGGGGCATGCATACCCCTTTTGGCGCGGGCTGCCCCCCAGAGAGGGTCTCTGCGGCTGCTCGTGCACTTATTGAAGCTCCTGCAGTGTGGAGCTGGTGCTGCCACACCGGCTGTCGCCCGCTTCCTCAAGCTTGGTGGCAATGGAGGGCCCTTGGGGCGCCCCCAGCAGCCACCCTGCTGAAACCACCCCCCAAAGTTGGAGAACCTGGTGGCTCTCCCCTCCCTGCTGGTCTGGATAATGGCTAGTGCTTCCCGTGCTCCCACAGGATGGGCAAGGTGGGTCTTAGGTCTTTCTCAGTCTGAGAAAGTTTACAGGTCCCCCTGCCTCCTTGCCGTGTAGGAACGGACCTTGCCTGGTCCACCAGGGACACCAGCGGGTCCCCAGGCTCAGGCGGCCTGTTTGGAGGAGGAGGAGGAGGAGGAAGCAAACGGGTGTCTTGCAAAAGAAGGATACACACAAAATAAGTGTATATGGCCTCCATGTTAAATTCCTTTATTTGTACAACGACATTGGTTACTATTGGCTTTCCCGGAGAGAAGGCTGCATTTGACCCTTTTGCGTGCCAACGCACGTTGGCTAGGAGAAGAGAACAGAATGTAAATAATGCCTCGGCCGGCGTTGTTCTGCACACGCGAGATCCTTCGTCACGCCAGGAAACCAAGTAACAATGGTTTCTGCGGCATCTGCTTTTTAAAGGAATATTTTAAATGAATACACCTTCAGGTTTAACATAATGCGGTGCTTTGACTGGGCATGTTCAAGCCACACAAGGTAATTAAAGAGTTTTAAAACTTCATCTGAAAGCACGGGTGATTAACAATGGTGAGAAACTGTGGAAAACAGTCCAAGGCAAACATTTGTCAGAATTAATAACAAACGTATACTGTGCTTTTAATCTTATGCTGTTTGACATCATTTTGATTGCCTATAAATCTGCAGGTTTTGTTTATATTTCTGCTTGCGCTAGGATTGGTTGCCTCTTTATATTTGATCAGCAGTGCTACTATTCACTGTGGTGTAAGAAATCAAATAACGACTGTACATTCAGCAATCCAAGGATTACAGTGCAGGAGCCTGTAAACACCAAATTTTAAATTCTCCGCTTATAATCACAAGCAATGTTATCTTGAAGTTTTTAATGACAATCAACATGTAGAGGCTCTTCCTAAATAACTGTCATTGAAAACAGCTTGCTATCTCGGCCCTGAAATGTAGCATTTTCCTACTGCTGAGACACAACTTCTTGTTATCTGTATATTTTCGGTCAGTTAGACAATACAGAGATATTGCAGATGTTTTCCTTCTCCTGCTTTCTTAATGAATGTTCGTGTGCCAACAAATCGGAGGAGAACCCTTTTGGTAGATGCTGGTTAGCAGCTAGCGAGAACGGGTGCGCTAGGGACATGCTATTACTAAGCTGTGTCTCGTGGGATGACGCAGCAGCTTTCCCCAGACCCGACATTTTCACACGCACACACCCAGTCTTAAATATAAATCACTTATTGGCAAAATATTGCCTGGAAAAAAAACAGAATTTGTCAGCCTGACAACTAAGATGCTGATGAGTGCCTCGCCTTTAATTAAGAAAGGCAAGCACAGAGAGCCCATTAAAATAATACAGGCTCCTCTCATCCTTTGCAGCTTTGTTTTTGCCTCTCTAAAACATGGATCAGGCTGTGAGGCAGGGACCTGATTTTAATCATCAGCTTACATAATCTCTGCAATCATAGTAAAGAGCAGTGCTGTTCAGTGATTTTAAAAATAGCTTTTATTCCACCATCAGCATACTAATTAATACACTTGCTTATTCCAGTTTAGTTCATTCACTGACTTAGTTATCACGCTACCCGGGGTGTAATCAAACGCAACTAGATTTGCGAAATACAGCACTGTAAGGAGGACATAATCAGGCAGGGAAAGAGCCCTGCCTTCTGCTCCTGGTGGACGTTGCCTTTTATCTCCTCCCGGCACGGCAGCGGGGAGGAGCTGCGCCTGCAGTGAGACCTAGCTGGTGATCCACCACGTAAAATGTGGATTTGGGGAATATTGCCTGGAAGCCTGCAGACAGCTGGGCAGCCCTGGGCGTTCGCTCAGCCATTTTGAGCGACTGAGCTTTGCAAGCAAGGTAGGGGGCAATATTTAGCGCAGTCCCCAAATGACAATAAACCGTACCAATTTTAGTATTAACTTTTTATAGGCAGAAAGCACAGCCACGGTAACATCTCCTAACTTCAGACATCTAACATAGGTGCTCAGTTAGGTGGCAGGGCTCTCCGGATAGCCCTCCCAAACACCCTCCAGCGCCTCTAGTGCCTACCCAGGGAGCCCAGGTTCCTAAATCAGGTACCAAAGCATTGTGTTTGCCCTAGTAAGCTGGAGTGTAAACAAATGTGAAAGGATAGAGGATGGCTAAAATTTGGCGAACAAGAAGGCTAATTGCCTGGGCATTTAGTGTTCCCACACAGACGGTAGCTGTTTGCTTACCCTGCTGCTTTACCACTCCCTTCAAATGAGGCTGCAGTAAAATTAACAGTCTGTGACAATGAAGCGAATCACTCATCTCCATCATGCTGGTAATTTCATCTTTATCAACAGTGGTGTTTACAGCAACTGGAAAGATCACACAGGGGGACCCCTGGTCTGCGTAACAAGGCACAGCTCAAGAAGTAAGGATATGGCTTGGCCTCACTTCCTCACTGAGTAGCTGGGCTTTAAAGACTACCTTGAGTGGCCTATTTTCAGGGTTAAGTAACAGCAGAGAAAAAATTGATTAATTATTTCCAAGAGTTGAGAGAGTTTTTTTTTTTTTTTAAAGCAATTCATCTTGAAACAGTCAAGTAATAACTTGTGTCTAGCTGTATTTGTAAGGTAAAATTATAATCATTTCTGGTTCAGGGGCAGAGAAAAGATTATTTCCTCAGAGGCAGGGAAAGCTTATATCCCTTAAAGTGCCTTGAGTTGTTCATTCATGCAGACTGTAAATGCCACTAAAATACATGAGAGCTAGCCATGAGGATAACTGCTTGATATGTATAAAAATAAAAAGACAAATACGTAATGCACTTTAAAAAGAAGACATGTACTGTGTAGTATAGATCCTGAGACAAAGCTAAAAAGGGGCTGCCAAAAGAAGAGGTAGGTTTCCAAAAGGGTTTTCCTCTCCAATGATTTCCACTGCGGCAGTGGCAAGGGTTCATTGGATAAGACTCAGCCCACTCCTATTACTAAGGTTAGGCTTAGGGTTAAGAGGGAGAAAAAGCTTGGAGCTCCAGTACGAGCGAGGTGCAAAGGAGCTACCAAAGGAAGGGGTAGATTGCCAAGACAATTCTGTCCTAAGAAACTTTTCATGGGGGCCCTGCCTGGGGGTTTTGGGTGAAGACTCAGCCCATGCCTAGGATTAGGATTAGGAGAGAGACAGAACCTATGTGAATGGGGCTGCAAAGGGACTGCCTAAGTAAAGGATAGGCTGCCAAGAGAGTTCTTTCTAAGAGCTTTCTCATGGGTGCCAGGGCTGGGGGTCATGGGCTAAGGCTCAGCCCACAGCTAGGGTTCAGGTTAGGAGGGAGACAGAGCCTAGAGCCACAGCTGAAGTGGAGCTGCAAAGGGGTTGGCAAAGGAAGGGGTAATCAGCTGGAAGAGTTCTCACCTGAGGAATGTTTCATTTGGGTTAGGGTTTCTGTTTGGATCTGTTTGCCAGTAACTATTATCAAACTGTCATGGGGTTTCTGCTAGCTTTCGGCTGCTCAGGCTTGTGCTGGTGCATGACCTCATGGAAATGGCCCCAGACAAATCTCCATGTTGTTCAAGACAGCTCACTGACTATCTTTGGATGTGAAATTTCAAACGGGGCATTCTTTGTGCTGATCTTTGGCTATCACCAAGTTAAATACTGTGTAGACTGGTTGGCTGTAAGTACACAGCATGTCCTGGTTGGGTTTTGGTCACATCTGGGATAGGATCTTGCAATTTCTCTCGTACTATGGCTCCTTCTTACCCAGAGTCTGAACGTGGACGTTGCTCATCCAGTGAGGCATGCGGGGATGTGGTGCAACATGCAAACTATTTTCCACCATTAACTAATGAGAATATGTGAGAAGATCTTCAGTCTGCCAGAGTTAACCCCACTCAAGCTGTGAGGAGACTAGAAGACTGGTTGGTGGGACACATGGGTGTGCGTACATGAGTTAATATAGGAGCTGGTGCTGAAAGAGCTGCCTGTGGAAACAATTCAGCGTGTCAAACTTTTCTGTGCCCTTAGAAGCAGAGCTGAGTTACCCTGAGCAGTAACACTGCTCAGGGTAACCCTGAGCGGAAAGACACTTTTGGGATCTGATCTGACAACTCTGCATGGCATAGCTGTGTAGACATCCCAAGTGACATGCCAAGAGCGAGGCTCCAGCTTGCCAAGAGCTAGGCCGAGTGTCGGTAAGGTGCTGCCAAGTAGACGTATTTTGTGCAGTCCATTTATTTCCTCACAGAGCTTCCATACCAGAAGCTAAAGGAGTAAGACAAGTTATAGATGGCGGATGGCAGCATGTCTAGGCATCTTTTCAAAGGAAGAAGCAGAACTTCCACATATAGTCTCTTCATGGGTCTCTTCCCTGTAGTAAAGCAAAGAAGAAAAGAAACCCACAACCCCAAATGGAAGGTGACTAATTTTTACTACTAAGAAAGCTATAGCCAGATTTTTCAGAGTCTGATTTCTCAGGAGGACTGAGTGATTACAGCATTTGTTGTCTTACACTGGCATTAAGGATGCACGGCATCTGTGAGACGCTTGAGGTACCTTTGCACTGCACTCTCCATGAGGATTGTTTGTGCTGCGCCAGTGGATCAGCAGGTTAGACAGCAGCTATGCTAGTCCTAGGAGTCTTGTGTAAAATGGAAAGCAGAATTGCTTTAGGCACAGATCCTTAATACAGCAAAGCGGAGTTGCACTAGCTCACATTGTCTTCTAAGCAAATGTCATCACTTCACTAAGAGAACCTAGCCTCTGCCATGCTCCAGGTTTTCAGTGCAGGGGTGGATGCTCAAGAGCAAAATCCTTTTCAGACGTAAAACTATCCTAAAATGATCATTTTATTTTCTTTCTGAGCTTTTCCTGTGGGTGAATTCTTTACTATCATGATACTAGCTCCAAACTGAGGTGCCTGATGAAATGAAAAAGCAGGTGTCTTGCACAGCCAGAATTAGTGTCAGGGCCCCGAGTGCACTAATAGGCCTTAATGGCCATGACCAGCCTCACCTGGAGTCTCCACCCACTCCCCCACTGATGGACCCAGCAGCTCCATTTAAGCTCAGTCCTGGGCTTCTGCCCCTATTTGAGGTATGTTGTGAGAGTGCTGGTGTCTGGTTCAGCCACAGCTATGCTTTTTGCCAGGCCCTAGGCCCTGACCTGCAGACTGACTTCTTGGGCATGTCCTGTGACCATGGACTTGCCTGGTGATCACTGGGCTATATCTGACTCTTGCTTTCACCTCTGGACCTGACCTTGGACCTGCTTCATCATCATGGACTTGCCTGATGAGCTGGACTCTTGGCTGAACCTGGCTGTTGTCTCCAGGCCTACCTTGCTCAGGTACTGTGGGGCTGGATGCTGACGGGTGAGACCCATGCCCTGCTGGCCAAGTTATTGCTCTTGTCTTCCTGTCTCTTGCAGAGCAGCTGGTCCAAGCAGCTCCCTGACATTAAGTGAACAGTCAGACCTTGTGGTCCTCCTTAAAGAGTTACAGACCTCTAAGAAATGAAGATGGGATGTGCTGTACCATGAAGCTAGCATGCTATTTGCTCATCTAATCTATTCAGTAGGCTGAAAAAATAACTAATACATTTAAATTGCTATTGCAAAAAAGGTTGTCTAAATGTCTAATCAAGTCCCATTAGAAATAAAGATGGATTAGGTTTTCTAAGAGGATACAAAAGACAGCCTTGTCGCTAATCATCAGTACTCACAGTGAAGCCATCTTTTTGCATTCCCTGTAGCTCTGAAGAGCTATCTCATGCTCTCATAGCTTCTCTCTAACCAGAGCAGCTTGTTGCTGTAGACCACCCCAGTCTGCCCTGTGGAGAGCTGTTGCCCAGCTGGGAGTGGAAACT
The DNA here is from genome assembly GCF_040807025.1 of Struthio camelus. Taxonomy (NCBI): domain Eukaryota; kingdom Metazoa; phylum Chordata; class Aves; order Struthioniformes; family Struthionidae; genus Struthio; species Struthio camelus. Next base: position 64,276,858 of record NC_090946.1, on the reverse strand, counting down.
TGGCTGTCTCCTGGGTGGACTTAAGACCTCAAACTCTCTCTGCCAAACTGTTCCCTGTGTGGCTAGTGTGTCACCTGCCCCTGAGCAGGGGGCTGCCTGGAAATCTGCTGACCGCGAGACTTCATCTATACAGATGTAAAACAGTAAACTATGCCCTTCTCTGAAGAAAGTAAAGCCTTTCTGTGGGTGTTCTTTTATTTGGTTTGACGAGTGCTTTGTCCCTCCCTGATCCTCACTTGAAAGAAGTCAGTCTAATTTGTATGTGACCCAACAAACAGGTGTAGCTAACTGTGGGTGTAGAGTAAAGAAGCAAAAGGAGCAAAACTCATTCTGTGCTCTCCCTCATTACAGTCTGAATGGGGAGTACCTGTTACATAGTCATAGTCTTAGGTGATAAAACTTTGAGATTGTATTTTTGGCACTTTTCAAATTTGATCTAATGGTCATGCTAAAATGTGCCTCTTCCAGATGAGTTGTTTATAGGTCAAAGTCCAGTCCTCAAAGTGCTGACAAGTCTTATTACAGTAGATACAATATTTTAGATTTTGGTGCTAAAATTCCATGCCTATACCCCTATCTCTCACAACTTTGTGAAAAGCTCAGTGGAATTCATTGGTCTGTTTAAAATTGTAGTGTTATATCCAGACAACGTAAATACTATAAACTTACTGGAGTCAGAAAACTCCATAAGTAACAGTTATTACTTGTAGCCACTTTTTTTAGTTTTAGTTAAAAAAATTCTACTTTCTGGTCAATATTGGCCCATTGTTATGACATTATTAATCTTGTCCAAGATGCTGCCATCTAGGTAACTAAATCGTAAGTCCCGGCTCCACTGAAGTTGGTGGCAAAATTTAAATTAGCTGAAGAGCGGGACTGTACTTTTAATAATGAATGTATATAGGTAAATCTATTTACAGTAGGTCAGCTCCTAAAATTTTAGGCTAATTGGAGGCTCAGTTCCTAATTTTATTATCTTATAATGTTCTTTCTACCATTTCACTGCTGCCTTTTATCTTAACATACTTTTTACGACTGCTGCAAGTGAGCTTTGCAGGCACGCAAACCATGACAATGATCTTGTCTTCCCTGCTCCCCAACACCTTCCTCCTTCCCCCATGCACACAATCTCATTCTGTTCTAAAGGACTATCTTTTAGGTGGTGTACTGCAGATACAATTAAATATGTTTCTGTATCAACGCTGCTCCTAAGCAAAATTGGTGAAGCCTTGGACTGACTTTAATCAAGTAATCTAAACAGGGCTTAAGCTTCAAAAGCCTGGTGATGCTCCTAGCTTCAAAGCTTTTACTTGCACTGAATTAATTTATCCTGGATGTTCTAATGCTCCCAGCAATCCTATGGATTATACTGTTAGAGGCTGCAATCATGGCTCTGATAATATTCCCTAAGCTTAGACTGTATTGATTATAATGTAAAGGCAGAAAGAAGAGTGGGAAACACAAGGAGAAAACAAAGGCTTTGATTTGGAAGAAAGCATGAATCTGTTCATCCCTGTAGCAGGCTGCTAGGAAGGATCATCAGAAGGTATAAATCAGTTCTTTCTTGACTTAAGATTTATTCTGATATGGCCTGAGTGTCAAATGCTTGTTTTCAGGCTTTTTTGCGAAATATTCCATGTGTAATAGTCATAAACATAATTCTCTACCAAAAGAAAGGTTGGCTTGGATTTCATGAACAGTAGCTAGCACAGCATTGTTTAGCATCAGTCCAATTTACAGTATTATTGCCACTTCCCAGATGGGAACTGAAACCAAGGCTTTTTTCCTCAGCCCAGGTGCTAGCTAGAAGCCATGGTGTCTAGCCACCTGATACTAAGTTACATGTACTAATCTCAAAATTGGCACATGCTCAGAAGTAGATCTGTGCAGAACTTTCTCATTACGAACTGATATCTTCATATTTTTAAGAACTGGAAAGGTTAGGATATAAAGTTGCTGTATTGAATACCTGTGGAAACATTTATTTCCCAGGAAATGTCTAACCCAAAATGCACTCTATTCTGAGAGCTGCCATCGTCTGCTGTGATTTGACCCTCTGTAGTGAGAAGAGAAACACAGTGGTGTTTGCTTAAGCAGACTTGACTGTGTGCACTTCAGTGCTGGTTCAGAGCCCCTTGGGGCGACAGCCGTGTGAGCTGATGGCATCTGGTTGTGAGGCAGCTCTATTGAAAATGCTCAGGGCTGGTGGCTTTTGTTCCTGCTCATCTCAGTAGAGATCCTAGGTAATCTATATGGGCTGCTCTGTCCCAGTTCAGGACTCACTGGTGAAGTCTGAGGGAGGGGTTAGGGAGTCGGATAGAGTTATTAATCAGTGGAGGGTAGCAGAGGTACTAATTAGCAGGGAGAGGATGTTAAATAGCTTCCTCTGTGACAGGATGCTGCAAGAAAAGAGCTCACAAACAGCTGAGGTGGTACCTACCAGTGGCCAGGAAGTTGTAGGTAATGTTGCCTGTGCCTCTGTTTTCCCTGTGCAGATGTTACGTGAGTGCTTTTAACACTGGACAGGATAAAGAAGTGAGAAATCTTTTTGAGAGAATAATTCTGCACCCACATGGAATAATGGCTTTAATGACTCTCCTCTACATGACTGACAAAATTTCTTGAATGTCCTTGCCCTGGGAGTGTCTAGCAGAGATTATCATGAAAATAACATCAGTGAATGAATTAAAGGGTGATTGAAAGCAAAGATCACTTTCACGGTATTTGGTGGCCAGATAAAGGCCCATACTATTTTCAATACAGAACATCTCCTGCTTTATGAAACTTAAGGCCTATGAAGTGATTTCACACAGAGAGGTCTGATTACTATAGCAATAATTTCTTTTAACAGCCTTTCAAACACTTATTAATAGAAAAAATTATCAGTTCAAGCTGTCTTTCCGCTGCATAGCAAATATCAATGTTCAGTGTGAACTTTAAAATACTATCTGATTAGTTAATGTCCACAGTTGTTAGTGCACTGTCAATTTGGATTTCTATTGTCCTTTACTGATCTCAGTTTCTATATGCTGTGTGGTGCACACCACTGAAAATGTAACTTACCTTTGCTGAATGGCTGGGGATGACTTTCTGTCATGCTGTTAATTGGAAGCCTGTAAAATAGGAAACTTTAGCACGTTTTCCTATGATGGGCATTCCCATCTCCCTGCTAGCTGCTGAGGGCTGCATCAGTAGGACAGCATCTTTGAGGACACAGACTCTGACTTCAACAAGGGAACAGGAAGGTGATAGCAAGGACTGGGTCTCTTATTTGTTTCTTATTTTCTTCTCTTGTTTCCCAAACCTTTGGTCATGTGCAGATGGTAGCTTTTCTATTTTCATCATGGCAGAGATGCCCATAACTAGTGAGAAAAGACATAAAAAGAAGCCAAAAGGCCCAGTCATCTGATCTAGTTAAGATATTGATAGTGCTGCACCTGGTGTTTGGAAAGTGTCCATGCTTCCAAACTATTGCTTGCTTCTAATCCATCAGTGTCAGGAGTCGTACTTTTCCAAGGTACAAGGTAAAGCAGCCTCCAGCCTTTTTGGCATTTCTTCTTTCAGTCCTAGTTAAGCTTCAATACTTCTTGAGGTCTGATTGACTATGCTGGGGGCAAATCTAAGCTTGCCCCCTTCTTACACTTATGTTTCAGTATGGGCTGAATATTCCATGGCTGTTGGTTTTTTTTTTTTTTTTTTGAAGCAAGGTTAAAGCTAACTACAGCTGCCAAAACCTAAATTAGGGGATTACAGCAGCCCCAGCTTCTCCCATACTATACTTCAAGGTCTCTTAAGAGACCAAGACATTTGGATAACTGCAATCCTAGTGGATGGGAGGGACTAACTGAAAGCTAGCTCTGCAAATCTGCTCTTCAGGTTCACAGGTGCTGGGTAAAACCAAAGAGACTCAGACTGGCTGATCAGTTTTGATGAAGGTCATGTAATACAACCTCAGTTCTGAATAAATATGATCTCCTTGCATACATTTCTGTCTTTGTCGCAGAGTATTTTTTTTGTTTGTTTTCCACAGAGTGGACAGCTGGACTTCTAATTTCTCTCTCCCTCTTTCTCCCTGCAAAAATAATCCTTTCTGTGCTCCCTGCAGGAGAAAATGAGTCTGCTTGTACCTCCTGTGCGCTGGCTGCCAGGCCATTTTACGTAAGCATCCCTTTCTGTTCTCCATTTCAGGACGCAGCGTCCTGTTGGAGCCTGTTGTTGTCTTTAATCTCTGAACATAAACATGCAGATTACATTCCCCTCTGTCACCAGTGTCCAGTGGATAACAGACATGCTGTCATATCTGTGTTGCTTTCCCTGTGCTGTGCTGATCACTCTCCTACAGAGCATGCGGCACTGGACCATTTGCCATCAATGATATGAAGGCCGGCTTAAGCCTCCCCCTGCCCCCCTCCCTTTTCTGAGGCTTTGATACATCAGACTGCTTCAATCAGCCCTCTGTGGGAAGCTTTAGCATCATGCTCATACTCATTCAAGAGCAGGAAAGCATCACAGTGGGCAGGCTGGATTTTCTGTGCCTGTGTTTGCAGTTGGGAGTCTTCCCTCTGCCCTGAGTTCTCCAATGTTTTGCCTTTGTGGAAGCTCCACCAGAGCTGCCAGGTGTTGGAGGAGAGGTTTGGACTAAAATCCAGCTGTTGGAAGTGTCACCTGCTCCAGAGAAGTCAGTGACAGGGCAACTAAAATCCAGAAACAATTGTTTTGGACCTTTGCCTGCCTCCCACCCTGGCTGTGTCTCCTTCTAGTGATGGAATTACTTTCAGATCAGGGAAAGGAATGATGTAGTTTAGGAATATTCAATGGCTGGACTCTGACGTCTTAACTGCTAGGGGGAAGAGTGGGAGGAGGCATGTAGCCACGAGGATATGGCTGGGAGAACTTAAGCTGCAATCTGGAACGTTGCTGCTGGTTTCAGTTTTCAGTAGATACCATGCTTTGGCAGCAAGCTGAAAGTGTTATTGCCAGTATCCTGATGTGGAGGGAGTCAGGGAAGCATACTAAAAGTGGAGGAGTTTTACTAGGGTGTATGACAATGTCAGATATGTGTATCCCTTCTCATTGAGGGAAAACTGCAGGACACATGCTTTTATGTGCAGGTTGCCCTTACCCACGTAGAGCTAGAGGCTTCCAAACCTCTTTATTATTGGCTACATCATGGCTGGAGAAGGCTCAAATCATGCGCGTTGGTGCATGTTTCCATCTCAGGTGACTAGGAGCTGCCTATCCAGTCTCAGACTTACCTGACTTTCATTGTGGTATGCAATGAGGAGTTGAGAGCAGCAGCAGAGAGATCCTCCTTGTTTTGAGGGGAGAATGGGATTTTACTGAAACATTGCAAAGAATTCAGAATGCTTCAACATGCATTTTGTGTCCATGTGCAGCTTTCAAGCAGAGGGTGGCAAGAAGGGGGATAACACCATGGTTCATTCAGCTGTTAATTTAATAATTACAGGGAAAGGTATAAGAAATTGGCTGTTTCCTGTTTAGTGTTTTCTAATTTGACCTTTCTTTTATGCAGAGTGAGACACTACCTCTGCCTTACTGAGGGCTCTGAACACATCTCCCAGCCCAGGTCCTTTTGGGAATTTTTAGGGTGACTCACATTTGGGCCTCTTCTTTGCATCAAGCATTAATCATGAGACAGCCTAGAGAAGAAGCAGGAATGTGACTGCTCGGACCTGAACGTTACCCTGGATAGCAAAAGGCACTTTTAACACAAAATCATAATTGCCATTTGTAATTATGGGATCCATTCAGGTCAGGTGAAGTAGGACAGCAAATGTCCTGAGTTGCTTTTTGAGTCTTACGTGCTTACACCATGCCTCAGTCATTCGAAGAAGCCTACAGTGTGTGATCCAAATTGCGCCATGAGGCCCAGTTCCTCAAACGTGAGGAGGTGCCCAAATCCCTTTGTGGCCCTGGCCTTGCCTTGTATGAGCTGGGAAAATCTATCAGCTTTCTGCACGGACAGAATTCAACAGACTTACACCAGTGCCAGTCTCTAAAACACACATACTTGCACTGCTTTAAATACACTCACCAAATTAGAGAAGGCTGAAATAAACGAAAGTTTAAAGCCAGCTACATGCATTTATTATACAATTTTCTGCAGCACCTACTTGGTTACACCACAGAACTTCCTAATATAAGCAAATCTTGAATGGCAGTAGGCTGCATCCCAGGCCATGTACTAAATTGCTGTTCATTTTCTTTCCAATAGTGTCTTTCTCTCATTTTCCTCTCTTGTTTCTTTTTCTTTCTTCGTGTGGAGAAGAGAAATGATTGCTAATGAATTGCAAGCATGGGGTATGGGAAGATCAGTTAATATGGCCCAAGTATTCAGTAATACAAATACATTAAAGGGTTCGAGCAATGAATGAAAATTGACCCAAAGAGCAGGTTCCACTGAGAAAACATGTGAGGATGTAAATTAAAGTGACTTGATGAAACTTGAAATGTCATAACACAGCAGGGCATGCAACACATCAGAGGAAAATGTGAAAATTATACTTTTTCCTGAAATCATAGTTTTCAGAAATAAGTGGCTTTTAAATTCTTCTAAAAATATAATAAAGGAATTAGTGTCAAGAAAAAGGTTATTGTTGTTTGTCAGACTGCAGGCTTAGTCCATGGTGGCTTTTTGCAGATGTTCTGTATTCCTCTGTCTATGCGGAAGGAAAAGAAAAATCCTGAGGAGTCCAGACAAGTAGAAAGACTTAACTTTGCACAAAGGGAAGTTTTGTAATTTGTTAGACTAGCATTCCAGTAACTCTCTATAGCTTTTTTTTTTCCCCTCTTGGCCATCTGATTTCATATGATAATGTCTAACACTTATAGACAAACAAAACAAGAAAAACGGTCATTAGAAATTAGTCTTTTTCCTAATAAAACTTGTTGATAAGGGATGGATAGGCATGCTATGAGGCAGAATTAAATAGTAACACTGACAAGTTTCCAACCCTCCTCAAAATGCGATAAACCTCCTCTTCCATCACCAAACCAACATGGACATGTGGGATGGTGAGACTGGATCTATGTGTTGGAAAAGCTTCTCCTCCCGTTTGTTATGAGAGGTCACACTTTCCCCAAGTCTCTGTGCTGGAACGTGGTGCACTTGCAGCTTTTGAATGTCTGCACTGCATTTGCTTCACCAGTATCTTCAGCTGGATGCTGCTTGTTACCCTCTTCTCTTGTCTCTTCTCTCTGTCTTCACCTTCAGTTGTTGAATATAGGCCCTTTCCCCTTCTTTTCATCTCAATCTTACCTTTACTACCACAACCTGTGGCCCTTCTTTATCTCATTTAGCTCTCAGGGAAGTTTTAAAGCCTTTCAGATGCCCCCACTCACTTCTTTTTTTCTTTTTGCTCATATCTGTTCTTCAGAGTTGCTGTTTGTCAGAGTAACTGGTTGTTGGCAGACTCCAGGCCTTGCCTTTGGCTTCTGACGATCCTTGAGCTACCCATAAGTGCTGCTAGCTGGAGTATGATTAATGTGGGAGATATGAGAGGTACTGTAAATGTAGGCTAAGCAAGAATGGTTTGTTGGGGAAGGAGATGCTATTCACACTTGACCTGGAAACAAAGGTGGATTAACACAGATACAAAAAGGGTCAGATGTGTCCTGGAGCACTACAGCCAGGCAGTTGGGAGAGGTAGTGGCATGTGCAGCCTTCAAGACGGCAATCTACCAAGCCCTGAATCTGCTGTACAGGAAGGGTGTCAACCAACTGCAGGAATCCTCAACATATACCATTACCAAAAAACCCCTTTCAATTTTTTACTGGGGTGGTGGGGGGAAAGGGAGCAAAAACCAAACATGCAGAATGCACAGGGCTTATAGGAGATTGAACTTATTACAGGAAATAATATGCAGCAAATATTGCAAAGCAACCACGGACACTCAATACAACGATATACGTGGAGAGACTTTATATCATTACAAATTATTCATTAGCGTTCAAAGAATCTGTCTCCTTACTGCTGGTGAACTTTTATTCTCTGTGAAAGCTAGGGATGGAAATCATATTTCTCTCAATAACATTTTCACTAACAATCTGACCTAATGGAATAATCTCTCTAGCACCTTGATGTCCCATGTTTCAGTATACTACGCTTCAGGAGGGAAGGCATAATACAGGGCTGAGATGCGGATAGCAGGGAAATGACTCCCTCCCTATTTAACAACACTCAGCCACCACGTAGTACAAGAATAGATGCACTTTTCATTCTGCACAAAGTGAATTTCCTGGCGGAGACCATTTAGAGATCTGCAGACTGAAAGGTGAAATTGCCACACACCACAAAATCATTAGTTTGGTCTTCTGACTTCAGTGACCACACATGGAAAAGGGAGTCTCCTCTTCTTTCTCTAGCACAAAATGCTCCACTGGAAGGCTACATACTGCATTCTGCCTGGAGATGGGTATTATCTATACAGCATATCATAATAACTGCTCTATGCAAACCACAACCTCTCTTTAATTGTTCCAGCTCAGGTGCTTTTCTCGGTCTATTTCTTCAGCTTTTATTTCCTCAGTCCTCTCTCAACTGAGTTGTACAAATATAGGAAGAATTTGCCAAAGCTGATGTACTGGTACGGGAATGAAAAAAATTATTCTACAGAAGAGGGGTATCTACTAAGGACAGTGAGTTACCAGGAAATATCTGTGCAGAAGGCATTTCTGACGAAATACAGGCCCATTTCTTTCCATGTAGAACTGTGCAAAGATAGGATGGTACTATCCAAAGAAAAAGCTGGCAGCTTCTGTATAATGAGACCTGTTTATACATGAAAGGAAAAACTGGAGAAAAATTCATGCAACAGCAAGGAACAAAACCAGAATGGAAAGAAGAAATACAGCAGGTCAGGAAGGTTACTACACGGCTGGTTTAAATAGCACAGTACATAAGGTAGTCTTCCTACTCTTGTATAATAGATAATATTGATTTCATGAAATGTTATGATAATGACAAGAAATAGTTTTTTTTTTTCTTCAGGCAACTCATGAAGCTGACTGTGAAAGTAGGGGAAAAAAGATGATGAATATTTTACCACTTGCAACACTCAGAGAATTTGCAAACGCAACTTGTATAGTTTCACATTAGTGCAAATAAGCAGAGCTTGAAGCTGTTGGTCTATTTTTATCTGTCATGTAGAGAGAAGTAAGAGCAGTAGGTGAGAATAGGTTCGATATCTTCCGTTTCTTAGCCCAGGTGATTGTTTTTTTCATGTTTGATCATATGTCCTGAAACATAAGGTTACTGTAAAGCAACTGACTGAAAACAAAGCTATTCTGCCAGCCTGAACAAAAAATGCAGCCTGTCAGAAAAATACGGCACTTCAAGTAAAGCAAAAGATATTACAGAATTCAAACTTTTTTATATGACGAAGTAAATGATGAATGGGAAATTATTGAATAGCTATTCCCCTGAACATTGTCTTGGGGTGGCCTATCTGTAGTTTCTGTAGATGGGCTGCAGTGCAAATTAAAGTTATTTTTCTTGGTAATATTTGTTACATATGTATAATATATCTGCAATTCACACAGAAAGCAGAGTCTGAAGAATGAGACACTGAACAGCCTTCTGCCTTCTATTAAATGTTAGCTAAAACAGATAGAAGAGCCTCCCGCTCATATTGGAAATAAGTTGGGAGTGTCAATGAAAAATATGATTGCTTAGTGTTGTCTGGTTAGCATCCAATTACAGATGGTGCGTTTATTTTAAATTCATAGGATGCACACTAGAGATCTCCAAGAACAAAAACGAGCAGAAATTGGCTGAGCACTGAATGGAAAAAGTAATAATTTGTGTTCCTATCTTGTATACTGGAGACTACTGGTGAGGGATTAAAAAATTAAGGCTTCAGTGCTTTAAGTATATCTTCTGCAATACAAAAGGATAGTACAACGTATGGGTGTAAGGTAGAACTTACGACATTAAACCCCAATGCCAGCTTTACCCCCCACTCAAATTAAACTCTCACATTTGCTGAAGTGCTTGTATGCCTTCCTTGCCCTGCTATGCTGCATGACAGGGGACTTCGCGCTGAGGCCAACAGCTCATTCCTACACTAAGTATTTATGGGAGTTGATATCCAGTGGCTGGAAGTGGAGAGCTCCAGCAAAGAGCACATGTTTATCCAGTAGTAGCTAAAGCACTGAGGGCTTTCCAGCTGCACCCGCGAGGGCCCTGCCTGACGGGGACTGGACACGGCGCGAGATCCACACGCCCTGGTCAGGGGAGCCGCACAGAGGCCCCAGAGCGAGCAGGCTCACGTGGGAGCGTGGCTGCTCGTGGCCTCCAGTGACTGGGAAACTGAGTGTCTGCGGGAAGCCTCCAGGCAGGTGAGGGAAGGAGCAACAAATAGCCACAAAGGGGCTGTGAAAGCTCATTTCTGTTGATTCTTGTGACAGAGCAGCTTCTTGGAGTTAACAGCATGAGGGAAAAACCTCAAAGTTATATGTATTCAGATTGTCACAGTTGTCTTATTCGAACGAGTACTCTGCCGTAGCAGGTTAACGTGTGGATGTTTTTTCCCCGTGCGTGTGGAAACTGGGATGGGGAGGAAAGGAAACTGTCTTTCAGAAGAGATGACTGCTGAAGAAGAGGGTTTCTAATTTCCTAAGACTCAGTAGCAGAATACGAAGTAAAAACATAAAAGTAGAGCACCATCTACTTACTTTGTAGCGATAAGCTAAGGAAGCCAGTTCGCTTTTGCAGTTCTCAATTTGTGATCTCTTTAAGATCCCTTTTATTTTTCTGTTTATCTGTTTTAGCGTGGAGGAAGATGGTTAAACGTTCCTGTTTGGACCAATCTTTGACTTATTACACTGCTCTATTACGCTCTACATCCTCCATTGCATGTGTTTAGACAGGGCTTGGGAAATATCTTGTGTGCTTCCCTAAGAAGGAATCGGTGGCCTGCGGAAAACCTCTTCCACTGCAGAAAGCCAAAGAACTTCACATAATGTTTAGTCTTGTGTTCTACTAAACAAACACTACAAATGACCTTTCCCTGGTGAGTTTTGCTGCTGGAAGTTATTTCTGAAACAGTTTTATGTCTTGTCAGTTTGTCTGCGTTTATGCTGGAGCCCAGTTTGTCTGCTTGCATTTGAGCTCTAAGAGTGTTTTGCCTGCCTGCTTTAATTTTTTTTCCAGCAGGATGAGATAGCTGTGTGGGTAGGGAGTTGATGTTATTAGGAAATTTCCAAAAGGATGAATTCTAGCTAGTTTTTCATAGCTGTTCCCTTTCATTGAGCCATATTTATACTTCACCACTACTTTTACTCCATTTTTGGATGGGAGGGTTTGTTTACTGATTAGAACCACTGATGCCAAAATAAGAGACGTGAACATCCTGCAGTGTAAGCCAATTAAAAAAAAAATAAGCTAGTTTCTTTAATTGCAGCTGTGAACCGCAAGTGGAAACTGAGCATCTGGGCAAGCTACACCTCAGAAGAACTAAAGATGATGAACCACTGGGGAAAACTTGAGTCAGAAAATGCTAGGTTATATCATGTCAGACTCTGTAGAATTTCGATAGTGACCCCCCTATGACTGGGATTACTAGTAGGGACCAGCTCTTCTGAAAACTTCCCACTAGGTTAAATAAAATCCAGCTACAACTAACTAACTGTACATCATTAAAGTTCTAGGACTGGTTTCAAAACAGTTTTAGAAACCAAATGAACTGGAAAAGAAAAAGGAGAAAAAATATTTCACAGTTGCTTAGTAGAAAATGGGACATAAGAGGTTTGTTGTTGTAGAACAATTATGTGTTTAGAACATTTATTACTGATATACTCTTGTGACAGCTATTCATATAAAGAAATACTTTTTGCCAAGACAGCAATAAAGTTGCATCCTTTATGTAACCATGTCGGAAACTACTAACTCAAACTACACAAAACATAGAGAGTGAAAAGCTGACCTGTTAAGTCTTTGAGAGTGTATTGCCATTGGTTTCAGTAGAATCAAAATGTTACTCTCATTTTTTCAACTCTGATATATTCTGGTAAAATTGTTAATTATCATATGATTGCCCTGTGTGAAACTAATACTTTTCTAGCTCATAGGCAGCTGTCACGGTGGTACAAAGGAATGACTATTTTTAGCAAAACAGAGTCGGAACATTTTTTTGACATTTTGGTTATTGCAGTAGCCTTTAAAGAGCTCAGTGATACCTCAGCTGGAATGAAGCTACAGCTCTCAGGTAACATATATTTTGTGGTGTATGATGCTTGCTTTTATTAGCATGTTTGGTTCCCATCCTCATAGTGGGTCTGTGAGCCGTTTGTACAAATCACTGAGGTCCTGTACTATGCTATTGGAGCATCTCTGTTTATATCAATATGCAAATCCCATTCCTTAAAACCAAGAGATTTAAAAGAGGATGTGTCAATTTAAAAACGATTAAAAACAGCGCAAGTAATGAAGAGAACCAACACAAGGGAACATGAATCATAGGAATAAATGCAGGAGGAAGGCCAGGCTGGTTTTTTACTCAGGAGCCATGGACTGGTGGCCATCAGGCAACGCCGCTGGGTGCTGGCTTATTACATCAGAAAACACCGTGCTCCCACTGCAATCTGTACAAAATGGGGTGAATTTAAACCTCTTCTTTCTCATCCTCTAACTGGATCTTGTTCCTTGCCTCTGCCTCATTTCCTTGTGTTATGCTGCCCCACCACACTTCATGTGCTAGCTGCTGCTATCAGCAGTCGCAACAGCAGCAGCTCCCGGCGTTTGCCAGGCCACGAGTGGATTTCTTAGTGCTAAGCGTTATACGTACCACGAAAGGAACCTCTGCTCCGCACCTCCTTCCTCACCCAAAACACTTCTCTCCTCCTGCTCCTTCTCCTGATCTTTGCTCTTTCAACTCACATATTCTTCTTATATATCACTTCCCCCGTTCCTGTTTGCAAGCTTTTGTTGAGCTCCAGCTTACCACCGAGAAACCTTTTCCTCTCATCCTCCATCAGTAGTCAGAGGTGGGTTTCAGGTTCCTAATGGCAGCTATTGAGTGCTATTGTAGTCAGATGAGCTGAGAGATACTACCTGGCCACCCTTTGCTGCTCCAAAAGGATGTAGGTCACCTGCAAAATGTGCATCATATTCGCTGTCATCTTTTGAAAGTCTCAGATTCGTAAAGAGTGTTAGGGTGGCACTAGATTTCTGTGTTTAAGCACCTAAACGGCTCCCTAGCTGTTGTCCCCTTTCCTCCCAAATCCCCTGTTATCATCTGTTTCCCCCAAGACCTTCTAATTTTACCGTGTCCAGTGTTGTTCACAAACACATAATGGACTCAGGATGATAGAAACTCTCATTGTTTAATGAAGTCATGGAAGCTGGAAGCTTCTGGAGCCAAGGTACCTGTGCAAATTATACCAGCTGATGACATGATCTGCTGTAGTAATGGTTGCGTCTTCTGCTTATAGATTTGTTGTGGATGCCTTAAGAACAGGATCTGTGGAACAAGGATGGTTTTCTTAGTACAGAGCAGTACTTCAAGGTGTGAGTAAAAGAAAATGTCAAGTATATCCCCCAAAGGCCTGCCTAATTATACTAGTCAATTTTCAGATCAGCTATTTGTCTCTGTCACTTGCCCAGCCATTGAGTAATATTCCGTTTGGAGGTTTTATTGTCCGTTTGGAAATCAATGAGTGTTCACATTGCCTTAAATGGGAGCAGGGCTGGATTTCAACTGGATGTATAAATTATACGTAACGAGAACCTTTTGACAGTTTTCCAAATTCTTCCGTTCGTTCCAGGGCTAGCTATGCTGTACTTTGTCAGGAGGAAAGTATCAAATCACATCAGATTTGGTCAACCTTTTCAAAGAAAATGACTTTGAGATCCAGTATTGTAGTTGTATGTTAACTAGTCAATACAGCTATGTATTTTCATGTGTCTTGTATAAATTGTCATTTCCTAGTGACTATGTATATATTGCTGGAATACGTTGTAGTCAAACACATGATCATATGTTGTGTATTACGCCCTGTACTTGTCTCCATAGATCATGTATTTATCAGCAGGATATTTAAAGGCAGGCAAGAGGCAAATATATTTAAGAGGCACGCTATACTACCGTACTATATAAGTTTGTATGCTGCATCCACCACAGGAAGATTGCTTTAGGATATTTCCAGGTTCTTTCCAATTGCATATGGGAAGTATTCTCCACTACGTACTTTGTCTCTCTTGTAAAGCGTAACTTCTTTCTTTGGCCTCTACCTATGCTATCATAAAAATTGCCCTGGCCACCTCTTCCCACCAAGCCTATCTGTAGCTAAAAATGTCACAGAAACAAAACGTGCTGTTCATCCTTTTGGGGAAAGGAGACATCTTTGATTAGTAGGAATCTCTCTCTTGTCTCTAGCTTGTAAGGTCTTTGAAGAATGGCCTGTCATTCATTATATGTGTACAGCATTTAGCACAGGGGGCCTGGCCTACTGGAGGCCCAGAGGTGGTATTGCAATACAAATGTTAGCTGTGCGGGTTTGCGGTAAAATGATAAATGATACCACATGGCTGTGCAGTTTATCACACCGCCTTCACTTCAATGTACAAAGCGTGGAATATAATAATTTATAAAGATGTATATTACTTTTCCTTCTTCCTTTTTTCACTTCTTTAAGGGGGTATTTTGTACGAAGCCATGGTAAATTCTAACTAAGAGAATTAGAAGACAGCACTGTTAGAAGACAGGGCTGCAGAAAGGGTATTGTTTAAAAATACTGAAGTGCTTATAAAGACTTCACTAGAGGAGGCTGAAAAATACCTGATGGTAATCACCTGCCCTCAGTCCATGAAGAGGAAGATGATGCTGACAAAGTAAGGTTCGAAACTTGAATGTTTCTGTGGTGTTTGAGGTTTTAAAATTAACCAGCTTTCTGAATGCACTACAATTTATATCTACATTTGGCATTTAGTCATCGGAGATAGTAAACTGCATTTAGTAATCTCACCTATTCCTGCTGCATCTGCTTGGCAGACCAATAGGAGTTGCGCATCTGCCTGTAGACAGAGAGATCCTTTTGCCCTATCGTCAAAGCTAAGCTATTAGAAACTCCCCCCCCCCACCACCACCACCACCACAAACCAGAAGTCAGTGGTGTAGTGACAGCAGTGCACAGGAGAGCAGGAAAGGGCCAAGATGGCCCAGAAATGTGAAAGGAAGGCCTAGGAGTGAAATCCAAGGGGGAGCAGGAGAAGAGGGATTGGGAAAGAGGCTGAAGGGTGCATCAGAACCTACAAAAGGAGAGGGAAAGCATGGCTGAGACCTCAGGCAAGCAACAGGGGTAAAGGAGGCAGACTCCTACACACCTGAACCTGCAAAGGGCTTTGGCTCTTACTACATCCATCTGCCTCTGGAAAAGTGTCTCTGCTCATGCCCATGAGCTCCCCAGTTGCTGGGATGATGTGTGGCTGGGAGCTTCCAGCTGCTCCCCACGCCTACCACTCATTAGACTTCTAAATGCAATATGCTTTGCATTACCTAGCTGTAATTTGTTAAATGGTTATAAAGAAGTTTATCGCTATAAAGAAAAACTTTAACTGTAGAGTTGAAAGGCTTGTTCCAAATGTGAATATTCCGCATGAAAGAATTTCTCTAGTTTCAAACCATTTGCATTTTCCTTGCATGTTATTGATCTGATCGAACTGTTCTCAGATCAAAGGCGTGCTGCTAAACGAGCAGCCAAGGTGGCAATATGCAAAGTGGGCAGCTGTTAAGAGAGCAGCTTAAATAATTGCTCAAGGATTTATTGGGTAACATGATAAATGGTTATGGAAATATGTGACATGATACCAAAGAATAGCATGCAATGATTGATGGGGAAGTTGTGTAAGGCCAGGCTCACACCCCCAAGTATGGGAAGCACTAATATAACTTGTGATGATGGTACATGTGGTGTTTATTTATTAGGAAATTTTGGGTTTCATACTTGCTTTCCTATAGGAAATCAAACTGCAAAGTATATGGTGTGTCATATTTCTCTTGCAATGAGTTTGAGAAAAAAAATCTCTTATTAATGGTGCATTGTAACAGCAGGACTTCAAAGAGACGCCCTCATATTTCTTTAAAATTTTTAAAAAATATACACAAAACTTGCTGGAAGTTCATGCTGCTGTTGTAATTAACACCTGAGAGGACTACGAGTAACAGGTTAACGGAGAAAAAGGACTGTTTGTGAAGTTTACAGTAGTTTGCACAGATAGTTTTTTCCCTGCTTTTTTCTTTCTTCCAGCAAACAGCAGTAGCGTAATGCAGGAGATGGGAAGGTAGAGTAGAGAACTGGAGGCTAGGGTTACCCTGTGGTAAAAATATTGCAAACTCTTGTATTCTTTTCTCTATTAGAGCGTGGTATGGGATTCCTCTTCACTCTACTCTGGGCAACTCAGGTCGTCCCTCTCCTTCAGAACCTTTTGTTTAACAACTCATGAAGTAGAATCTTATTTCAGCGTTTTGCTTTTATTTGTTTTCTAGATATATTAGCAGACAGATTTAATACTAGAGGCAAAATTAGGCAGTGGAAAGCTCAACGTGAAATCCCAGTCCAGGGAAAATGGAGTGCAAAACTGTTACTGATGTCACTTGGGGAAGGGTTCCACACTGGTCTCTTTTTTTTAATTCTATTTCCTCTGTTGGATACATTTGAATATAAATACGACCCTGTATGGGATTTGAGAGAAACGGTTTCTGCAGCTTTGTGTGCTAGAGACTTGACTGCAGTAAGAGAAGGGACATCATCTGCAAAAAATTTTAGTTAGGTTTCGGTAAGTGACACACATCAGGCCCAGAGCTACAGATCTTGCCCTTAGACTGTTGAGGTAGAGCAAAGTCATAATAGCTTTAAAAACAGTGTGATTGTGGGTAGAGCTATTTAAATGAAAACATTATTGCTCGTGCTAGGCAAAGCAGACAGAGCTCTGAAAAGAAACGTCTATATTTGAAACCTCGGAAATGTTGTTAATCTCTTTATGGCTGTGAGACGACAAGCAGAGATGGTGTAGGATTTGAGAGAAATTCTCAGATACCCGAAAATCTGGTATGTTAAAGCTGTAATCTTAGCTTGTGAGCCTGAAGTATGGGTATTAATGAGATTACAATTTTGGTGAAGAGTTTTCAGAACAGAAGGAAAGAGGTGGGTTTGGACTATCTATTGGCCTGTGGGGACTGGTTCATTTGTAGTGTTAGATGATTTCCTTGGCACCATCGGAGCACGGGATTATGCAACGAGTCAAAACCACAATATTTAATAACGCTCATGCTCAAACACGCTAAAATAGTGTGTCTTTCTTCCATCACAAATGCCACCTGTCCCATTACTCTTTACCACTGGGAAGCCCTCACCCTATCTTATGCCACGCAGTGGTTTTCCCCATGAGAGAAAACTGGAATCTCTGCTGCAGCCCTTTCACACCAGCTCTCTATGGCTCTTCTGAGAGCTCTTTGCAGGCAATCGCAAATAAGGGTTTGCTGTAGGGTTCATTTGCCATTTTAGCCATAGCCCTTCTAACGTATAGCCTGCAAGTACTACATGGCAAGGACTGTCTGCCCAGGAGCCTCCATATGCTGCAGTCATGATGTTAGAAAAAGTAAACTATAATTTATAACCTCACACACACGAGGAAAAAAAAAGTTGTGTGTTTTTGTTTCATCTATTTTGTATTCTCTAAGTAAAGATTTGTTGTTGTAGGGTTTCTCACGAATACCAGACTACCGGCCCTGGCTTTTTTTTTTTTTTTCCTCATTATATTTATAACCAGCTGCAAATCTGGGCTAGTCCCACTGAGCTTCTGCAACGCACCGTGGCAAATTCTGTGGCACACTGAAGTTTCTGCTGTGGCACTCTTTTAAAACAAACAAAAAACTCAACAACAACAAAAAGGAAAGTGTGTGTTACTGATTTAAATGTGATCAGGACAATATTGTTTATCTATTCTGAGTTATTTTAAAATATGTTGTTGACTCTTCTGATCATTTGATTTCTCATTATCTTTTCCCACTGCAGTGTGACTGTGCAAACCTGCACTGTAGAAGTTTGGAAAGTATGTTAATACCACTAAAAACTGTGTATGGGTCAACTGGGATTTTATGCATCAGAGGCAGGACGGAAACGCTTATGATGTTCGTGTCTCAAGAAGTCATTTGCATCTCCTGGCTGGTAGGTGCTCTGTCTTTTCTTGCCCTCTGCTAAGACTATATCACATTTCTGGCCAGCCCACTAGAGTTCCAGGTTCATGGCATCCCCTGCACGTACAGCTAACACACAGCCATGCTCCCAGGTTCCCCTTGGCACCTGGGAACCAAATAGGGAAATGGCTCCACTGTTGCCTTGCTCCTGGACTGCTCCCTTACCTGCCAGTGAGCGCCTGACTGCTCTATGAGGGTGCAGCCGAAAAGATTTTTTCAGATCATACATCTTCTTGGCTGTGGATATTTGGTTCTCCCACAAGGAAACCTTTACACCTTTCACAAGTAATTTTGTAGTTCCGCTCCATTTTATGTTTCTACTTGAGAATTTCATTTTGATTTAGTTATCTGAAAGTAGTTATTTAGCTGCAGGACAGCAATTCTGGTAAGAAAGAATGAGTGATGAAAACTTTCATCTGTGACTCCAACTTTAAGCTCAGGTTAAACTACTCTTGCTATTTCTTGTTATTGCAATCAAATTATTAGTAGAAATATTAACTGGGGTAATTCAAATCAGTGTAAATGATTGATACTGTAGGCGTTGTAAGATCCCAGTAACTCAAGCTAAAAATGAATATGATATGGTTTTCCCATGAGATATATGGAAAGGTATATGAATTAGTAATGAAATAGGGAGCATTTGGAAGGTGATGAGGTTGGTAAGGAAGGCCTGATTCTGCTCTCACAGAACATGAGGGTAGGTACCTCATTTCTGCTTGAGCCTATGACCAGAGGCGCCTTAGCGCTGAGAAGCGTCGGAAGCTGGGTATATAAGATCACACACAATGGGTTGACCTCAAGTTTCACAAACAGGGATTCCTTTGTAGTTCTGGCCTGATCAAACCTAGTAAATGATCTGAGAACCTACTATATGGATCCAGCAACAGCTCCTGCTGTTTTCTTTAAAATATAGCCGGAGAAGGAATAAGCAGTGGCACGTTCTTTCTGCAGCAGCTTTGTGGCTGTCTCTGCTACAGAACCCACAGAAAGGCAGGTAAATACCTCAGCTTGAGGTATTGAATACAGCACACTTTCCACTGCCTCAGGGAGTCCTGACTACTAAGCTACAATCTGTTTTGAGGCAGAAGCATTCTTCAGATTTTCTGTTTAAAATTACCCCACTGTACATAAAATAATTCATACTTCATTTCACCAGGTTTGGAAGTTGACAGGTTGGCCTGTCAAATGTAAGAGACTTGCATGGGTGTCCAGCCCTGATCTAAGCTCTGTTCGTCTTGTAAAGGGTCTTCCCCAAAGTAGCCTACAGCCACATTATTGGGGTGTTCCTGTGGGAGGTGGGGGTTTTAAGTATAAATTCTAACTAGAAAGAGGCAATTAAGACCTTTGTAGAGCTGGAAGTGAAAACACATTGCTGTGCTAAGCAGTCCCTATCATCGCAACTGTTGATCTTGCCTGCTAGATGTTGCGAATGCTGCTGGGAAATGCTGAATTCTGCCCCCACTGCTGTGTGGCTTCTGTTTGAGAAGGTGCATGCCTGAAAGATAGGAGTTTTAACAGTGAATGATAAGCACGTAAGTCTCCTCCTGCCTCTTAGCTTTGGTGGCTTAATCTGTAGTGTGTTTCCCCAGACCAGACCTGAGGTACTTCATCAGAGGTGCCTGTGGGGGAAGGACAGAGGAGGTGTCATTGTAGTGCAGTATTGCCGTCATAGTTGCTTTCTGAATAGGCTCTTGTCATTAGTGCTGTCACATGCCTGGAAATACACTTAAAGAAGACATTTGAAGGAGAACGTATTTCTGCACACTCAAACGCACACAAGCAAAGTTTTTTTGGTGATGCTTTCAGATAAACAGCTATAGTAAAGCCTCAGTTTCATTTTATCTCTATAGATAGCTCCAGGAAAACAATCACTGCTTCTGCCTGCAACCCAAACTACTCACTTTGCTGCCAAGTGCCATCTCAAAAAGAGGAACAATATAAACTAATTTCATACCTATTCAGTTCAATAATAGGCATTGTTCTAACTACACCTCTAGTGATAAGAGACAGAACAGCTTATTTTCTATTGCTAAGCAACTGCTAAAACAGTGTGCCAAATTCAGGCAGCTCTAATGGGCTGATAGGAATCTGAAGTTCTTGTTTGCATTCTGAAGTCAACAGTAATTGTAGTTCTCTATTAACATTCATTTAAGATGGTTTATGGCTGCACCAGATTCAATCAGGACTCTGTCTTAATGGTGTTCTGAATGGCCTGCTCTCCCTTAGAGAGAAATATTTAGCCACAATCCGTTACACGGCTTTAATCCACTTGTTTTAATATAATGATGAAGTGGCATAAAAGGTAATATGGGAAAAATAAGGTAATATGAAAATCTCTTAGAAGTGAAAGCTGATAGTATGCGTGGTACCAAGTTGCAGGCAGAGAGTTTGAGGTATTTAGGTAGGGTACCATAAATTACTAGATATTTCTGTCTAAGATGCAAAGATATCTGCAAAACCCTTCTACGTTTGGAAAACTGGAATCCAGGGAAGACTAGTGAAAGCCTAAGTGCGTTAACTCCTGGGAATTTTTCCAGCCATAATTTATAAGTTCATTTTAGTCATTCACCTACATCCTTCAGGAGCAGGGACTTTCTTGTCTGGATCATGCCTTGCAGAGATAAGGAATGGGCAAATGTATAGATGTAAAATAGGAAATGTTGCAGAAGGGTATCCTGCATTCATAAGCAATTCCTTGTAGCTGTGGAGTGATTCCTGTAGGCTAAAAGGAGAGCACGTGACAATGAAAGGATGATATATCTTCAGACCCTCCTGTCAGTAGGGATGGTTGCTTAAGCAGAGGAACTGAAGGCCTACTGCTGCTGGACCTGGAAATCTGTGCTTGTACCCAGTGTTGCTTTTGCAGATGTGTAAACATATGATTAATGCCTATGCACGTACGGAATCCCATCACGTTCAGCAGAACCGCTACACTGCCCTGTTAAGTGAATGCTTAAATGCTCCTTTGGCACAAGCTGAGAAAATTGGCACCCTGTCAGATGGAGCCCGTGCAGGTGAAACAGCATTGCCTTACTTAACCCACCATGCCTCACATCCTGACTTGCAAGAGCCAAGTCGTAATATAACAGCAGAAGAGTAAATGTTCTGAAGTAAGGACTTCAGCCAGCTGCCTGAGTCAGTACACTAGCTGATCACACAGTGATTTCAAAATGCAGGGGTAGAAAGTTGAGCCCTTCCCTCCACGCAGCTTACAGTAATGCCTGAGTCACCCCAGAATATGGGAATGCTGCAGGCAGGGCAGATGCCATCTGATTTGTCCTCTTACAGGCCCGTCCTCCCCCATAATTGTTTTCTCTGCTCAGTATCTAAACCCATAAAACATCTTAAAGCTGTTACTGAAAGCAATACTCCTATTTGTTTGTTTGTATGAGCCAAATGTGACTTAAATTAGAGTTTTTGCACAAGCTTTACAGGACCAGCCGCTTTCCTTGCTGGTACTGGTGAGACTGCCTGCTTGTGGAAGCATTAAAGGGATGTTTGCACCCCCTAGTGTATAAGAATTTGCAAGAAACCAGATTCTTAACAGCCTTATCTGAATGAGGATGTTTAATATTAAACCACAATAAAACCTCCTTGTTATAATTCTAACATATTCAAGAAAAAGGATTGTAAACACAAGCTCGTGCTGGCTGTAATCCCTCATGTCCCTGTATTCAAGAACTGTAGAACTTGAAAACTGGTTCTGCTGAGTTGGATTTTTATCACAGTGGAACAACGTATCAGGGATTTACAGAAAGAAATGGTATTGTATTGAAAATGGATGATTCGAATCCAGACCTCTCTGAAACTTAGGGATGTTTGGTGTAGGTTCAGCCCATTAGTTAAGTAAAGTTTATAACTCTCTTTCACTAAATTTAGTGATCTCTGCATGTAGGACTTTACTCCAGTTAACAGGGAAGCAGCCGCATGCTTAACTGTCTTCCAGGAACCATTGCCCAGAGTGCCGAAGACATCTAACTTTTGAGAGTAGCCCACATCCTATTGTTTGGAGTTCAGTCCTAAAACACCTTTGAAAAACTTCCTAACAACGATAGATCACTTCCTTATTCTTCATATGTGACTTTACTTATGCCAAGTTCTGTCCGTGATGTTAAATAAGGAAGAACCATTCACTGTGATGAAGCAATTAGCCTTGCTTTGCTGGGACCCAAAAGAGTTCAGGTCCCTGGGCTCAGTGTAAACCTCCGGAACCTGAATACGATCCAGGTACTGCCTCATGACTGTGAATGCAGGACAGGAACAGCCTATAGGCACAATTGCAGGTGGATCTTGCCCTCATTTCTGAAAGTTAAAATGTGTGACTCAAATTCTGGTAGTAGTTCTGATCACTCTGACCTGTTCCAAAGTTTAAATCTATTCTGCACCTGAACCCTTCCAAGGCAAATGGCAGTGGAAACAAAGTTAACGCTCAAAAGTGGTGTACGTACAAGGATAGCAATTGTAGAGGGTTATCGGAAACCCCACTGCTCTTTAATTCATTACACGCACATAAAAGAAGCTCAATACGGGTTGTCTGGATGCACCCAATAGAACCTTCCACCATTCTCTTCCATCAGTTTCTTCCTCGCAGTGGAGTATTCTGGGGTTAAGTTCAGGTCTCAGATGTCTCAGTATCTGGCTGGGGAGCTCATGGTTTGTTGTCTCAACCACTGGAGCCTATTAGCTCCGTTTGCCTTCTCTGGCTTTGGTAGCTCCTGCAGATACGCTATGTTGTGCCCTGCTACCTAAGCAGGTTAATCTCTTTCCATCTCCTAGTCAAGCCTTCCTGTGAGTCCCTTTAAAACTTCTCCTTTGCCATCTTATTTTTTTTTTCTGCTTAATACTTCTCTTTTCCTTCCTTTATCAACACCTTGCAAAAAACCCTATTCAAATCGACTTCCTGCCCCATGCAACCTCTTCAAGCATATTTTTCTAGACAAAGTGCAGCCTGGTACTCGGGGACCTATTCTAGATCTGCAAAATGAGTACAGCATCAGAAATAGAGCGACCGTCACGATATCTGACATAATACCATCACAATGCCAACAATTATATGTATGCAATTGCACGGTCAGCAATAGCTACTTGTGTGGCAACATTAATAGCAAGAACATGCTTTTACCCGCTGCTAGCGTTACAGTGATGTACCCTGGAGGGGCAGCATGAGGAAAATTTCTCTGCTGCTCTCTGGAGATGTCACTGACTCTGCGGATTGCCTGCTTTGCTGTTGTAGGTCAGGTCTTAAAAGCCCCTGGATATATCTGATGCACTGCACGTGTACAGTTCATGGTAACGGTAGAGAAGAAGAGATTCCTGCAGAGAACGTCATAAAGTGTGTGGATACAAGGAAGCACAGGGGACTGGGTGCTTGCAGTGAGGTTGCAGAAGGAAGCATCTTCTGTGGCCTTGGATTTATAGATGGACAGAGGCTTTTATCTTCTTTCTTGTTTTGAAAGAAAAATTTGCTGTGTTAGCTCAAACGGTTTTGAACTCTGAGCATGTACCAAAGAGGCCCCAAGCTTTTTTTTTTTTTTTTTGGGGGGGGAGGGGGGAGCTTATTTCAAAACCCAAATCCATAATATAAGGCAAAATGGCTCATTTAATACTTTAAAATTGGTAGTTAAATTTTTAGTTAAAACTTCCACCTCCCTCCAGTGGTATCTGGAATGTAGTAGGGTCTGGTATGTGCTTTTTGGCTGACTGTCAGCAGTGGCTGTCATAGACAGACTCTGATCTGACCAAATTACATATACATGTTTTCATGAATTCCCCTGCCCACGCCTCCAGTACAAACAGGATTTAACTATTTCCCCTGAGGTGCCTGCAACCCTTTCACTGCAGCATTGGCAATTGCCTGGGAACCAGAAAAACGATATTGCCAAGGGAAAGAGTGGTCTGTTTTCATTATCCAAGCAGAATTAAATGAAAAAAGCAAGCAAACTGCATAAATGATGAAAATTAAATGAGATTGTTTTTACTTTTATAATTTAAGTGGTTTCTAATAATAAATGTATTCTAAAATATGACAGCCAATAGTATTTACCGTATTAAAATCGGGCTGATTTTATTTACTGTATAGTGCTTAATAGCCCCTCCAAGCCACTTTATTCTGTAATTTTAAATGAATTCTTTGGGCTTTTTTCAAAACAAGAAAAGTGACTTTTTGACACAATAGCCTCTAATAATTCACATGGAAGACAGTGGCAGAAGCTGCGATGACTTTTAGTCAGGTATTCTTTTCTTCCAGAAGAATGGAGTCACTACGGTATTACTGCAGAGTTCTTTTTGTCATTTGTGTAATAGAATCAGAGTAAATAATACCATATAACATATGAAAAGCACAAGCATATTGCTGGTAAATGTCCTAAAAGACTTACATTTCAAGGTTCAATAGTGCTACTACGATATAAGCTACATGAACCACTGAGAATTGTTATAATGAGAGTATGCTAAAAAATATTATAGCAATCAGAAAATTATACTGACATGTGCAGGTGCTAGTTTTAAAGCAAACACCCACCCATATTTGGAAAATTGAACTGATATACTTTAGAAGCTGCAATAATTATTTTTAAGCTACTTTTTTAAATTAAAAAGCCAGATCTTTCCATATCAGTTAATTTCTTTTCTGAGCCTTTTTTTTTCCACTTTCATAACTAGATATGCAAGACTGATTTATGTTAGACAAAATTTCAGCTGGAAAACTATTGAAGTTTATAAACTCTTCATTATATTTTTTTAAAGTGCTGCCGCCACATTTGTCCTTTGTAAGGACAGATGGAAAAATGCTATATATTTCCTTCTTCAGGTTTCACACTACTGTTAACACCAGAATGCTGAGCTTGGGGTGTGAGGATACTGCTTAGCCCTGTCCTCTAATTCTCTCAGCGGCACGTGAATATAGGACTGTTGTTCCCGGTCATAAGGAATGGAAATATTGACCTCCATGTTGTGGTTCAGATGCAACTGAACTTGGTGATGATGAAGCCATCACTCTCGCAGATTGTTTGGAGTAAATCGGAGGGGTTTTAATTTACAGGAGATATTGGCATTGACATCAAGCAGGCAGGAGCAGGATGCTGCTTCAAGTCTCGACAAATGGCCAAAGCGAGCTCTTGAATTTTTTCTCCTAACCAGAGCTGAGATGTTTTAGCAGGAGACTATGGAGAAATCTGCTGTTGGTGTAGCACCTGTTTGAGGGACAAAGAGGTTTTGTTTTCAGGGCACCTAAACTAGAATAGCCCCAGGACTTCAAGTCAGCCATCAAAAAGCAACGTGGATAGAAAACAAGAAGAATTTTTATCACGCTATAAACAGAAATCTGGTGTAAGCAAGAGATACGTTAGCAATGTAGCTGGGCAAGTTTTCTCCTAGAAAAAAGCTGCCAGTCAGACTTGTCATTTTTCACAGGGGAATGTCAACATAAAAGGTAGGTAAAGAAGTGTGATGTGCTGTTCTCAAGGGGATACAGCACAGCAGAAATCAGCTGAAGGAGAGGATGATATGCCCCTACACTCAATAGTGAAAGTAACTCAGGAATTCAGAGGCGAATCAAAAGGCTATTTAAAAACTCCTTAAAAACTCAAATTAGTGTCATGCAGAAGTTTCTCTTAAACCTGATCTTCACTGTTCTTCAGCTGTTGCCAGTCTGCTCATGGCCGTATGTCATGGCTTGCATTGAAATATATTCGATATGCTGAAGTTCCACATAGACTTTGCTTTTGGGGATCTCAGAGCGATTGCTGTACGTTTCTCCTCTTCCAATTATGCCCAGCCATGTTTCCATAAGAAAAGCACAGTGAGTTGCTTCTGTTCCTTAAAATACTATACTTTGTAAAATTAAAATTATAGATGAGAGATCTCTGCATTTATATTACAATCAGGATTGGCTGAAATTAATTCAAAGTTTTGTTTTGTTTCTTCCTTTAAAGAAAGCTAGCTATGCTCTGTTGCAATACACTGAACCCAGTATAGGTGAGGTACTGTATTTCACTTAAGTCAGTCATTCTTTCCCCTTTTGAATGTCTAATGTGATATTTTATATGAATTTGATGGTATTTGTTCATTGGGAGATTTTTTTTTTTCCTCCTTCAAGTAAGCTGAAGTATTTTAGCTTTTGCAAAGACATTAACATTCAGTCAGATTTCGCAGCAGCCTCACATGGCTATTATTCCAAGAGGCATCACCTTAAAGTCTTGGAGAGAAAGCATTACGGCTAATGCAGTTTGGCAAGTCAGTGTAATATTCTCTGCATTACCTTGACATGGTTTAATGGCATGAGCAGCATGTACTCTGTGTTAGAGAAAATTACCTGTTGACCCTCGCTGTAGCTTGATGCCTGTTCTTAACTGGATAGCTATGAAATGGTGTGGAAAATCTTATATGAACTCTGCTCCCCTCCTGCTCATGTCCCATTTCCTATCAGCTTGCCCATAAAAAAAGCCTAATTTTGGCATTTTCATTTGATACAATATTATTCCATACACACAACATAGTTGCCCAGTGAGCCTTTCTTCTGGCCTACTCTCCTAACGAAAAGATAAACCAATAATGAAAGTTAATACAGAAAGAAATAAAGAGAGGTAAATGCAAAAGGATAGTTTTATTATTCTGATGGAAAATAAAGATAGTGTAGCGCTCCCTTTGCAGGAAGCAGTCTTAGTCCACTCAGGGGAAATTCTTTCTTTCCTCGGGAAAAAGACTGGCACAGTAAACACACAGGTGATCTTTACAGCTGTGTGATGTGAGAAATAAATTTTATACCTCTGGATGAATAAATAGATTAATTGCGAGTGACAGGTGGAAAATGAATTTCATGTTCTTGACAGACACTGGATGATACCAAAATCCTCTGCTGATTCACAGAACATGCATGCACCTCACCCCGACCAAGGGCCCATATCTCTGAGCAGCGTTGTCAGTGTGCGGTGCCACAAACCAATTTAATTCTTGGCTTGTCTGCTTAGACTGCCAGGAGGATTCCCAGTCAGTGCCAGCCCCACTGCTGGTTCCCCAAGTGTGCACACCTTCAGAGATATGACCACCAAACTTACTGCACTAAGAGCTGATTCCTGCTTGCTTCAGTGTAGTTTAGGATACTGGTGGGGGAGGTCTCTGGAGCGTCCCAAGCTGAACATGTGATTCATTCCTTCACACTTTGTCTCCTGTTGCCTACCAGGTGACCCAGCGTCCAGGCATTTGCATGGTGACTCCAGCAGCCACTTTCTGCTTTGGCAACTCCGAGGCCCACCACATCGAGCACCGGAGATCCTGCCGTGGGAGAGAGGCAACTGTGGTGGCGTAACACAGGAACATGCTACCAGGCACTACTCCCCCTGCCAAGAGCTTCGTGCTGTAGGTCCTACCCCCTGCCATGACCTGGTGAGGCTGGGAGCAGGACCACACCATGGTCCAAGGCAGGTATGTCTATCATGTGGCTGGATGCCACTAGTCTTGGGCCCAAGGCTCCTCAGAGCTTGAAAGGTGTGAGCTGAGGCCGCAGACACAATAACAGCTAGCATGCGACTGATGTACAGGGATGCTGTTTTTGCAGTATGCTGCACTCATCCAGCAGGAGCGTCAGTGCCTGAACAAGCTAGAAAACGGTGAAGAGTCAGGTCCTCAATCTCTCCCTTTGATGGTCTTAGGTAGCATGAAAGGCACCCTGTGCCACTATTCTGGTACAGTGACATTCAAAATATTGAAAAAACAAAAGAGAGAGAGAGAGAGAAATCATCTGCTGTAGAGGAGATCTCTGCAATTTGGCTGGGATCCTGATCCACAAAGCTACTTTTTTGGTTTCTCCCATTAGCCCAACAGCAATGTGTGCAGTACCAGATTACTCGTCAGCCAGAATATTAACATTCACAGCATTAATGTTTTGGGGCCCTTAAAATGAAGAGTGCTAACTGAAAAATCCCTTCAGTCCTTTCATATGAAATCCCACCATTTTAAGCTGACAAAAATAAAATGCAATGAACCTTCACTGATATTGCACCATAAAAAAAGGTTATTAAAAATGCATTTGAAGGACTAGCTTTGTCAATACTAATGCACTGAAGAAACAGGGTTTCCCAGCTCAGGCAGTGATGTACAGACTTAGTGAGACAGCGCTTACTGCAATAATAGATTTCGGTGGCTTAACTTAGACATGCATTTTCAGGCTTCATATGCAAAAGTATTGCCCTATCTTATAAAAAGATGGTATACTCAGTAATATTGAGGTGAAATACAGAGAATATATATTTTAAAGGAATATTGCCAACTAGCTGTTGGATCAGCTCTGAAAATTTGTTTGAAAGATGTGTTTGGGGATGTAAAATACAGAAGTGACGAGGACTAAGAGCAGTTACAGATTATTAACAGGAATGCAAATGTTTTCTTAAATTTGTTAACTTTTTATTTCCATTATGGTTAGAGCAATGGACCCACTCTCTAATCTTAAATTCAGACCTCTTTGGCCTTGCTACTCATTTTTTGGCTAAATAACTGCTGTATCAAGATGTAGTATTCATACTATGAGGTTTGGGTGCATTTCTGACCAGTTAACTTTGTTTTATTCCTGTAAATGAGCCTATCATAAAAAGATAGCATGGATGGAAAAAGTCTGTGTTTTAAATCCCTACTTTCAATCATTTAAGATGCTAAAAAGAAAGGTAATGATAATTAAAAATAAATTCTTGTGTTTTCTCTTGACAATAATCCCTTTGAAGAATGCAGAAAAAATTTCACTCCTCTCACTGATATGTGCTGCCACTTTCTGTTAGGCCCTCCTTGAGTATCATAGCTGATGTGTTTTTTGGGTGTTTGAGAGAAGGCTGAGCATCTATCACTCCAGCAGTCAGTTACTGTTGAAGTGAGAACCTAAGGGCCGACCACCTCAGCTAGGCTGCCAGCTTTTATACAGGTTTTGTACAATCATATCTTTGTGATTCTCAGCTCTTCTATGCCCTGAGGAAAGTTGCCTTAAGTGTCGCTTATTTCGGCACGCGATTGTCTGCTTTTGCCAGGTTAACTTAAGTGGTGGAAGTGCCCGTTAGTTCTTATGAACTGTCTTTCTTAAGGGTATAAGGGTTTTAAACATTAAATCTGGTACAATTATTTGGGTTCCAAGGGTGCCTTTGCCCCTTAGCTGGAATCAGGGGCAGCTCTTGCCCTGGGGGTAGCGGGGTCTGTCCCCATTAGGACTTTATAAACCTCACTCAAATCTTTCTTTGTTGTTCTGTGTTAATAGCAACGTGCAGCAGCAGCAAAACACAACAGGTTTAAGAGAACAATATGGTAACGTGCAACAAGTTTCCATATAGGGTTTTTGCTGTATTTTTAGTTTTTTTTTAAATAATGCTTCAATGTGTTACAGAGTTTGCATGCATTGGTGCACCTGTCTGGTAGCCTTCAGCGGGGATTTTGCTGACTATCCTCAGTCTCGCGGAGACAGGTATGTGGCAACTCAGGCTCAGCGTGAAAAGGGACACATAGGAGAAAGCTGCAAGGTCCTTTACAAGGCAGTGGCTGTTTTTCCTGTTTTCCAATGTGTAAACAACTAATCACATCAAAATGATCTTGGTAATGAATAACCTATACTGTTTATTTTCTCTAATATTATTCTTTTAAACCTCCATTGCGTTATACATGTGTGTGTGTGCACGCACGTACAAACACACACACACACACACACCCCCCAACTGATTTTTCTGTTGAGATCCCAACCAGGAAAAGCAGCATTAAAACTGCTGATGGTCAGAATTGTAGTTTTAAGGATAGACAAGCTTGCAACCTGGCTGATAATTGTGTGTCCTGAGCCAAGACCTGTTCCCAGCAAGAAAAAAACACACATACACACAATACAGCAAATAATGTCTGATTAATAGATCTGTAGTTTTTAACAAGATTTTTTTTTCATAATGACTAGAAGCGGTTTAGACTTTCTTATTTCCGAAGTTCATATAGAACTAAGAAGCAACTTGTAGTGCATTTATATACTGAGTGTTTTCACAGTAATTTGAGTTCATGCCCATGTAGTGAATGTAATTCAGTGAAGAAAATGGACCGGCCCCCTATCGCTTTGTTGACTGTTACGGTTTTACGATCTAGCTGCCCCGTGGAGCTTTGTTTTCCCAGAGCTGGCAGTAATCACTGAGTTTAATTTCAAATTTTACTGCTCGCATTTATTCCAAACTATCAGGGGGCAAATGCGAGCAATTCCTTTGACAGGCGAACTCCTTGGGGAGAAACCACCTGTTCCTGCACCCAGAGAGGGGCCCAAAGCGCCACAGGCCGCGCTGCAGCCGCGGGCCTCGAGCGCCCGCTCCCCCCAGCGAGGCAGCGCGAGGGAGGGCGGGCAGCGCCCGGCGCCGAGCGGCCCTGCAGGCCCGCCGCCGGCGAGCCGGGCCGGGCTGGGCCGGGCCGGCAGCGAGGCAGCGGGCAGGCCAGGGCGGGGCGGCCGGCAGCAGAGCGGGGCCGGGCCCCGGGCAGCCGGGCCGAGGCCGCCGCGGGCCGCGCCGGCGTGGCAGCAGCGCCCCCTGGCGGCGCGGGAGGGCGGCGCCGCCTGCGGGGGCCTGGGGGCGGGCGGGGAGCCGTGCGGACCGTCCGCGGCGCCCCCAGCCCCGCACCCGGCGGCGCCAGCGGCCTTTGGGCTCCTCCCGGCGGCGGCGGCGGCGCAGCCGAGCCCCGTCCCGCTGCCGCCCGAGGCCGTGGCGCTCCCAGGCGGCGGGGCGGGCTCGGGCCTGGCGCAGCGCGGCGCCTTAGGGAGACGTCGCGCGCCCTGTAAGCGGCGGCTCCATAGCTCAGTGGTTAGAGCACTGGTCTTGTAAACCAGGGGTCGCGAGTTCGATCCTCGCTGGGGCCTGGGTGTCCTTTTGACTGTTTCTCTCTAAGTGGCCCGATGGGTGCGCGGCGAGCCTAATTTTAGGCTAGGGGTAGGTTTGGGTGTTTTGGTGTGGTCTTCATGGGTTTTGTTATTAAGGGAAGCATTTAGGAAACAAACAGTTGTGATAAAATCCGAATTTTAACAATAATGCTGCTCTCCGAATTAACTTGGGGCTTCTTTCCAGTCTGGCCAGGCGTGGGGAGAACAACACCCTCTTTGGAAAGCTGCACGGGGACCACCGAATAAATATTCGTACAGCTCACATCACAATTTCCCTGATGGGCACTTTGGCAAAATGCTGTTAAGGGGTTTAAAAAGGGGTTTAAATTGCCCCTGAGTGGCAGCTAAGCTGGACAGGATTATCTGACTCTTCACAGCTGGTCAGGGAAGCAGAGCTGTTGGTTTTATTTCTGTGCCAAGGGCCGGACAGAGGAAGTGTAATAGGAAGCGCGCTGTAAAAATATGCATTAGATTTTTCAGAGAACAGCTGTGAGCAAGACATTCAGTTCTAGCATTGCAACCCCCCCATCAGTCATTACCACCATCAAGCAGGAAAATTAATATATACGTTTTGGCAAGGGCGGAGGCCAACACCTGCAGCGCGCGTGTTGCAAGGGTCTCAAACCACGGCGTAGTTGTTGAAAACACGTGTGACTGGTGGAGGCCGCGGCTTGGGGTGCCTGAGGCGGGCGACGTGGGGGCAATGGTGGGGCGCTCAGCCAGCGTTGTACTCCTCCGGGTGGTGCGCGGCACGACAGCCTCTCTCCAGCGACCTTTTCTGCCGCCAGCAGATCGAAGCCGTGGTGAGGCACAGGGCTGTCTGAGTCGCCGTTGCTGCGAGGAGAGGAGCAGGGGATTGACAGGGCATTTCCTGCTTATGGCAGGACTAAGGCTATACCACGAGGCCCAAAGAGTCCTAAGAGCGCTTGAATTTGCTGCGTTTGTGGGCTGTTGCACAGTTTGCTTAGAATGACTTGTTTGCAATGTTGGTTCCCTGTCTTGTCCAGGAAAATAGCGCTTTGTCCTAATCTCAGTGTATCAGTTGACTAACATAATGAACCAGGTCCACCGTGGTTCAGCAGTCATCCCAAAGTCCTTGGAGCAGGTCCTTGTAGGTGGTCCCGTGAGAGGCTCTGTTTTCTCTGGGGACTGGCACAATGTGGCCACAGCTTCTGTGCAGAAGAGGAGCTGGGTTTTGCCGTGCCTAATCAGAGCATTACCAGATCTCTGGTGTGCCGCTTGCACAGATTATCTGAAAGTATTTGCGCTTGTGCTAATAAAGGGCTGTGTAATTTGTTTAGTCTGTGGTAGGATCACCCAGAAAACATAACTGAACATGCAGAAACTGCATCTGCAACCTGGGCCTGGCATGCTCCAGCATAATCAGTGCCTGACTTCCGGCGACGGGACTACGACGTGTTAATTGCAGAAGGAAGGATCGTGCACGTACTGCTTGACTGCCGTGTTCTGCACATCCAATCGATTTTATAGGAATGGGGTTTGTCTATTCCTGTTTGTTGAAGCTATATATATAAGCTACCGTGGAGGCTTTTTTAAAATGCTGACAGGTTGATACATGTGCCTTTGTAGCAATTTGGAAGGGTGAGTGGGAGCTAAGGCACCTAATGTTAGCATTTAAATTATGCTTCCATTTTAGGTATCTACTAAACGAATCTTCTTTTTTTTCCTGTACATAACATGTTGTTATATAATCAGTGAAGAGAGGTAGGTGCTCCTGAAAGCCTCCAGAGGGAGAAGCCTGCTCATCAAACTTCGGTGTCTAAATTTACACAGAGCGGTTCCGGACATATTCAAAAACGTCTACTCTGGCTGGTAACTATATAGGAAAATTGGGCACTTTGGGGACCCTAGTTCACAGAGCACCGGAAAAATGGGCCCCAAATGGACTGGGTCTGTTATAACAAACAGAAAGCAGAGGAAGCAAGGGTAAATGAAGGGACAAGGGACTACAGATGTTGCTTCACTTCGAAAAATCTTTATCCAAGATCCTTTCATCTGCAAGCACGGTAACGGTGGGGCTGTAACAGGCGCAGTCATCCCCAGCAGATACGACGATGGCAAACGCGGCCGCTGCGGTGCGGGGACTCAGGGTGAAGCCTGCCTGCACTGTTTCTGTTTGGGAGGCCTTGGCCCTCCGGGTAGATACGGATGGTGCATGTGCAGTGAAGGAAATGCTTTATTACCACCTTCTTAAAATTTTGAGTTTTCTACTGGTGTGATTAAATTTTCATTTTTCAAAGCTATATCCTTATGATTAAACAGGGCCTATTTTAGAAAAAGAATAGCCTTTTACAATTGTACTGCTGTAGCGTTATACGTAGCAGAGCGAGTGACTTGTTATTCCAGCTGACCCCACGTAAATCTGCAGGGACTCGGCAGGGCATCCCTGCCCCTCGGCGAGCATGGCGGCACGGCGCCCTGGGCTGCAGCCGGTTCCCCGCCACGGCCCTGCGCCGTGCCCGTTTGTTTGTCCGTTAGCGCTGCACAGTGGCAATTAATACCTCTTCCGCCTGCCCCCAACGCGTATGCACGCGGGAGCGGACAACTGGGAACACACCCAGGCCTTCCCTGAGCTTTTCTTCCCTGTCTTTTCCATCCCCAACGTGATACTGATATATCTATCGTTCCCCGATCCCAGCCTAGGAGAGAACAAAAAAAACCTCTTCTGTCCTCTACGAGTGACATAGTCAAAGGTCTCTGCGCTCTGTTGCCTGCTAAAGCTCTATCAACAGCAGTTGTTTTTACTGAAGGTGAGAAACGTGCCAAAGCTTTGCTCCAGAAAGCTGAGGTGACCTTCACGAGGTCCAGTGACACAGTCATCGGTGCCATGATCAGAAAATGTCTTTATGGTTTGCTTCCCTGACCGGTGCTGAGGGCCCTGACAGTGCTAACGGTGTTTTTGTTTTGGACTGCTAGCAGAGCCCCTGAGAACTACCGCAGTATCTGGAAAGACAGACGTCTGCCATGACTGCAAGGTGTTCTGAGTTCGTCTTGCAGATTTGTCTCCTTGTTATGCTTTTTCCAGGAAATTTATACCCATCTTGCTCAGTTGGAGGAGGCCTTATACAAGTAGAGTTTGTCTTCCTCATGAGTGTACTGATTTTTCTTTCCAGATGTGTAACAAAAATTGACGTATCTAAGCCTAGTTTATTGCAGTATGATATAATTTCTGACACTGGGAGTCAAAGTCAATGTATGTGAAACTGATTTAGCCATCGGAGGCATCAGAGAGAAAAAACCGAAATATATACTCTTTCAGTGTTGCACATGCTTTACTACTATGCAGATGCTGCCAAATCATCATATGCTTGTCAAAAACAAACCAAACAACCTCCCTCTCACCAAACTCCACACGCTTTTAAAATCTAGGATTAATAGAGAACATTTCCATTGATTTAATCAGAAAAGAACCAAAGAAGTCCTGACTCGTGGTTCAGGACTTGTTCCTAAATATTCAAAGCTTAATGACTGCAGATCTGTGCCAATGAGGTAAGGCCAAAAAATGAAAGGACGTTTTTTTCTTCCTGTGACTTGAATGCAGCAACAAAGAAGGTCTTCAATGAATAATGAAATTGTTTACTCTTAGTAATCTCAGGTGTTAATAATAACAACTACAAGAAGAATGTGTTTTCTAAAGATACTATTTTTAGTCAGATAGTGCCCTTTTAATTCTGTTCTTCTGGTTGCTAAAGGATAAGAAATTCCTTGCGCATGATAAAGCTATCATCGTCCTAGTCAGGCTCTTTCAGGATGTTCCACATCTTGGTGCCTGACCACTTATTTTTATACGTTTAACGGACCTGTTGCATTGTGTAGAGTTCTTTTCATAGGGAATCGTTAAAAATTTTTCAAGAGTTTTTTGAAAGTGTATAGAAAGGAACATGATCTAGAAGTTTCAACACCAAAATCACCTGCTCTAGTACTGACCCAGTCTGGTATATACAGACCTCCAGACCTAGCTGTCTCCTGTTTCCTCTTCCTCAGTGGAGAAATCTCTTCCTGTTTAAAAAAAAAAAAAAAGTAGTTAAAATACCGTTGGTCAAGTCCAGCCACATCCTTAGACAAAGTGGGAGCTCAATGCATTAGGGCTTTGAATGATGACACGAGGCAATCTTCATGGGCAACAAACGGTAGATAAATCTACACTTACCGGTGTTCTTGGCAAAATATCTCATTTCTGAGCCAGTTAGCCATGGATGGAGGGACAACTAATGAACCCGTTTGGCTTCTAGTAGGGATGTTATTTACTGGGATGTTAGAATATGAATTAGGATGCTGTAAAAAGACAGGAGCCTCTTTGGTAATGGGAAAGCACCGAGGAATTAAAATTATCAGTGTTTGTCAGGAGAATGACTAAGTATTGCATTTTAAAGAAAAATGTTACTTTCTGTACTTTTAAGGGAAGTTTTCCTAACAATTGAAGAATGGAAGAAAAACAAACAAATATCTTCTTGCAGCTCGCCAAGATATTTAACCAACTGTGCAATATGTGACCCTAACTTTATGCATGTTTTGATATTTGTATCTGTCTACAGGTGTTGACGGTGTTCTCCAGTAGAAAAGTGTTGCCAAAGATAAACTGTGGCTTTTTTTCCTGTATTGCTGCTTATTATAATCTAGTGCTGGGAACATTTGGTCCTGAGAGTACAGGATCTAGGTCACAATATAATGAAATGCATAGAGCAGTGGGGGGGGCTTTTAAAAATCTTGTGTATGTGTGGTTTATTATGACTTGAGAATGAATGAAAAAGAGCAAGAGAGCTTGAGTTAAGAAAGGATGAAGCACTGTTCACTTTAATCTAGGGTGTATCTTTATATCTCTATATATATGTACAGATGTATACGTATGTAAAAAAAAGTTCCTGCTGTCATCACTAAGCTCAATGGACCCTTCAGATTTTTACACTATTTCTAGCTTTCTGGTGGCCAAAGTTAGTATGCAAGCAGAACACTAGCCTTAGGGACAAGGTGGAGCTCAAACAAAATTTAGAAATGGGTTCCTAAGGTATCAGGAAAAATAAAAAGATAATTTGACTTTCTTGCCTGCTTCTCTAGGCCTGGTTCTATAGACTTGCCCAGTTCCCTGCCTCATCCAGTCGATACTGCAGAGCCTCTCCACCTCTCCTGGGAAAGAAGGGTTAGCTGTGTACTAATCAGGGAGTAAAAGCCAATACACAGGTAATTACCAGAGGTCAGCCAGTGCACAGTAATTTGATGCAGGGTAGAGTTGGCCAGGGCAGACCCGTAGCGCTAGCTCCCAGGCAGTTCCCCAGGCTCCTTGCTGGGCAGTGGTCCAACCTGTAGGCAAAATAAGCAGTCCTATAAAAAAGACATGGTTTAGGGGACTGCCAAGCTTATCTTGATATGAGCAGAAATTAATCAGGAGACAGTAAATGGAGAACTCTTCCTCTAAAGTAAGGCTATCAACTGTGTGTCAATCTCTCCCCAAGTCGGAGAGGCTGCTTTGCTGATGCTGAAGTAAGCAGAAAGCTAACTAACGCTGCATATATCTGACTGCCTATCTGCATATCTGCCATGTGCTGTCAGACAGACCTTGTGCATAGACTTCTCGCATGTAAAGCACATTCATTCCTTCTGAGGATAAACAGAGGAGTAGCTCCTTTTGGTCACTAAGTTACAGGCTATTTTTGGACAAGAGTGCTGTTGCTAGCAATCCCCGTGCTGTAAACATGATATACATGATACTAGCTAGGAACCATGATGCCAGTACATGCAAACAGTCTTGAATCATGATACGTTCCCTCCTGAAAAGAAGGTTGAGAATATGTTTGCTCATTCCCTTCAAAGTCTTGATGTTGTTGATCACGTTGCTACTTGCAAAAACCTGAATCCGTACCAACAGCCATTTGTAATGGTAAAATGATGAAGAGCGAAACCATGAAGATGAGAATTTTTTGCTTCACATAGCAGCTGTACAGAGACAGCTGTCACGAGTAATGGGCTAATATTTTCTTAGACTGATAAAACACAGTATTAAAGAGCGAAACCATTGTGATATGCAATAAAGAGACTATAATTTACAGAGGACACCGTCCTTCCGTAAAGGCTTTAGCAAGACAAGGATATAGCATTTCTATGCATAATTTGCCTCTAAAGCAATGTATGGGTTTTTAAAACTGAATAAATAATTAGAGAAAGCTTGAATTTAAGCCCTGGAGTGTAGTACATGACAGACCTTGCCTGTGCATTAGAAAATGCTTATAGCTGTTTATAATTTTTCATGCATTGGGTAATAGGAGTATCACATTTTGTTTGGCCTTGTCATTTTAGAATTACCTGGTGTAAGAATTTGGTGTTTGCATGTTTAATCTGCAGCAAGGTACTTACATCACAGTTACTACTTGTAACTTGTTTTAATCTAGAAGCTAGATGAAATAAATCCTCAGCGACTGACTAAATTAAGAGTATCTACAATACTGGCAGAAGTGTCTGGGCACATGTACAGCAGATGTCCAGAGAAATCAGGTACCTGTGTGCCGTCAGACCATTCACCACACCTTGCAGAGAAGGGCCATGGGGATCCACTAGACTTTTTGAGCTACCCAGGCTGGTTTTATTAAAAAAAAAAGTTAATTCAGATGTCATAATTAAAAACTTAATAACTATAGTTCTACAGACTGTTTATATCCTTTATGTCCTTTACCAACATAACAGTGAAAACAGAACTGAAGTGCATGGTCGGGACTGTTCTCAAATCACCTTGTTGCCCTCTGCAAACATTTCCTCAAGGGTGCTGGCTTTATCAGTGCGTATCTACTGCCTCCTCTGCCTTCTGGGAGGGGAAACGTCTCTCTGCTTTTTTTGCCAAAAGTGGGACCATAATCTCAAAGGCTCTGTGGCAATGTGTGTGCTGCCATCAATTAAGTGATTCCTCAAAGTTGGGAAATATCAGACCGAGCTTTAACTTGTCCAGATAGCTGGAAAAATGCAGCAGCTTGGAGTTGAGGAGCTTGACACCTGAGTCAGTGCCCAGCACGGCAGGCTGGCTTTTACAGCCCAAACCGAGCCTTTCACGCTTTGCTCTTACTGGACCTTAAGGCTGCTTTTTGGAAGCCTGAATTCCTGGAGTCCAGCGGCAGCGCTCGAGTCTGAGCTGGTCTTTCTGGGCTTGTTTGTCACCGCTTGGTGAGCCAATTTGCTTGTGCCAGGTTTGAGCTAGAGAGCTACGCAGAGTGCAGGCCCTGTGGCTGATAAAGGAGTCAGTGCTTGACGGACAGCTGAGCTAGCCCAGCAATAGAGATGTAACTTGACACAGTGAGCTAGTCGTGATACGCTGCAACACCACTGCTGCTTGGTTAGCTTAAAAACGTCGGTCAGCCAGTTAGCTCAGTGAAGCTTTTCGAAACGTTGCCGGTGAGGTTGTTGTAATTCAAGCGCTAACACAAATAGCCTACGTTCCAAGTGCTGAGTAGCCGAGAAGAAATCGCAGCACGGAGCTTGGTCTGAATCTGATAGAAAATGTGCAGATAAAGCCTTGTTATTAGAATTAGATTTTTTTTTTAATATCTGGTTTTCACTGTGATTTTCATCTCTCTGCCGCATTTGGCATATCTTGCGTAGCACGACAGCAGGTCTGCTGAATTCTCCTCCAGCCAGCAGACGGAAAAGCAGGCTGCTTGAGTGTTACAGGTGCCCGTTGTAAACTGAGGCTGTTGCGGCGCATAGCCCCCGATAGCATAGCCCGGCCGTGCTCCAGCTGTGCTTGGCAGTGGGAGGAAGTCGCTGTGCAGCTGCAGAGAGGAATGAGTGACGGTATCCAAGCGCGGCAGCGTCAATCACGAGGAATCAATTCTTGCTCCTCCCCTTGGAGCTGCAAAATGCCAGGGGCCGGCTGCCCTCAAACGAAGTTCATAAATACGTTTGAGCAAAATGTCAGACCAGTTTAGGCAAGCCTAGTACTCCTGAGCCACCGCTGACAGGAGCCCGCATATCATCCAGCCCTCAGAGATGCTGCTGTAGCAGCTCGAGCCTCTGATCCAGTGCGTCCTTTATCCATTCCTCCATCCTCCCCTGGGCTTTCCACACATCCTCGCTCTCTTGTGTTCGTGCTGCTTCAACCCTTCATTTGCATTTATCTCTTACTGTTCTAATCTGCTTTTTAAAAGCCGGTCTCTAATTTACGTCTCTTTGTTCCTTTAGCCCATCACAAAAACCGTTAGACGTGCTTTTTCAACGCGTTGTCACAGGCAAGTTCAATCTTTTTTTAAAAAATGCCTCCTTAAAAATATGATTTTTCGGTTTCCTTTTTTGGAAGATATTTGCATCCCACTGTTCTATCACTTCTAGTGTCATTTAATATTCAGTTTGGCTTTTCTGCTTCCACAAGGATTCAGTTTCCTTTCAGCTAAGAAAGAAAATCTAGGTGAAGATGTAATGTGGCTGGTCAATTAGCCACTAAAAATA
The DNA here is from genome assembly GCF_040807025.1 of Struthio camelus. Lineage (NCBI taxonomy): Eukaryota > Metazoa > Chordata > Aves > Struthioniformes > Struthionidae > Struthio > Struthio camelus. The sequence goes on along the minus strand of NC_090946.1, from coordinate 64,237,329 downwards.
GTTTGCTAAAGGTCTGGGCAATACAGAGACCGCTATAAACATCAGATTTGCAGACGATGTGTATTCAGTCTGAGTAGTTCGCTTAATCCTTCGTACTCTGCTATATGATTTACCAGGGCTGCTTCTTAATAAACCTTGCTGAACCAAGTATATTCTCCTGTTATCAGCAGTCATCAAACTTGTAAATAAAGCTGCCCACTAAGGCTTACAGAGTTTAAGCTGAAAATAAAATTCTGAAGTAAGATTATGCTGACATCTGTCTTGTGTCATCTCACAATATTTGTGACGTATTTGCTTAAGTCAAAAGGATAAAATGACACCAGCATCAGTTATTTAATGGTAATTGAAATAAAATCATGTAACTGGGTAGGTAAAATTAAAGTCCAATGGATGTTCATTAGAAATGGAGTTATCAGAATGGGAGACCTGCTTCATTCAGCCATGTCTCCTGCTTCGGTACGTTTCCTGCAAATGAAAGCAACGGCAGTTCTGCTTACTTAGTGCTCTGTGGCGGAGCTAAATTCTAGCATCCCTGGTCAGGATTTTACTCCTGCCTAACTCAAAACTCCCACTGACTTCAGCCTGAGAAATTGTTGGCTAGATAGATACTGAGTAAGGATTTCAGGGTTTGGCTCCCCATGATTACAAGCTCATCAGTCTGTGTGTAAAAGTTGTATGAATAGAAAGAACTGTATTAACATTAAACACCGGTGTAATGCAAGAGTAGGTCAGGAGCTATACCATAAGTTAGTTCTGCTTATAAGTCATGCTTGACTTTTAAGGGTAAGTTACAAGTTACCTCTTTTTAGCCTGGAACATCGGAGTTGAAAGATTACTAAATTCTGCTGTTGATGGGGTGCTCGTCTTTTAATCATCACATGCCCTGAATTTCTGAGATGTGGCTTTGTAAAAGAAGCAGACAACTTCTAAAGTTGTTTGAATTCCTAAAAATCTAAAATAAAAGTTATTTTAATCATTTAAACTGGAGTCTTGTAGGTAAATCAGGATTATTGTATGATTTTTTAACTAGCATATTCATTGCCTTCCCATGTACAGCCATTCCTGCCTTGCTTGCTATTGCTCTCTAGTTTCTGTATTTTTTCATCTGAGTATCCAAAAACAAACCAACCTCCAAATCCTTTATTTGCCTCCCTGCTCTGATCCTACAAGGTGAAATTCAAGTCAATTTTTTTTGTGTGTCTTAACAGGGTGTTTTCTCACGCTACTCAGTAGTTTCCATTTCTATCCTGAAAGAAGCATGCAAAGGTTTCTGATGTGTGTGCTGGAGTTCACACAACACAGTTTTGTGATGGCAAAGAGTGACGGTGAGAAAATTGGGAAAAGGAAACCTTACAGAGGCTGGGAGATGTTTACTCAAACAAGGTTTTGCTGTTTTCTGAGGCTGCCAAAACGCAATAACAATGTAACATGCCGGCTAACGCTAAGGATGATCAGGGCTATTATCCTGAGAAGACCTAGCTATTGAAAAATTAGTGAAGGATATAATTACGCTGATTGTTAGCTGCATTCCAAATTATTATCTGTGACAATAACATTATTAACTGCTGAGCTTTAAAAGCCAGTCAACTAATAAGTTCAGGGGAGCTATTCAAAACACTGTCCTTGAAGTCATTATAATTAGAGTCCTAATACACATAGTTTATATTGCAAACTTAAATTGTAGTGTAGCTTGTGCTGCACAAATTGGCCAGAAGCCGGGACCATGCGGCTGGTGAAAAAAGTTTGTAAAAAGTAGACCAGAGCCCAGAAGTTGATGAGAGAATTCATTCAAATTGTAGTCAGTCACAAGAGGCAGCTGAGGCTGGGTGGACAGAGAGCAATGAGGGCTGTGAAGGAGGGGCTGGTGAGTCCGTTGAATCCAGAGGTCAGGTACACGCTCACACTAGGATGTTTCTGAGCTGCAGGTCATCCCTAATGAAGCCTCAAAAGTGGTATCACTGGACCTCTCTATCACCTTGACTTTTATTCAGTACGCAGCACAGTGGGGAAAAAACGTTACCCATCCTCTCTACCAACTACACCTGCAATACAAGCACACACAAACTTTTTACATTAGCTGTCATTGCTACTAATGAATGAAGGATGGGACATAGGGGAAGATATCTTGAAAATGCTAAATATAGACAAAACCAAAGGCTTCTTTTCTCCTTTCCCCATCACCTCTTGACTGCTTCATGATATCTGTCTACCAAGCTACTATCTGTTCCACCACATGCCTAGCTAATTCCTTTCTAGCTAAGAACGGCTTTGGTTCGATAACTTGGCATGACAGTTTTAGACTCCCAGCGTTCCTCTTTTCCCCTCTAAGTCCTACAGCAAGTGATATTTTATGTAAGGTTGTTCTGCTGATGTAGGTGGTACTGTTTTGATGGGGGATGCAGAAGCAAATTTGGTGAAACACCTTGCTGTGGGTTCAAAGGAATGAGTGCGGACTGCAGTCTGGACTTGTGCTGAAGACTCCCCCTCGCCTGCTCCCCACTCTCACCAAGTAGTTAACCTGAAAGAGGAGTTTAAGAAGCCAAAGATGTCCTGATGCTTGCTGCTTGACTTGAGGCAATGACTTGTCGTTACACCTTTATCTCAATCAGGTTGTTAATTACAGGCATTCTGCCTTTGTACCGTTTGTCTCTGGGTGAAATATTTCCCTTGTTTTCAGTGTCCCCTGTAGACAAGCTCTTAGGGGACTCTTGATAATAACCTCATTTCTATGACACTGCGAAGGCCACAGGAGCCTACAAGCAGAGACTATAGATCAGTTTCTACTTTACTTTAAAAACAGATAAAGTAAGTTATAATTTAAAACTCTCCGGAGGGAGAGATTAGTCTTGCACGGTCTGGTAGCTGTCCCTGACCTTGCTGATTGAAAGAATGTGGCCCAAAGGAAAGCTGACAGAGAAAGAAGCATTTTAGTCCCAAAATATTTCTTATTAAAGATGTGTTTTTACTTCACAGACAAGAATATAAACTATCACTTGATATCCTGTTTTCAAAGATGAGAAAAGGAACAGTCTATACTGGTTTTATTAGTAAAGGTTTACTATTATATATTAATAAAGAAGTCTAGCAAAGAAAAATTTAGGGAAAATGTATAAAAATATAGTAGACTACATCCAGATGTATTTAATACAGGGCTTAAGCAAACGTGAACCAATCCAATATGATCCAATTAATTACGGCAGTCTGTCAGCTAAAGTTACTGTAGGTGACTGGATGTACGCTTGCAGCCAGCCTCAGATGCTCAGATAATGTCTCTCAGTTAATGAAGATCAGTAACTTAGGAAGGTCTGCATTCATACTCTCTGTAAATAAGTGTACGTGTGCATACTGCAAAATCCCTTCATTCTTCTCATGTTATCCATTTAACAGGAATTACTTACATATCAAAATTTATGCCTTGTAGTCATTGACCTGAAAGTATCAATTCAGTCACTGTGAATTAATATTAATATAAATATATTGTACAATCTGTGAATCAGTGAATATTTTGATAAAGTTGTAGATGCTTTAAGATATAAACAGTAAACACCAGTTGGGTGGATTTGTACGGATGTGTGCCTTTCCCATCTGGGACTACGTGTTACGAGAAATTCCTTGCGGGGCTGATACAAGCAAACAGAATTTCTCTCGTTCACCTTATGGGCCTGAAACTGGTATTTCTCTCCTTCCTGCCTATTTACCTGCTGAGCCAGGTGCTTTCTGAGGTCTCTACAGAGAGTGGCATTTTTTCCATCTGGCAAAGCAATAGGGTCTTTGGAGGAAAGGGCACTGGGGAAGAGAAACTCAAGCATAGCCGGGTATCACGGTCCTGTGACAACGCTTCACATCATTTCCTAGCAATACTTCAGCTTATGGACTGAGATGCCCCTGATAAGCTCACTGGCAATCACCGACAACCAACGTATCCTGCTGCCTGGGTCTCGGTCGTGGCAGCTCCTACGGCTACTTGCCTCTGCCCTGACGCAGCATCACGCTGCTCAGGCAGAGAACTGGCTTGACCGCTGCTCTCCCGTGGGGACGTTTTAGTGCTGCCAGAGTAATGGTCTGCCCTAGCGCCGTCAGTCTGTGATGTGTGATGTGACGGTAAGTGAAGGTATGGGCTGGCACACTGTTTCCGCACGGAGCTGCTCTCACTGGTGACTCAAAATCACCCCTCCTAATTACCGGTGGGCAGGGAACAGCTGTTCCCCGCTGTGAAGGAGTGCAGCGTTTTAAAAGCTGGCTCAGTTCCAGGCTGGAATGAGAACATTATTGACTATTCTTCGAGCATGCCTTTTCCGCAGCTGACAGGTTTATTTTATGCTGATATAATGTAGGCCATATTCCCTGAGTTTGGTTGTGAAGAATGTCATCTGAGACTGCAACAACTTCACTAAACTGAACAGCCATTACCTCTACTACCTTCCCCCACCAAAAGCCCAGTTACTCTCTTGGAAAGAAATTAGCTTGGCTTATCACACTTTATATTGATAAATACAACCTGGCTATTTCTTGACATCTTTATGTCTCTAGATGCTTATACAGAGATTGTTTTGTGTTTTGTTATGGTGTCTTTCCAGCTATTAAACTTAAGCTGGCTAGTTTATAATTTTCCAGCTTCTCCCTTTTCCCTCTCTGCAGAAGAGTACTGTATTTGTTTACTCAGTCCTCTGTGTATCCTTAGAGTAGTTCACATTGCTTCAGTTATTTCTGTTATTTTAGTTATTTCTTTTAAGGTGAACATCATCAAACTCTGCTATCAAGCATGTGTCTCTTATCTAAATATTTACTAGCCTGTTCTCTCCTAATCCTAGTTCGTGTTCCAACACCACTTAAATGTGTTATGAATCTGGTCATAGCTAATCCTTTTATGAAAGCTCAAGTAATGAACGCTTTGCCCTTTTATAGTTCATCTACTATTTTTCACCAGTCCAGTTTAATAGCAGTGAAATACCCTTCACCTATTATCCTGAATGTATTTATAAAACCTTTTCTTATTGCCTTTTATGTCCCTTGCCGGTTGTAGCTCATTTTATACCTCAGACTTTCTGACATTTTCTCTAAATCTCTTTAAGTTATGTTCAGCAAGCGTCCATGTTTTCATTTTTGATTTTTCAGGTCATTATCAAGCTCTTGATGTTCTCGATATCGATCATTTATACTTCTTACCTTTCCTCTGCAGAGGGGTAACCTGCTACTGTTTTAAAATAGAACATTGCAGTATTCTATTCCAAAAACGTCAAAAGGTTATTTCAACACTGTCTGAACTTTTTTCCATTTTTCTTCTATAAAAAAAGAGATTGTGGCAAATCGTTCCAATCTCAGAAGAAGGTTGATTTTGACAGATTGTTTATACGGCTAAAGTATGATTTCATCAAACTTTTTTCAGCCAGCTACTATTTTAATAATAGTGTTTCAAAAATGGACGCAAGCTGGGGGAACAGGAGAGAAGAAAGAGGAGCTGAACTAGTCTGACTTCATCTAACATGGCAAGAACATCAGATAGTGCTCCATTACAGCAATACTTTTAAAGACTTACTGGCAGTACAGTTCTGGCAAAGAAAGTTGTTCTTGCCTTCTGCAGCATAAAAGTGCGTGTGGAAGATCCATATCAAGGAACCAGCTTTCTTGCCCTGAGGCCATTTCCATGGGGAATGCAGATCATTAGGACTGTTGTAGCAGATGGCAGAACTGTAAAATCGTTTCTATATGCCCTAGTTGTCCTTGCTAACCTGGCAGGCCTGTTTTACAGGAGAACTATGTACTCTTTTCCTGGCCTACTCCGTTTGTGTTTTTTTTTTTAGTTAAGTGGTGAATTTTCTCGGGTAAAGAAAGCCCAACTCAGAATAAATCAGTCAATGAGAACTGTCAGAACAATGAAAAATGGTTTATAGAAAACAGTAGAAATTAGGCCCACTAGATGCATGCTGATCTTTAGATATTAATTATCTCTAGAAATCTGTCCTTTTGATGTTCTTCATTCTTTAACTTGTATAGATTGTAACTACAACTTGTCATAATCTGCTGTAGATCCCTGTTCTGGAGGTTTGCACTCTACTACTGAGCTAAACGACAGTCATGAAGCAGTTCAAATGCTTTTATGTATTCAGGATTTGAGCCGTAATCAACTCTACGTCTTAATCTGGTATTGCAAAGCTTTCTCTAGGTGTGGGGGCCCCACAGTCCCACCACTCTCAGCCCCAAGAACAGCACTGACTCCCCAGTTAGGGCAAGGACATTCTTCTGCAGACCACTCCACCACCATAAGTATGCCGATTAATACTTGTATCTTTGAAGGACTTTGAAAAGTTTCATTAAGTTTTGCACATCTTTGTAAAAGCTTCTAAATGCTAACAATTTTGCTGATAGATACAGTGCATGAGACATATAGATCTAAGGGCAGCCCATGGGCCAAAGACTGCAAAAACATCTCTGAAGTTTTGGCATCTTATTTGAGGGATCTTTGAATTGTAATAGAAGCCTTTCAGAAATTCGAGTGACCATCCTCTGACCAACTCTAGAGGCTTGTTTCAACCCATTTTCCCCAAGGTTTTTCTTCACTCTACCACTTCCAGTTCTCCATGATTGCTGCAGCAGATAAGTATCATCAGCAAATTAGTAGTCTTTGCCAGGTTGTCTTCATTCTCCCGCTAGGGCAAAGTTATGCAATTGTCAACAGTCCTCAAGTCTTCTCCCATTTCACAGCAGACATTGAGGCACAATGTTCAGCTGTCCTAAATGAATGATGTAATACAGCTGCATGCAATGCCATATGGGTGGTCCTGGTGGCTGGGGAGAGGTGCGTGCCACAGGCTCATTCAACTGATACTGTGTCAGTACTGCAGCTGGTAGAAGGAAATGGAAAATCATGTGTGCTTGTGCTGTGCAGCCTAGTGGGATGGGATGGTGTCAAGGGCTTTGGGCAGGGCACTCTAAAAAGCCATGAGCAGGCTGTTGGATCAGTTTTCTTTAGAGGCTGCGTACAGCCCATAAGACAAAGGCTGAGCTCTTCTGATGTAATCAGAAGTTTAGAGCAACAGATGTAATTAAGGTAATAGCCATATGGAGAGCTCATAAAGGCAGACTGAATATGTTGGTTTATACACACAGCCCAAACTATCGCCCATCAGGAGAGCACTGAATAACTGATATAAAGCAAAGGATATTGTTTCTTGGAGAATCAGCTGTTTGATACAAAATAAATACTTCCAAACTGCACAGCACACCTCACTCAATATAAATGATGTTGTTAACATTAGCTAAAATGTACTTCTTTTAGCAAGTGAAAATATTTATATGACTAAGATTTGAGCAATAAGTGTTAGTGATATCCAATTCAGCTGATTCTCACCTGCATTTTTATGTTGTGGGTGGTATCTCTGAAAACGCAACGAATAATATTAGTAGGGAAGAGGTCTTCTCAACTAGCCTGTTATGGTGTTCAGTACATCGTAAACTTCTTGCAATTACAAGAAGGCATTCCAGAACTCATGTTGCGATAGATATTGTCACTTCCGAGGGCATTTTTTTTTAGCCAGACACTCTGCTTTGTCTTGTGCTTTGCAAACGCACTTGAGGCAGACTGACATTCGACACAGCGCATGGTCTGGTGTGTCTCAGCTCTGAATTTCAAACCAGCTGTGACTTAGTTCACAGCTCAAAGCAGCTGAGAATATCAGACTATCTTATAGTTCAGACCAGATGGGACTCAGCTGAGTTTCTTAGAACAGCTGGTGTCTCAATTGAAATAATTCTTGCAGCTAAGCACAAAAAGCTTGAAAGATCAAGTTAAAAAGTAAATCTGAAGCCTCTTGCATTTTTCTAACTGGAGTATTTGCTTTTCTGAGCTACCTCAGATTGTATTTTTTTTTCCCCCTCCTACTACACCCCAATCCTACTATGTGTCAAAATATTTACCTAGCGAAGATGTAAAAGCTACCATGCTCTAAGGGAGTCACCTAAGACAAATGTTAAGGCTGCATGCTGAAAGATTCTCTCTGCTAGGGTTATACATTGTGGAAGCAAAGCTGAGTTTGGGATTAAGCATAAGAGAAGTGTGGGCATTAGGAGTAAGGTACGGAAGGAAAGAAAAAGGATGTTTACATAACCATTGAAAATAGTAAATTAACGGAGGCGTTAATTTTGTCCGACCTGAATATCTAGAGCCTACGCTGAAGCTGGTCAGAGTCATCTGGTTCTGTGAGTAATCCTTAGTCCTGATTTAGTATAAAATCTTACTACTGTTGAGCAGTTTTTGTTTTTATAGATTGTTGACTTTGCTTGTCGTTTATGCTCACTCACTTTCTGGAAGGGTTTAGCTATGGCTGCTAATACTTTGTTTAGTGAAATGCTTGTCAAGTCATTAGTATAGCTCTGTCAAAAATTGCTTTATGCTGACACTGAAGCTCTTTTCAAGCTCCTCACGCTATCCTAGTACAGCGGGTGGACGCTTTCAGCTAATTGTGATGTTGCTGTGATATGCCTGGGCTGTGACTAGCAAAAGGAAGGTAACTAAAGGTTTTGGCCCTGTTTAGATGAAATACAATGGACAGAATATGCCACATAATGACACTTATAGTAACAACATATCTATTCAAAGATTAGTCTCCATTGGCCGTTCAAAATGAGCTGTAGAAAATACAAATGTGGGCTCTGTCCCTCCCTCATGGGAGCCTGTTCTGATCTACACAGGTCTATGCAGTTCATCATGCCTAGAGCTCCTCCAAATAAAGTTCCTATTCTGTACGACTGGTACGTAATGAAATCATGACTAGTTCTGTGAACGGTTCTATTGAACTAAACATCTAAAGAGATGTTCAATTTTGTGAGTGAAATGGTCTGCTTTCCTGCTCAGAAACTTCAACATCTACTTGCACTTTAAAAAGTGTATTTAATGAGTCTGAAATCTGCTGCCATTTATCTTGCTCCTTGACTCCTTGTTCTCTTGTGCTAAGAGAAGGGAGCAGAAAATTGCTATTGACCTCCAAAAATCCTTCATGATTTATATACCTACCCTGTCTCTCATTAATAAATTTCCCAGGCGTAAGGAGGAGAAAAAAAAAAGCTTCAAATAGATTTTGTTATATGAGAAGAACTGGACCCTTTCCTACAGTTATCCGATTTTGTTTTTTTTCCCCTCAGTTTAAAACCTCTAGAGCTGATTTTTTGTTTTGTAGCTGTTATTAGCTGATTAACCTTGCTCGTGTTGGAAGGCAGTGTGAGATTTTTCACCACAGAGCATGCCTTCAAGTTTTTGGTTCCTTTTTTAAATATAGCACAAGCTGATAGAGTTGTAGTTGAAAGGATGGAAAATGAGGAGTGCAGAATAAAAATTTGTTCCTCAGATTGTCTGTGCAGTGCAAGCTGAAATAATTTTGACAGAGCTTTTAAAGAAACATGAAAGAGAAATGTGGAAAATATTTTCTTCCTGAATTCTTTATGACACAAAAGCAAAGACAAGGAAGAAAACTTATTTACATGACAGAAAAACAGATTTTTGTCTGCCATGCTTTTCCTGAAGGACTCTATCAATGCTTGGAAACTATTGTGATTTTCTTTCTAATCAAAAATATCAAGGAAAGAAAGCCGCAAGTAAAAGAGGAGGAGTTTCTTGCCATATTTTAAAATATTTTGGTTTTGCTTTGGCTGTGGTTGCATCATGCCCTCTTAACAGGTAGTTGGGGGAAAAGGTCTAGTATTTGTTTTGATTATTAAAGGTCCAACCTTGCTCCCTATGAAGGAAATGCTGAAAATCTCTCCCAGTGGGTGGGTACAGGTAACATTTGATATTTTGATGTGTCTACAATGGTAATAATATCTAATACGTTATTTTTATTTGGAGTGGAAAAATACTCCACAACATTCTGTCTTTCATTCTTTACTTATATATTTGAAAAAGGGATCTAATATTTTTCTCCTCTTTGGAAATCGGGATACTGTCCGTATCCAAATTACAACCATTTTCCTGGCATTTTCTATGCTCCTTGAACACCCATTGAATGGACTGAAGGTACGCTTGCTGGGCCTGGTTTTCTTGTTAGATACCTCTAGATAAACAAGGACAGATCTGTTTAGCATTCAGTTGAGATTTACTTAAAGAAAATGTAGGATATTGCTAAAAGTATATTAATATTACAGCTTTTCTTCCCTAATTGGCATAGTACCAATTCCCCAAAATATTAATAAAAGCTGCGTTAGGTCAGTAATGGCAGGCGTCAGATGAGAAGTAAGACGCTATGGCTCCTTCCCTAAGAACAGAGCCGTTAGCATGACCTGTGGCCCCATTCCTGATTTGTGTAATTATCTCTAGTCCCCTGCTATCTCAGTGGGTCACAGTATCTTTTCCCTACTGTGTAATATCTTGCAAAGTAGTACTGTGAGCTATTGAGCTGGCTGTTTCCTTCCGTCTTTGTGGGAGCAGCACATCAGCTAGATGAAATGACTTCTGAATCCATGAAGTGCTCTGAAAATATTTGAGAGTGTTAGGCTCTAAGGCAGTATCAACATTTTTGCAATTTATGGGAATCAGATGTCTTTCATGTAATTGTATTTATTTACAAAAGATATATAGTAGTAAAGTCTAGTCTCTGAATGCTTTTCTTTTTTTTCCCCTCTCTTTCTTAATTCCAAGTCTTCTTATGCTTTTCCTAGGGTCATATCTAGTCAGTTTGTGCCCCTGCTGCCTTCTCTAATTCCCTTGTTATTGTTCCTCTTGAATTCCCCTACTCCTCCCACCTCTGCTAAAGCAATATGCAGAAACTAGTCTCCTGCAGAACTGTAATCACGGAATAGAATTGTTTGGGTGATGATTTGTCGGCTTTCACTTTAAGACAATCATTTTTCCTTAGATTTATCCCAAATGATGGAAGACTTTTATATTACCCATTTTTCTTGGTTTTATATAGAGTCTGTACTGTACCCTGAGGGGAAAAGGTGCTGTAAAATCAGCCAGTCAAGCTGTGGCACAGCTGACATTTTCAATATTGCCAGCAAAGGCTGTGCAGTGCTCCTTGACTAGGGGGCAGAGACTTAAATTGTTCCCCACCTTTGCAAGCTGTTGGAAACCCCAACTTCTGAACTGCAGCTACTCCCAATGTAGAAATCTTATCAACATAAATGCTCCTTTATTTATTATTATTATTGTTAAGTACCCTTAATTTATGCCATCCACATAAGTTTGAGCTTTTAATGACCAAGGGGCAGCCTGAAGTGAGACCTTTTCTGTTGTTATGGATTGCAAGCAAACAACTGGAGTTATTGCCTCTCCTGATCTTTGGCTGGTCATTTGGGAGGCCACTCATGCCTGCTAGATAGCTATCAAGTTGATAGCTGAGAGCTGATTCTGCTGCACAGAAAATTTCTAACGAGTCTTTCTTGCTCCTCTGAAGTTACACGGCTGGGGTCTGTGAGTGCAGGACCTCACATAGCCCTGCTGTCCTACTAGGCTGGTGCCAATCTGCTACAGAGGACAGTCATGCCCAGAAAATCGGATTCTCAGTCTTGAACATCCTGAAATACTGTGGACATCTGGGACAGAAGGAACTGCAACAATCACATTTCAGTTTGGATTCTTTATTTTGATGGTATTCAGCTCTAAGTGTAAAAATCACTAGTCAGAAGACACCTCCCACTCAAAGAGTCATATTCCCATAATCACAAGGACATGCAGGAAAAAGAGTCACCTGAATTTTCCTTACTAATTTTCAGTGATGCTCAGACATAGACTACCTCTCTTATAACACCTTAAGGTACCTTTTTCTCTCTGTATAAATCTAGTACAATTTTACGTACAGACGCAAGTGGAAACTGTACTAAACTGAAGGTAAGGAACAAGCACCTTAAACGCAGGGTCGTATAACTGATTCTATTTAGGGATCATCTACAGCTTTTCTTCTTTCTACTACTCTGCAAGGAACAACAGTTACAACCTCAGCAACGCCAGGAGCTCCTCAGAGCTAATAGAAAACTCATCTTTCCATAAGGGACAGTGGCAGAAGGATTGGATTTGGCTGATGTGCAGTTAAAGTTTCATATCTAGTCTTTTCTAGTCTACATAGAGGTGGAGATGAAACTAGTGTGTGGGTTTCCTAGGTCCTTTCACTCTCCTCAAGATGGCATGAATTGTTCATGTAGCTACGTACGTGGTTCGTACTCCAAATGACTGGCTTGCTTTCTGCAGCACGTGTCACTCCCTCATCTATCCCAAGGCATGCTAAACCTTGTTGTCATAAATGTAATAGCCCAGGATATCTCTCCATGAGGATTTTCTGTTAGGCTTTGAAAGAGCATGACTATTACTTCACAGTGCTGGGTATAAGGGAGGACAGCACTATTTCTCCCCACCCACCTAACAAAAAATTTTGCTTCTTGCGACTAAAAATCACCAACTTCCAGATACTTCTGTGAGGGCTTCAACTTTTCATAATACGGTTTTTGGAAGACCCTTCCTCCCGAAACTGGTTTTGTGACATTTCATCACTTATTTTTATTTGTTTTGATTTTTCTTTTTCCTAGAATTTGCCATAATGCCCTAGAATTGTGTTACATTAACAGAATTTTAAAAATATAGCAATTACATGCTCTTTCTACAGCAATAAAAAGAAACCTAGTGTTAGAAAGGATGAATGCAGCCCACGTTCTGCAACTGTTTGTATAGTAAATATTAATCGGCCATAAAGACAATATATTATATACACATACAACAATAAGTAGGCTTGAAAAAAGGGCTTCTCAGATTTTCTCTATTTATTAGCATTGGCCAAGATTCTTAAAATGTGAAGTCTCTACGTGTAAGATACAATAAATATTTCTCATGTTTAGCATTAATTCATTTAAAAGCTGGACGTTTGGAGTATCTGTGATTAAAATCTCTCAACATTGTCTTGTGTATTATGTTCTGTTTCCTAAGATGGCAGATGTTCACAGAATTAATAAAAAGAAAGTAATCAAACAGCAAACATCCATTGGTCTGATACAAACTGGGACCAATAAGCCCATCATACAAGGAGGCAGCCGTCCACATTTCTCGCAATCCTTGCATAAAGCTCAAATAGCTGGGTCTTTCAATGACAAGTGAAGCTAGAAACAACAGCAGCCACTTGCCTGAACCATCTGTTCTGTTCTCCACATTCAGTGGGAAAAGAAGAATAAAATGGCATTGTGAAAGACCTGGTTCCCACATTTATCGAACACAGGTATTGGAAGCATCCAAGGCATACGCAGCTTTTGTATTAGTGTGAGTCCTCACAAAACTGGTAATTCATCAGCTGGAACCTGGCATGGTTCTGCGCTTTGTGGCTATTGAAACTGCAAGACATTACACATGCAGATGATTAAGCATTTGCCAACATTTCTCAATGCTGAGATTATTAATTTGGGACCATGAAAAAGAAAGGTAAATCATGGTGTGAAAGCTTCGCGGCATAGCATGCACTACTTAAAATGTTCCTCTTTGTTGTTCGGTCTTTTGATGTAATTGTGATAGAAATTCTCAAAAGTGATTTGCAAAAGAGAGCAGCATTAGCCATATCGCTATAAAAGGTGGCTTTTCATATGCTACTTGATTATTTAAATTTATTTAAAAGGCCCTGAAAATTTCAAATGCTTCTACATAGGCATAAGCATTTAAGAACCAGATCAGGATTCAGGTTGGCTGTTCTCGTTTAATGCACTGAATGAGTAATGGGATAAAAATCAGGAAATCTGGGCTGTCTTCCACATTTGGCTGCTTGCTTGTCTAATTTTTTAGATCTGTTTGTGCCTTGGTTTCCCTATCTGCAAAAAGGAGAACATTTCACGTATCCCTATTTGCAAAGTGCTTTAAAATTTCAACTAAACTTCCAGTTGTTAATGGAAAGTTTTATTTATTGTCTCTGTTGTTTAATGCCTGCTGCTCATGGACATTTTGGAAGTGGATCCGTCAGGGGCAGATGTACTGGTGAATTTGTGAGGTTATTTCAGTTCAAGAACTAACTAGAAAACCTCAGAATATTTCTGAAGATTTGAAAGACAAAATAATGTAAGATTTAACCAAGGCAAAAAGTCTCAAGCGTACAAGCATAGCAAATGAACTAATCTTGACAAACTTAACAAATGAAAAACACATGATGGAGTTAACCACTCTATGCTTCAGTTTATCTGTCTGCAGAATGGGCTTCATGAAACGTCCTTCCTCCCAGCAAAGCAGCGGGAACTCAGCTCGGTCATAGCTATGCAGTGTTTTGAGGATGTAAGTTGCTAAACATTGTGTTGTTTTTTGAAAATCACAATAATGTCAAACTAAGGAACTGAGACATCCCTGAAAAAAGGTTGGCTTCAAATGTGTGTTTAGAGAAAGATTACAGGCTTCTCCAGGTGATTTGTTCCCTTTGATATTTATGGCAGAAATCAAATAGACGTTTCTGGAAATAAGATCAAGTTCTTATTCTGATACATCTAAATCTAATGATGCGCTCTGGAACTCAATGGGTACCAGCTGGCAGTACTCAGACAGGTTTATGGACCCTGGCAACACCCAGATACGTACCAGGAACCTCAGGCAAGCAGCAAAGGCTGTGAGTGAATATGCGATGAAAGTCACAGAAGGATATGGCTCGTGATGGCAACTGAAGAAATTTGGATGAAAATTCACTGCTCTTCCTGCTATTGGTTCCTGTAGACAAGTGGCACACATCTGTCCTAGCCCTCCTGCCGTCTTGCTGGATGTCTCAGTCATGCATGCTGAGCTGCAGAAATGAAAAAGTCGGTGAAATCGAGCCCAATTCAGTTAGGAGTGAGCTCATGGGGCATGTGCTTTTTTATAGTTAGTTTCATGTAGTGATAATAAGCAGCCATGTGGCATTGCAACCTACTCCTTGTTTACAGCATAAAGCAGCTTTATTCCTGTAAGGACAGAGCCAAATCTTTTACAAGCAAGCAGTCTGCACTTTCCAAGTGAGCTGTTTCTATAATTCTAGCACTTGGTAGTAAGAACTCAACAGCATAATTATAGGTAAGGAAGTAGTGGCGTTGGGAGGAGATGAAGGAAGGGTTGTTAGCAAACAAGCACGGATAGGAGCTCCTAACCAAAACCATGCTTTCTGCTGCTCCTGAAACCCTACAGTGTCTCCAGAAATCGTGGAAGGAAATCTTCCAAACATAAGAACATACAATGATCATATCATAAACAGGAGCATGTAACATAAAGTGGAGTTCGAGCGTGCCTAGCCCATAACTGAATTAGAAGAAGTTCCCTGAAGTGCTCTGCTCTGAGCTTAAGGCTGGCAGATGGCCACAGCAATGTAAGTAGCTCTGAACAGATTACTTCTGGAAATGAAATGAAAGTCAGTAAGAAGTAGGGAGCAACTGTGTTTTTTGCTCTAGGGGCTCTGATTTAAGTTAATAAGATAGCTATGCCAGACTGCTTTTGTCTTTTCACACCACAAAATATTTGAGGAAGGTTGGCCTGTGGGCCTGCCAGGTGGTAGGTGCTACGGGTTGTCATCCGGTCTCCAATAGGAAATATTGTAGCAGTCACTTCCTCCTGCACAGCATACAAGAAGGAATTGGGTTTGTCTAAGAATACCTGTCTATACAGAGAGCATGAGATTAGAAACTGTTAATATTTGGATATGTCTTGAGATATGGGGGCTGTGTAGGTGGACGATGTAATATATGCATAACGGTGCTACACCTTTGTAATTTGTACTGCATGGCTTCATTCGTCTTTGAAATTATTGTCCCTTGTTACGTGATCTCCTATCACGTAACTCAGGAGTTGATATGAATATGTTTGTAATACCCAGAAAGGGCTTTTCACTGGTGTGAAGCAATTACGTATAATCCACGTTGCACCGGGCATTTAGCCAGCCAGGGTTGTAGGCAAGTGACATATGCCATTTCTCAAGCACATTGTACATCTTTGCTTGAAACCCAAGCATATTTTACCATACACAGTGCCCATCCATTTCTTCTTTTTATCTGTGGATTTTACATGTTTCTCATTGCAAGCTCTCTGCCTTCTGTTCTCTTTGGAAGTCGCATTACTGGTTATGAATACTATCAGCACAACCAAGAGCAGAAATGATGCCATAATCTCATTTCTTGTAAGAGAAAGGGTTATATATGTGAGATAGATCTGTCATTCCTCTGGTCCTAGAGGACCCCTGGGAAACTGAGGAACAATCCAGCTCCTTTGTTAGTAGATTTTAAGAAGTAACTCTCAAAGCAGGTACAGAAGAGAGTTAAATTTTTCTCTGCACTCTGCATTGTAGGTGTCTCTTCTCTTCTGTAAGCTATAAACAGATAACAGAACTGTATCATCTTCTTATTTATTCCTCTTGCAGAATTCCTCTTTTAAGAAACCTTTCTGATTTATTTGTAGGTTTGTTACGTGATGAATGGCCAAGGGATTATTTACTTCTTCACCACCAAACAAATCCTTGAAAATGTACCCATCTCAAATAGTTAAAGCTATCTGAACAGCGATGGGGAAAAACAGAGACTTTTTAAACAGGAAGCAATTCACATGGAAATCAGAGTCATGTTTCAGCATGGGGTGTTCCATTAGTTCTGCAATAAAATGTGCTTTGTGGGCTTGTCAGAGTGAAAAAGGGGGCGAGTGAGAGTTGCAAACTTGGAGGCTAATGCCCCTTAGCCACTAACTCTGTGATGAGGATGCTCTCCTAGGACGGAGGACACTCAGACTCAGTTCTGTCCTCCTTCTCAGCAGGATTAATCCTATGTACGTTGGCTGTTTTATCCCAGAGCATGCCCTCATCTCTGTGCTGGTAAGCCTTCTGGGGGGAATTGCTGCCAGTGTTTCTGGCTGATACTGTTTCACTGCACATAAATAATTAAAGAATTCCTGGAACTGGTCGTCAGGGTGCTTTCTCCAGGCTAGAGAGTGATTCTCACTGTCTGGCTCCATGGCTAGAAAATCCTCTAGGCAAAGTAGACCAGGAACCTTTACTTTCTACTACTGAACTAACAGACAAATGGAGGTATGATCCCCAGCATCGTCCCCCCAGCGGTCCTGTAAATCTAGCCAGGAACTCCAGAAAAACATTTCTGCAATTTGCTGTGGAAGTATAGATAGCCCGGGGAATAACTGAAAGTGTTTTTCACTTAAAATTTTCTTTGACTTCAAGAGTTTGTATTCCAAAAGACAAATGAAACTAAGACAGCTGGAGAACCACAAACTGTAATTAGTATAGTTGCACACCTCCTGTGTGGCATTTTCTTTTACCTTCTCTGTAAAGGTAAAGAGGTCTTCTCGTTTGCCTCTCCTTTTGAAGGAGTCTTCATCTGAATTTTGTGAGTCCTTGCTAACAGATACAGCAGGAGAAGAGCTCTTAAGAAGGATGTGAATGAGGAGAACTGAAAGATGCCAGTTATCATGAGATTACATGGCTGCTTTGTGCTTTGAGAATAGCAAAGGCACAGTAGCGAGAGTAGGGGGAAAAAAATCCATTTGGGCTCTTCTCCCATATCCTGCAGGGCCCTGCCACGAGCACAGCACCCTGTTCTGGTTTCTGCTCTCAGCCGTCAGCCTTCCTTCCCCCAGGTAGAGCTTCTGCTCCCTGGTCAGCTATAAAGAAATGTCACTGCCAAGGGCCGACAGGAGCCTGTGGAAATATGCAGGATTTATTGCCTCATGAGCAGGTGTAGTCCTCACCAGCACGGCATTTCGCAGATTATTTCTATCAATGGAATCTCAGGGAGAAAAGTTCCCCGGGTGCTTTAGTACCTGGGTATCTTAAGCCACAGCAAACTGTCGTTATTAGTTAATTTGTACCAATTTAATGAGTGTGGTGAGGGACCTGTGTTTGAAACTGTTAGTGACACTGCAGACCATGCCAGCTTGCATGGTGCATGTTACTGAATGATTGAAAGAAACGCTAATGAAGTCTTACTTTGAAGTTTTGAATTTACTTTATATTGGTCAAGATATTGACCTTATAATCCCTGTCTATTAAAACTATTCTGTGTGCTTCTAGAATCAGGTTCAAGGAAAATGTAGATATCCTTGAAGAAAGAGCATTAGAATTAAAAATACAGTCTCAAAGCAATTAAAAGTGGCTAGGTTTCTGGATCAGTTTTACTTTGATCCTCAAATCCCATATAATCCCAGTACAGCTCACATTTAATAGGACATTAATTGAATAGTCGTCCGCTTCTCTCCTCTCTTTAAGCCCCTGTGCTATACTTCGGAATAAGCACAATATATTTGCTGAAGCTCAAAACTAGGAATTCAAACAACTGCCTCCTACTCCTGGTTTTGTTGCAGGTTAAATAAGTGAACTTAAGGAAAAATAGCGCTTTTCCCTGTCAGGGTGTCCTTACTTGTAGTTTGAGAATGATTATGTTTCTTTACCTCAGTGTTGCAAAGTTTAACTCATTAACATTCGTGCACTTGGGCTGAAGGTGCTACAGGGTGCTACAGGGAGGGTCCTTTCATTCCAATCTGATCCGTGTGTGGGTTGCAGTCATCACTGGTGCTATTAGAAAAACTGGTAGCCCTTTGATGGGGAATCTCATCCTGAAAGGGCAGATGTATTTTCATTTCTAATCTCCTTGGATTTTCCACTGATGGATTTTAGAGTTTCGGCTACATGAATAAGTTACTGTCAGGCTAGTTTGGGATGCTCTTAGGGTGAGTAACCTAGCCTATGGTAGCTGCCTATGTGCACACTAATCTCTTGTGATAAAATAACAGGTGATTTAACTCCCAGTGAAAGCAGGACAAGATACCATGCATAAACTACAGCAAAAAAAGCTTCACAAGGGCAGTCATAGACACAGTTGTGATATTGTGTAAAGCCAGATCCTAGACCATCTTCCGGGACCCTGTTCATGAAGCCATGTCCTCAGCAAGCTCCACAGAAAGCCAGACAGTGGAGGCTGCTTAAGGAATACCCTACCCGATGTAGCTATGCTTCCACTTCTAACTCATTAGCCTAATTCATTTTGAAAGCTATAATGGCGGATCTAAGGTCGTGGGAAGAGTTAGAGGAAAGAGAGGGTTCTTAACATGTGAAACTCACTTGAGAGGCTTTTCACATAGTGCAAGATAATTTTATTAAGGTCTATGCTTGCTTCTGCTATTGCAAAGAGTGGAGGAGAAAATGTTTGTGCATCCGTAGTCAGGTCATGATTTGAGACCTGTCCTTCTCTCAGCTGGCGTGGCTGTTCTTCCTCCTCATCCTTTCCCCTTGAGAGTGCTTGACTGTGAATCCCACTCTTAGGTACCTATAAATATCCTGAGCTGCAGCAGAGGAAATTTAGCATTATGAATTCTCTTCCTGCAGTCATGCGTCTAAACTGTTTCTTTGAGCGTGCCCTTACATTCGCTACCAATACGCTGGGTATCAGCTCCTCCTTTGCTATATCATACCATGACTAGGGGAGGGAAATAGCAAACATACGAGATGAATATATATATATCCATCAGCCAAAGAGTCTCAAATTCTTTGAGTTCTTTGCTATTTGGCTGCACAGGAACAAGAAATAGTCTCATTTTAGTTGGTAACAGTATCTTTCCTTGCGGATGGAAATTCGACGCTGATGATACGTTGAGTTCTTATCCTTAGCTGAATGTTAAAAACGTAAGCTGACGTGTCAAAATGCAAGTATAAGCAAGATCTGAGATCTCTGTTCTTAGACTTTTAAGTCTATCTGCCAAGTTTGAGTTCAGCACAGGACAGGAGATATTTGAATTTAAATATATGACGGTTTTTCTTGTCATCAACATAAATGTGCGATGTTTTGTTTTCGGAACAATGGGACAGTGCATCAGTACAAGTCACTAGAAATAAACCCCTTTACTTTATGCAAAGTCATTTGCTGCTGGATTTGCATGCATTTTTCTAATGACTCCACCTGTCAGCTGTCACGGTTTTTGCAGTATTTTAATATTTCACTGTTCAGAGTTAAGAAGGCTTAGGAGATCTTAGATCATTTATCAGTATTCAGTGTGGAGTTTCATTATTCCAGGATGGATTATGGAGGCACAAACTGCTATTCTAACGGGGGCTTTGGAAGTAGCTAACAATGTCTATCAAGGGAATTATACGTAGCTATATAGTGTGTTTAAAATAATACAGCGTGGGGTGTGCAACGGACAAGATACCAACATTTGTTTTATTTGTATTCTAGGACATGAGGGTATTAAGGGGAAATGAAATGGCAGCTGCAGCTGTTGTAGGCATTCCCCAAAGGGATAGAGCTAATAGGATATGTATCTTCATCCACAGCTGAGTTAATTTTGAAAGCAGAGAACGAAAAATGAAACTAACCACATTCCGCAAAATCTTGGACAACGGGGGTGGAGAGGAAGTAGCCTCCCTCACTAATCTGCGGCAGCACTGAGATAAAAAAGGAAAATCTTCAACTAGAAATCCTAAAAGACAAGATTTTGCTATACAGCTGAAAGCATTAGCCTATTTCCCCCCCCCCCCCAAAAAAAAAAAACCCACACTGGATAACTATATATCTAATAGAGAGTGTTTAAAATATTCTGCATATACTGTATATCTAGGCTGCTGCAAATGCATTGCTCAAAAAGGAAATAACTTTAAATCCTTTTCAGGCCTGGCATTAAAGACTATGTTTTCTATTTTTATGATGTAGATGAAAAATGGTGATAGAAACACAAAGTCACAAAGTCTACAAAAGAAATGTAGCTTTTAGTCAGGCCCTAACTTCATTGCAACTAAATTTATATTCTGTATTTCTTCTGAACTGGTATAATTTTTTTAATGGAGCTGAATGCAGCTTTTCATTTGGTCTTTGAGAAGCTTTCAGTCTCTCTCCTAGATCTTAGGGATTATCACTGTCTGGAAATATGCCAGGTACTGTACTGCAGAAAAAAATACCTCAAACCTTGATTTTCCTTTACTGGACTCTCCCATCCAAGCAATATGATTCACAGTATAATGGCCTCATGTGCAATGATTTCTCCTCTAAACACTGATGGACTTGAACATCCTGAAGCTGCATCTCTGCCGGCAGTTCTCAAAAATATCTCTTAGAGGGGCAGCTTCACAAGCAGTGAGGGTGGTGTGCATGTTATGTAGGCAAGACTCATATTTTTAACATGTGGTAAGCTAATATTAAGCAGATCTAGAAAAGGTACATCCATCTAGGGCCTAAATTTTTGAGGCATTATCTGCCTGACACACTGCTCTGGTCCTTGATGTGGTCTTTTTTTAAACAGATGCTTAAGGAGTACAGCAACCTTGTCTTCTAAGGTTTCTTGCTAAAGGATTTCCTTTTTGCCTCTATAACCTGTTATGGATTAGTGAAGGAAGCCATTCCCCCCAACACACACACTTTTCCTCTTTACTCTGTGTAAACCTGTGGGAATGCCATGTCCTGCAGTACTGGGCAATCTAAGAAATCTGGAAATATCTAAGTCATCTTAGGCAAAGTCTAAGCAACAAATGTGTTTCTAGAATCAAATGATAGATGACTTTGTGAGGTATCATCCTGCCAGTTGCTCAGTCACTACAGAGTGGGGCAGGGTTCTCCAACCCTATTTTAGGCTTTTGGGGATGCTCATGTAGGAACAATGAGATCTGTCCTCCGTCCACCTCATGGAACAGAGAACATAATTTATTGACATTAGGCTATGGGAAAATATTGTGTTACAATATGGATATGCCATGTTAAATTAGCCAACAAAATAGATGAGCACCTTCTAGGAATGTCCCTTTGTAAGTGTCCTATCACGTCTGAGCATGCCACAGCAGTATATGGAGCTCTGAAAAAGAGGTGGCCTTCTGAGAGCTGGTAGGACTCTCTGTTACCTAAAATCTGTAGATAGGTTTTTTCATCTTTTTTACATTCTTTACCTCATGAGAAATATTTCCAACATTAAACAAGGGAGGACAAATTAATTAGGGCTGAATTCAGTCACAGGTGTTAGCTGTGTTCTTTCTGCCATTCTTTTATGCTCTCTCCCCCCCCCCCCCCCCCGCACTTCCAGGCTTTTCTTCTCAGCTTGTGTATCACTAAGGATGGTTGTCCTTCACTCTTTCTCCGATGTTGTATCTGAGCATGGGTGGAGCTCCTCCCTGTGTGGTCAGCATTCACAGTTTAAGGCAAGGCCATGTTCCCTAGGTTGAGCGTGGTGAGTAAAGGCCTGCATGACTTATGTTAAAATAGGAAACTGGGTCAGGCTGCAAAAGTCAAATTTTGGTTTTCAAATACCCCTTAGCTGCTGAGATTCAGAAATTTCTCCTTATCCATTATAAGCACTGAGTTTATTTTGTAAAATTTGGGTCTACATCATGTCAAGAACACCACTGAAACTTGGTTTAAGCTTATCTTTTGCTGATTTTGGCTCATACTAGAAGGAAAAAATATCTGTCCATTTAAACCAATTATAACTGATAAAATCTTGATTGGGCATAATAGAATATAACAAAACATATCAATACAATGAGCATTTGAAACTCATAAAAAGTCATTGTTCTATGTGATGCATAGCCTTCATAGGATGAAAGTAAGGAAAGGTTTAAAGCTGTTCAAAACAATAACATTTTACATCTTTTATCAGAAAAAGTAGAGCAAAAATGCAATAAGTCTTAAATCTTTCAAGATAGCAGCTGTTTGTTTGTTACGGTGAGGAAGTAGTGTTTACTCATGCTAACTTGATCAGCCTATCGCTTTTTGGTTTTTGATTTCCTTCTCCAAAAACATCAAGAACACGTTGCACTGACTCAGGGGCCCTTCAGGTCAGTTCTCCATATGCTGTTTGCTCCTGTGGAGATAGTACAGAGGCTGCTGCTAAGAGCTTACGAAAACAGAGGTGCTGGTGGATTCTTTACTGCTATCCAGGCAGCTTGTGTTGTCCTTGTTTCAATTTTGGGATCGTATCATACTTGCTAATAGGAAAATCTTCCACTGATGCAAACATTTTTCGTTCATTTTTTCTTTCCATCACTGTCCCCTTCCCCATAAGCATCATTAGACATACTAATTACAATATAGTTAGTTATACTGAGTTATGTATTAAACTCATATGTATTACTAACAGTTCTGGGGAAGAAAAGATTGGCGTTCTTAGGAGTAATTTCTGAAAAACAACAAGCGAGATGGACAATTTTCTAATGGACAGCAGCTAGGTACACAGCGGGACTTATCCAACAGGGAGAAGAGAGTTGTGTTTCTGATTCGCTGAGGCGTGCGCAGTGGTGCTCTGCACCATGGAAACGCTGCTCGCAGTCCCTGCAGTGGAAGCAGTGAAGGATGAGGTTGTTTAAGTGACACAAATTATCTCTCCATCAGAGCGCGAGGTTGGGTTTTTCAAGCCCAGTGCTCAGTAGCTCAGTGTCAGCGCTGGCTCCAGCACCGATGCTTAGTGTTGCGTGGAAAAACCCTCCCCACTTGCACACTTTCCAAGGTAGCCCCTTGTCTTTCTGCAGTTCAATAAAAGCTCTTCAGAGGGCAGGAAGGCAAACTGAGAGAACGGAGAAAGTGAAGAGGGATAAAGCCCATGTCAGCAGCCCCGTGATGTTTTTCTTCAGCTCTGTGGTGAATTGAGTTTAATGGGGCCATGTCTGGGTTCGGGGTAGTAAAGGGAATTATCCAGGTACCAGGATGTAAAACTCGTGGTACACATGACAGTAATGTGAGGGTAATGGTTCTCATCATGTTACAGTCCCTTTTCTGAAGCCTGCCCGTAACCCTGACCGTGACATCCCTATTTAAAAGGAATAGTGTATCAAGACCGATTACTGGCATAGCACCCTGCTCAGTTCAAGTTATTGTTTTATTAATTCATTGTAATGAGATAATGGGAGATCGTATAAAACCTAGACACATTTAGCACCTCGAGCACTTTTGCCTGTCCTGGCGGCGCTTCACAGATAACTGGTAGTGACGCAGCAGCGTCTCCAAACAGGGAGCTGCTCGCTCAGGTTCCACAAACCTTCTGGTGAAGGAGTCATTTAATAAAACTTGTCAGCCCTGCAATTAGTACTTGGCGGCGTAAGAAAGAATATTTGTCCCCTTCAGGAAGACCGAGGAATTTCCCCACTCTGACCTAAGGCTCGTGCTTTCACCGTCTGAGCCGCAGCCCACGCCGCGCTGCTGGCGCCGCGGAGGCCGGGTGCTGTCACGCGGTGCACGCTGCCAGGCTGGGGCAGAGCGGCCGCCTGGCTGTGGGGATCAGGGAGGAATATGGTATAGTTTCTTGGAAATCATTAAGAACTGGAAGTTCTTTAACAATATGCCAGTATGAATATCCAACAACATGAACAACATGCCTACGTGAACTTTGTGTTTTAGGATAGGCTTCATAGTATGTTCTCTGTTTAATGTTCTAGCTGTTCTTTAAAGAAGAAATAAAAAGGAAATACGTTGTGAAAGCCTGCATCTCTAAGTAGATGTTTTATGCGATGCTAAGACTGTAACTTCTATTTATAACTCCTGTAGCTGGTATTTATCTTCAAGCTTCTCTTCAAGGGAGAAATAAATAGGAGTAGGTAAGCACAGCAGCTACTACATTTATCTAGTGCTTTTTCTATGCAAACTTTTTAAAATGACGTTAACCTATCACCATAGGTTTTTAAAAAAAGACTGTCCTAAATTGTCTACATTGCCAAACAGCACAGCACAAGGCGAAAGGATGTCTGTAACAAAACAGCTGATGCTGTGGGTCAGCTGTCCCCACCACACACCTTTCCAGGGATTTCAATTCAAACCGTTCCTAGCTGGTCCTGAGAACTGAGCACCCATTAGTGCCCATCTTCTAATGATCTTCCAATTTAGTTTCATTTAAAAAGAATCCAGGTTGTGTGTGCCAAGACCTCTTTCCGGTGCCATCCAAAGCACACTAAAAGAGAGCACGACTGGGAGTTAGCTTTGAAAGCGCGCTCCTGATCTGAACTTACACACTAACGCAGGTACACCCTTAGGCTAATGCAGAATTAGCAATAAGCATTTGTGGTGTGTACCCATTAGAGGACTGTACCTTCTGTGCTAAGTGCAGAGGAAGTATCTCCAAAAACAGCCACTGTACTTTAAATGGCTGCAAACGCCTATGAAGTAGAGGAAATCGGCATTTATCTGTGCTCTCAGTTAATTCAAACAGCAGTCATTTGGAACAAGTCGCAATCACTCCTTCCTGTAACAAGTGCAAATATCCAGATTGCCAGATGGGTTTGAATGAGCAACAGCCTAATTTTGGCTTATAAAAATAATAATAAAAAACTTCCACTGAAATATTTCTGCCCCTTATCTGCAGTAAGAGTTAAAAATGAACAACATATGGAAATGTTTTGATGAATAAGAGACCTCAGAACCCTATAGAGTAGCTGAGCTGTGAATTCTGTCACGCAGAAATTTAATAAATAGCAGTAGAAAAGCATGATATTTGCATAGAAGGGGCATGCTGTAGAATTAGCAATCATGTCCATGTAGGTACAGTGTTTATACACTGTCACCAAAGACCTTTGTCTTCGGCGGTCTTGATCAAAATTCCTTGCCACATGACTAACATCCAGAATTTATATTCAAATTCATCAATTCTCAAAGTGATACGTAACCAGGAATATTGATCTTGGAGTGTAAAGTCTGACCTTTTACTAGTAAGTAGAGATACAGTTCTAGTAAGGAAAAAGTTTTGGGATTAACTTGAAATCTGCACAAAATACAATACTACCGATAGCTTTGCACCTTCTGCTTTATTTATCTGATTTGACAGCATGGTTGTTTTTGTTGCAAAGATGCCATTTCTCAGATCTTGCCTCTTGTCTGTTTTGGACTGAAAACCTCTATGTTTGCTGGAAATTCTTTACTTTCTGTAAGAATTGTCATACCGTGACCTTGCACCAAGAACAAAGGAAACTTTCATCTTCACTATGGACTGTCTTTTCCGGTGAAGTCCTCCTGTCAGAAGGTGATGGATGAGGAAAACCACTCTACAGGATAGGCTGCTGAATATCCACTGAGTCTTGTTCCACTGCACAGGAGTTGATGGGGACTTCCGAGAACAACTGACACTGATATATTACTTCATTCATGTAGTCCAAAGGAGCAGAATATTGGCCAAAGAAATTCATCTTCGACATCAGTGTAACAGGGAACCAGCATGCAGATAACAAAGGGTAAGTCCCTGCTCTAAACTCATCTTATCTGACATTACTCTAGCCAGTTGATGTAGCAACTGATTTAACTAATCTCATATTTAACTAATCTCTACTTTAAGACAGGAGTAAATATTAAAATGGGAGTGTGGGTAAATATCATCTTCCCCCAGTGGGTAAGGCAGAGATCCAAACATCCTGTTTCCGTCTTGAATTTTTCAGAATTTGGCACCCTTTAGGCCACTTTGAATTTCTAAACATTCATGTGCTCTAGTTCTTGGCCAATCTCCCCCCACATTGTCTTTATTAGTTACTAGTAATTTTGCAATTTCCGAAACATCTTCTTGTCCCCTGGTGGTTTCTCTTAAAGATTCAGTTCTATTTCTTCCAAAGGAAGCAGGGTGGGCGGGGGGAAATGCTGATGACCTAGAGCAGACAAGAAGCATGAAGAGGCAGAATAAAGTTAGCAGCAGAGCAATGTTGCTATTTGGACCAAAGCTGCTTCTGCGAAGCCAGTTGGATTCTCTGAACTTTTGTCCCACAGCTTACGTCTAGAGAGGCTTGGCAATTCCCATAGCGTGTGAACGTCGTTATAGAGCTTCCAAACCTGAATTAAGGTATATCATTTGTACCCTTGACACAATTTATCCACAAACCCTACAGTCCCTCCATGGGTAATGGAGGGCTGACTGTAATGAAGGCAATGCAAAAATCCTGCCTACAGATAAAGACCTGCTTTAGGCAGGGCTACGTAGTTTTATGACTGCTGCTTCCTTTAGCTTTGAGAGTCTCCTTTTGTTGGGATGGTATTAATGGAACCCAAGCAAGACCAGGACTCCAAAGTACAAATGCTTCAAATTGCTTGCAGTCTGTGTTGAAAGTGCTGATTTTCTTCTCCTCCGCAGTTCCTAGGCCTGAAGCTTTTTACACCTTTCAGTCCTGGTTTGCTTCCTGTCATTGCTCTACGGCAGGATTGGGCCTCTCTTTGTTCAACAGCATACCCCGTGGTGGATCCCCTGGGAAGTGCCCACAGCCCTCTTCTCCTGGAAAGCAGAAATACCACTGAGAGCTTTGTACAACTCCTGTCTGGTATATAGCGTTGGTAGAAGCACAGTCCAACAAAAAGCCTGGCATAAGAAAATTAGCGTAAGGAAAACATCGGAAACCTTCTGATTTTTTCTGATTAGCTTGCTAAAAATATTTATCTGAGATCAAACTTCCAGGTTGATCCAGCCAAGCAGGACAGGGCAATGCACATAGTAAGCAGTGAGCCCAACTGAATATGAAAAGGGTTTTTTTTGCAAATTGAATATCTTTATCGTGGACCAAAGACAACCTTCAAGGTGCTTCTTGTTATGAAGGTTTTATCTAACTGCAATAGTGGTGTCTATAGGGCATAGCTGCGCATAAATGAAATAACTTGTCCGTCTTGTCAAATGGTGCGCACACCACTCTGGCCATATTAATAATAGAGGGGGAGTGGGCTAGAGATTAGAGATTAGAGATAGCTGCTTTTTTCTGGAAAACTTTGGTAAGATTCTGAAGAAGGGGGCTTTCTTGGGTGGAGATACTGTCACATGCTCCTCAGCAGAGCATCTTTCAAGCCTTAGTGGGCCCCAAGAAGGCTCAACAGTAAGGTGATTGACAGTAAAGCACCACTGTCTGACAAAAGCACTCTTTCTGTCTTGCTGACTATCTCAGCTACACACATTAGTTGTCCTGTCTTTACAGGTATAATTCATTTTGTATAATTAGATTTCAGGTACCATCTAGGTGTGGAAGTCAGCTGATGAATTTGTAAGAATATCAAAATGTCCTCTCCGCTCTGATACACTAGAAAGGTATTATGAGCCATAATTTGTCTTTTCTGCTTAAAAGAAATTAAGGAACCCCTCTGTGCCAATGGACTTCTGGTTGTAAGAAGATACAGAGAGTCAAAATTCTTGCTTTTTTCCCCCTCTTTTTGATTTCTGACTTGTTCTTTTCGTCTTGATTGTATCACATCTCTTCTATGCCTTAGGCTCCTTCACGTCTCTGTGAAACGGCTATAAAAGGGTTGCAGTATAACCTTCTTTGTCAATAAAAATTCCTCCTCATCAGATAAATTGGTACCTAGAATAATTCTCTGGATGACAGCCAGCATCCTTGGAGCATGGAGAAGGATAGGCTGAGAAAGGTGAGACTGTCAGGACATTTGCGGAGATAGGGGAGAGTCCTCATACCGTCTGTCATCCGCTCTGCCCTGCTGACATTGCCCACATCCACACTGCACTAGCCGGCTCTACTGCAGTTTACGGGACATGAGATACACCACTTCAGGGAGCTCCATGTCACAAGGTCACAGCAGCGTGAGACACAAACCAAGAGCTTGTGCTATGCCTGTGTTGTGTTTCTCAGGAATGGAAGCTTTCTCTGCTAATACTTTCAGTTATTTCAGGACAGGAAAAGTGAAAATGAGTTGCCTACAGGCAAAAACAAAACTCAGGTCTGAGAGCAATTCTGGGAAAGGATAGGTTTCACTAGATGATATACCTCACTCTCAGCCTTGAAGTAAGGAGATTATCATGTTCCTCTTGCAGCTTGCCCCAGCTTACCACCTCCTTGCGGTACTGGCTCCAGCCCACCCTCTGTTTGTCAGCCTTCATCCGTGCTGGCAGCGCTCCCCGATCCAGGAAAAAGAGCAAAGAGGGCAAATGGACTCAGCAGCTCTGCTTGTCCTAGCAATTCCTTGTTCAAGTTGGGAAGTAATAAAATGACAGAGGAAGGGGAGCTCTTACAAATGGATTGGGGTTGGCAGCTCCTGTGCTGCTGCACCGAGACGGTGCTGCCAGCTCTTCCAGGGCTTTATAACTCAACCACGGAAAACTGCTGTGGGTTGAAATGTGTCTTATGAGGGTGCAAAGCACTGTCTGTCCATCTCTACTTTAAGAACCGTGTTTTAAAAATCCCTTTGTTTTGAAAAGCCATAAGTAAGTGTGATTCCTACTGACACTGGACAACCCCAGACATGTCTGAATAACTTGAGGCAGAAGTGAAGTAAGGCTTTATGACTCATGCTGCAAGTTTAGGGCACTCTGACTCTGACTGATCACTTTTCCTTCTTAATGTCATTTGCAAAGCACACTGTGATACCCATTCAGGTTCACCAGTTGTTTCCCACCTGGTGAACTGGAAGTTTCTGGATGTGGGTACCTCTATACTCTCCTCTAATAGGAATCCTCTAATAGCCAAGGCACACTTTTAGGAAGGCACTTAAGAATACCCATTCTGGGAAGTGGGAGACTACTGAGAAAAGTAGTTAAGACTTACTAGTCTCAAAGTCTTTAATGATGAGGAATTTCTGTCCTCTGCATCTCTCTACAAAGCTACCATAAATTGAAAATGAGGATGCAGTAAGAGTTATTCACTCTCTATTTCACTGCATAACTTAATGTGACTGAAAAAAAATGTACTTCAGAAACTTGGAATAATAAATTTATGCTATTTATTAGCTATTCTAATGAATCATGTTGCTATGAGAGTCCTGGAAAGGCCTAAAATGTCTTCTGATTTAAAATTAAATTTATTATCGTATATGAGGGCTTGTTAGTATACAGCAGCACAGGATTTCAAATTGCTTTATGAAAAGGAAATGTTAAATCTTCATATCTGCAAAGTTGTCTGGTATTGTCAGTCACTGTGAAAGGGGGGAAATTCAGGAACAAGGGGGCCATGCCACTCGTTCATGGACTGAAGCCTGAAGAGAAGGCCAGCAATGTTGCTTGCCAGTGTTGTGCTTTGAACTCATGCAGTCCTAGCAACATCAAGGAACTACTTTTTGTGACATGAGCATTAAGGCCTCAGCACAACTCACAGCTCCAGGACACCTAAGTGAGGGCATGGAGCTTCACTCCCCACATTTACTCATGGCTGAAATTTTGTGAAGCCCTTCCTGTTGCTGGGGCAGCTCCTAGGCTGTTGGTGCTCCCTGCTCTGGAGTGGGTGAAACCTTCTCTACCTTGTGCAGTCTACTCTCAGGCCCAGCCCTCAGAAATGGCCATGCCCTTTCCCCTTGCAAAACTGATGGGTAGGGAAGGCAAGGGAAGGAGGAGGCATGAAAGCACATAGCTCTGTATCATCAAAGGATCATCCTTATCCTGGATTGATTCTCTAGGGAATAGCTTTCCAGTAAGATTCAGCCAGCGGAGCAGCCAGACAAGACTGGAGACTCCAGACCATCATGTGTGGGACGAGGGCAAGCATGCTAAACCTGTCAGATCATGAGGTCTTACCAGTTACCCAATTTGTACATCACTAAATACTCTTTACTTTCACCAGGAATCTTCTAGAGTAAATAATAACTCACAATGAGGCTGAAACATGACAGCTGTTTCTTAAAGGATGGACCCATGCTGCCAGGTCTGGGCATGCACCCTGCCTGTGTCTTAACACCTTGAGCTTTCCTGCTCACCTGCCAGCAGCCTTTCTCAAGGTTTCTGGACTTCTTTGGCTGCAAGGGCGCCTCACCACCTGGGGCTAGAGGCCAAGCACAGGTTCCCCTGACTGTGTGTCCTGCTCTCTTTAAGGGGTTCCTCTTAATGATCCATATTTCCCACTGAGGCAAGTGGAAGGTGTGAAGGATTAGGCCATCCCCACATCAAGCCTTGCAGCTGGAGCTTGTGTTAAGAATCATGTGCTTGGCATTTCTGTTTCACTCCAGACAAACAAAAAGTACGGTTCAAATGATGCTGATAAGGTCATCACTGCTCCAGAAGGATCCCTGCAGAGACAGTTCCACTGAGGTGGGTTTCTTGCCTGTGGAAACTCAGTAGGGCTACACTATAATTAAGGGGACACCTGCTGATCCATCACTAGTGTAATATAGAAACCTTCCATGACAAAATCAGTATTCAGGCAGGTGATTTTCCCACTCACTGTATGACTCGTAGAAGAAGTTGTTTTGCCAAGTTGTTGTTGCACTGCAGAGTATCTGTGGGCCAAGATTTTTTTTCTACAGATAACTGGAAACTAATGACAGTTATGCTTTCAGGACTGAAGATAAAATTAGAACTTGAGAACATTTTATGTGAATAGACACAGATAATGAGCCAAATTCTCAGCTACTTTTTGTAAGGTTAGCTTTGAGATCAGTCCTGTCAATAACTGTTCATCTCTATTCTTATTGAAACCAAAGTAAATTGACTTCTCCTGTTGTCAAAAAAAAAAAAAATCACATCTTTGGACCTCTGTATTATTGTTAGTTCTTGAGTTGTACCACACCTCAGATGACAGGCTTCTGTCTCACACAGAGACTCACACCATGTCCACTTGATTCCACCTTCAGCTTTATTCTATCCTCTTAGCTGGTTCTGCTGCATCTAACAAAACATTTTTCCATTTATTTTTTCTTTGTTTTCAAAACTGAAACGCAGACTCCCAACAGGATAAAAAAATACATCTAGATTTAGGAAATATCTTGCTTGTTTAAAAACAGGTATAAAGGGCAACATTTTCTATATATACATATATATGTGTGTGTGTGTGTGTGTGTGTGTGTGTGTGTGTGTGTATGTACATGCACATATACACGCACCTATTATAAAGCCGGTATAATGTCAGCATTATATAATGAAGTAGTATTCCTGTAGAAATTTCAATCTCAATATTCCATTACGTGTTCCTGTAACTGCCATAATGTGCACATGACATATGGGTAAATGGGAATAAATTAGGTAGGACTGTGAGGGCATCCCTTTCATCTATAATTTTCTAATTTATTCAAAGACTCTATCTTTCATATTGGGTCCTTGTCTTTTCCAGGTTTAACTGCTGCCAAAAAGATGGTGGGGCCAGATAAATAGAGGAAGCCTTACAGCAAATACCTTGTTGGCATCTATGTGTCTCCGGGTAGGATTCAGTTCCCTAAACTTAGATGGCTAATGATGTTTAAAGTCTCCTACGATATACCACCTAGCCCGCAGTTGGCACTGCAGCCAGGGTGCATGTTTCCCATGGATCCATGGATGTTGAGGCAACTGAATCCAGTGCTTTAGATCTAGTACATGGAAAAGTAGTGTAAATTAGAAACCATGAGGGATGCACCCTGATGAAGCTTTAGTTAAAAAACAAAATTAAAGGAACTTTGGAGAGAGGTTTCCTGAAATTATTCTGAAATATCAAGGACAAGGAATGCAGTCTTAGTGGAACCAGCCCTTAAAACCGTAAGGGTGTGAGTCAGATTAAGAAACTAGGAAGGGTTCAGCTCAAGGAGCCCTGGATGAAACTGTTCTGTTCAGCAAAATCATCCTGCGTGCTATTTGTGACCCTGCTCCTGAAGGACTTATCTTTCTGCCACGCAATTGTCTAGCAACAGCAAGTGCTGACTTCTCAGTCAAGCACGACTGATATTTTTCCTCTTTATTTCCTACAGAGTGTGACTTTTTCTAAGGTACAAAGAAGGACAATGGAAATTACATATCTCCCTATATAATTTTCATTCTTTCAAACTATAGACAGTAAACAATAGCTGGATTGGCTTAATTTCTGGTCTGGACGTAGCTGTTATTTGATTTATGAGAAATAGAATGAACTCTGATTTGTAACAGACTGGCCGGAAACCCAAACCTCTAATTTTATGTTTCGCGAACTGGAATGTACTCTCTGGTGCCTGGACCAAAGCTTTGCCTCTCAGAACATGCACATTCAGTGCTTATCTTTGCAGTCAGGACTACGAACCCTGAAAATCAAATTTCCTGATGTAGCTGTCATACTCAGATGTCACGGAAAGGAATTATGCAACCACAAATGGCTACTGAATGACAAGGCAGGAAAGGTATAGTAGGCACATTTGGAAAATAGTTTTTTTTTCCTTACATACAGGACATGCTGACACTGTCACTCAGATACTTGTTAGTGAGGGACACTCAGACATGCTGTTTACTGCGTATCTTAACTCTTGATCTTGCTGTTCCCCATGCACACATGATCCTGCGTAAGCAATATATTTCATGTCATAAGAATACTCTGTCCTTATATTCTAGGTAGTTCTTTTACTTTATTTACTTATCTTGAACCATTGTCAACTGACGTTATGGATGAATAACACAACAAAGTTAAATGGGTTAAAACCATGCCCTCTGACAAAAGGCAACACTTTCCAACGTAAGCAGGATGAATCATAAATGAAAACGTTTAAAATATTTAAAAGAATGCCGGCAACCACCCTTGCATACGCTTCCTTTAGCAAATCAAAACCTAGGATAGGATTATGGAAGGCAGGTCATGTTTCTGGGTTCTTGAAAGTCAGTTATTACTGCTGTTTGAGTAGATGCCATCAAAATGACTTGTCAAAAAGGTGACGAAAGAACAGAGGGAAAAACTAGCATTAACTTGGGTCTTCATGACATCACCCTTGTTCCAGGATAGAGGGCTAAACGAAATGGAAATTTAGTGGCTAGTAATTTTCAGGAATGCTTTTGATGGCCATGGGCATTGTCATAGACAATGACAAATGCCTAAGAATCTCAACACCCAAATTAACCTCCATTTCATTTGCACATTTTTAAACGTGAGTCCTGGTTGTATGAGATAAATTCTGTCGGAAATCAGAGACTTCACCCTGAAAGCTGTAAGTGCTTAATACATTTATTTGATCTTGCCTTGCCTGCCATTATAGCAGCACTGAATAAGCCAGTATGTTGTGGCTATCTGTAGGAGAAGGAAATGTGACTGAAAAGGTCTTTTCAAGCACTGTATTTCTGAAAACACAGAAGATCAGCAAATCCCCCCTTGCCTCTGTGCTGTGCGCACTACTGTTTTGGGGAAGAGGAGCAGAGAAGACCCAATACAGCACTGACTTAGATAGCTAAGCTTAGTTAACTACCAGAGATATTGAAATGACTCGAACATTATAAAATCACATTAAGAAAAATATTGTTCCTATTTCAAAAAGCATTACATGAGGATGATCAATTCTACGATCTTGCTTGTGCGGTTTTAAGAGAGACTGCCCCTGAAAGACGGTAGAAGCAGGGAGTTAGGTGCATCCGCGGTTGATTCCACTCATCTTTCCGCTCTGCTGCTCTCTATGCATGGATGGAGCAATTGGCAGCAGGGTCTGTGGCTTTGCCCGGCTCTGCAGGACTGTGGGCCTGGAGAGGCCATAGCAGCTTGTACGTGTACCATATGTGTGTTTTTCCTCAGAGAGGTCCTCTTTTCTCCAGGAAATTTTGACTGACCCAGGGTGCCTGATGTCATGGAGAAAATGTCTCGCTCATCCTGAAGATGTGAGATATGCACAGTCACGTGCCTGTGTCAGGTAGTTCTAGGGGACGCCTTCACAAAAGCATCCTCTTCCCTTTCCAGGTACTGCTGCACAATTAAACTTCAGAGGAACCCAGATGAAATATGATACTATGTAGCGTGAGTAAAGGCACCAGAAAATGATCTCTAGAAAGGTACTGGTCTCTTCCTTGTAGGTCAACACTTAATATGGCTGTACCTGGTTTTATAAAGTAGAGGTAGAGGTTTCTGCCAGAGCTGTTATCAAAAATACATTGAGTAACTGTGTTTGTCCTTCTACTGTGTTACAGACAACTGATGCTGAAGACAGATATAGTTGGAATGCACTTCTAGTGGCAAATACGATCTTGGATACATGCCAAGCAGTAGCTGTAGTATTGGAATTTTCTAGACATAATATGGTTTTTGAGTGTCTCAATTTTAAGACAGTGGCTGAAGGTGTTACCGGTTCCTTAGTGTGTTTCTAGCATAGTGAAAGGAAGTAACAGTATTTATTGTTGACTGTGCCACCTAAAAAAATCGAGATTTTTCCACATGTTTCAACAGCCTTTTTATATCTCTTCGGTGGTGGATGGAAAAAAAACATTGATATAGATGAGTGTTTCAGTAATAAATATTAAATATTCTTTATACCTTGCCCAGGAAAGAAGGTCACTTTTAATGTATTTCCTGACGCATGCAGAAAGCACTCCTGTGCATCACCAGTACCCATCATCATAAAACTGCAGCTTTAGGCAATACTTTATTCCTGATGACAATAATTCAAAGCTACACAGAGTTTTTTTAGACTCTCTGAAAAAAGTAACAAAAGCTCAGCAGGAGCAGGAGCTTTAGATGCCTTAGTGCTTTCTTCTGAGCAGGAAATCAAGAAAGGTGTCACCTCCTGAGCTCTCTGTATTTGATGATTCCCATGACCTTTTGACACAGTTCAAGGGAAGAAATATCAGGTGTGTCCATCCGAAAGGTAGCATGTAAGGCCCTGGATGATTTTTTTACCAATGATATATCTGGGAGGCTGATTCTTTTGATACTTATGAAAAAAGTAATGCCGTATCTCAGTGAATTCACAATCTTTCTTCTGCCTAATTAAATATGCATAATTTCTGGAAGCACCTGCAGACTTTGAGTAATATCCAGGATGTGGGATGGGCCTTGTACCTCCTCTGAAAAGGTATGCATTTTGCTTCAGTTCACTTTATGGGGTTTGCATCAGTGTGAGGCACAGCGCTTGTGTTGTCAGGTCAGCACTTTGGTAGCACTGTCCACTCTGCTGCCCTCCCCCTCTGGCCTCTGGCATTTCAGAACAAATTAATGCATCTAGTCAGCTATGAGGAATAGTTAGTCCAGAGTCTTCTGCAAGGAAATGTAGCTCCTTTGGAGCTGATTGCTTGTAAAATCTGCTGCGTCCATGAACTGCTTAAAGTGCTAAGCACGCCTTGGCAGTGGAGGGTACCCCCGGGGTTAGTGTGCTGGAAGCAATGATTTCAACACTGCAGTGGACTTCAGCTAAGCAGAAGTTGTTTTTTCCTGTGTGTGTTTAGGGGCAAGGGCTGTTCAGCTTTTGCTCTCTGTGTTAAATATGGGACAGAGCCAGAAGTCTGGGAACTACATATTGAGCACATCCGGGTGCACTTGCTTGCGTTTGGAATTTGAATGCATCTCATTCACACACTGAATGTTCCCCAGTGTGCTTCTCCTTCTGTCGAGAAGCATCTGGACGTGATTTTTTTTTCTGCAGGTAGGGGTTTCTTTTATAGTACTGAAGATGATTAAGAATGTGTACTGAAAATAGTTTATTAAATCACATTGCAGTGGGGCTATGAAGTGGTTCAGTGTCAATGAGGTAATGTATAAATGATGCAGCTGTAGCTCAGCTGTGGAGTAACATTCACAAGGCTGGAAACTCAGGTACTCCACGTTCTCCAGGACTTCTCTGTTCCCCAGGTAAGTATATTGAAGAAAGCATTAGCAAGTAGGATATAATGCAACATTTTCATCATTTCCCTTTTTCAAGGACATTACATACGTCTGTTCTGCAATCCTAGTTCAGAAGCAATGTAGGTGTACAGTCCACCCAGACAGCAAGAGCTGCCTTCCCCAGGCTGTGCTGTAACAGATAGTTCCTCTGGGATTTTCATTAACAAAGTGCAATGCAGTATGCTGGGATTCCTATCTCATGTTCCTGACGGATACATAACTTGGGGATGAAGGAAGAAGAGATTATCATGGGGTTGCCTCAATCAGCTCTCCCTGCCTGGTGCTTTGCTTGTGGTGATTAATGAGGTCTCTCCTGTTCGCGTGGTGCTAATCTAGTATTTTCAGGCAAAACTATAAATACTGACCATTGGATAGCTTACGTTAGGAACACAGGTGACAATCTCCAGCGTGATAGCAGTAACTGTTAGCTGCTTCTCTTTACTGGTAGTGAAGAACAGCAATGTGTATACAAACCATGCATGCTCTATTTGGCCATAAAAACCTTCAAAAACATCCCTGATATGACTGCAGTATCCAACATGTTAAAATGGCCTATGTGGAAAAAACGTTTTCCTTCTGTTCAGTGACCTGGCACACATCCTACCAGCTACTGCATTAGGTCACATCAGTGTGTGCTGCGTGACACGATGTGATGTAACTTGCGAGAGGCCGACACAGCGCCGTATCTCTCTACTGCAGAGATGCACGTCAGCTGCAACTGCTGCAGTTATTAAACCATCCCTATTACCTGTGACGAGACAAGTGCCCCCCCCCCCACTCTAAAGCACTGGCATTTAACAGTAAATTGTTCTCTTTGTGCCTGTTTGGGGAACGGGTTTTGTTGCAGGGCATCTCCATGGCCATTGTGTTGGGAATCCTTGCCATGCTGGCTGCTGGTGGTCGACTTTTGGAGGGGACAGCAGTGGGACACAGCAGTGCATGTGCAAAGCGTCAGCAAATGACAGGGTGTGCCCGGCCCTGCCCACTGAATTAGGGAGTTACGTTCCTCCACAGCGATATTCAAACGGTAAGTATGAAAACAGAAGCCTCCTGGCTATCCACAGATATTAAGACAGCTCTGCGCTAACTGCTTCTCCGTGGCGTTAAACCACTGCAGAAAATAGTTTTTGTGAAAGCACTGTGCTAAAAGAACATCTCTCAAAAATAAAGTTTGGGGAACTCTTTGGGGTGATGAACTCCAGGCATTAACCCAATCCCCTTTGAGGTCACCAGCAGTATCACAGCCATACTCCCATTGACTTAGGTTATTGTAGAACATATTTTTGTAGTTCAATAGATTTTAGATTGTACTTTTTTTCCATTCTGTCTTATTCTTGTTTGACGATGTATTTGACCTCGACAGAAATCAAGGGTAAATGTTCAGATACTTGACAGAGAAGAATGTACCTGCCCTGCTCATTAGGAAGGTATTTCCAGAATTTATTATTCTCTAATGTAGAACTTAATAATGATCATATGGGTATTGACGTATGGGAAAAATATTAGGGTCTTATCCAAAGTCCTTCTGGCTTCATTGATGTTAGTGGCCTTCAAGGGAAGATACAATGCTGCAATTGTCTTTTTTATCTAAGAGCAAAAAATGTGTAAAAAACGTAATAATGACTGTTTTAAGTACAGATGAAATAAAAACACGAGTAATGAATGTCAGACGTTGCTGAGTCTTACCTGGTCCGGCTAGTGGCCTGCCCGAGCCTGTCCACTGAATGAAACACCCTCGTTATTTCTTTCAGACATTTTTATTCTTTTGTTTTTTCAGAGGCATCAGTGTTGCCATCTGCACTGAAATAGTG
Source organism: Struthio camelus (assembly GCF_040807025.1). Lineage (NCBI taxonomy): Eukaryota > Metazoa > Chordata > Aves > Struthioniformes > Struthionidae > Struthio > Struthio camelus. The sequence continues at coordinate 64,199,195 of NC_090946.1, read as the reverse complement.
TCTGCTCAATGTAGTTGCCTGACAGCTTCAATTGCAAGTCGTCCTTTATATACTTTCTGCTGCTCAGAAGTATATTGGAGAAAAGACTGTATGGCTGCTGCCCACTGGGATCGGCATGATAACAGGGTAGATATATTATGAAGCCACTTTTTGAATAACTGCATCAATAATACTCTGCTGTAATCAAGGCTCAAGCAATAACAGAACAAAAGGAAGCCCACTGCACATTACAGAAGTCAAGTGAAATTCAAGGTGGAAAGTACAAACACCTTATATTTGGCCATAGAATTGCCCATTTCCTCATAGATCTTAACCCTGTTTCAGAAATGGTCCACTTCTGTGGAACAGTTGGTCTTTCTCAGGGAATGTGATGGAGCGGGGACAGGCCTTGCCAGGTGAATGTGGACTGGAGAAGAGAGTTGTGGCTTGGATGAAAGTGGGCTAAATTAGAAAATACGGAAAGAGTCACTCCTGCTGTGCTCAGGCCCCATGCCTGTGCCTCTCCAGGCAGCAGCATGATGTGCCGTGCCCTGCTGCCAGCCTGCCTTTTGGGCTCTGGGCGTGATGAGAGGACGTCAGCCTTTTGCTAATCATGAACACTGTGTCTGGAGCAGAGGGAGGACGGCGCCAGTTCTCTGCCAGGATATGTCGGAGAAATGGCATTAGGCTACTGTAACGGCTCTGCTGACTGTTTTGTCTTGGAGGGTGAGTTGGAGAGGCATCGTTGGAAGCTGGAAAGGGATCGTAGCCAAAGAGACAAAAGTGAACTGAGGTGTCTGCCCTGGAGGTTATGGACTTACAGCTGGGTATGCACATCCTTCTGCGGGTCACAGGCAGCCAAGCCAGAAAGTTTAAAAGGATGATTAAGGTGACACCCCAAAATGCAATACTTCCTGAGTTAAATTTGTGATCTGGCTCTTCTTATTTATCTTAAGTAATCGAGTGCCCATTACTCCTACTGGAGTCAGAGGGGACTTGAGAGTCCAGACGCCTCTCTGTCTTGCCAGATTTAGAAGCAGCTACATTAGTTGGGATTGAACAGGTAGCGCCAAGGCTAAGTAGCTATCTAGGTGTCTGCTCCCCTGACAGGGACTTGTAAATATTTGGGCCATCAGATAGACAAGTTGTGACACGAAGGAAAAAAACCCCAGGATACTGAATTGCTCTGAAAGCCTGGGGAGACCTAGTGACTAAATGTGCATGTTAAGCCTGGTACTACTGCAGTCTCCATGGCAGCATCTCAAAATTGTACAGTAATATTTTGAAATGTAATATAAATTCTAATTTTTTAATCTTAACCCATCAAATGAGTTTTACTAAAAATACTCACAGTATCCAGCCTCTGAAACAACGAAGCCTGACAGATATTTTAAGACTGTCCAACCGAAGACCTAAAAATGTAATTTATATTCCCTGCCAAAACACACTGCTTCAATTAGGAGAACAGAAGGACTTTGATTTTAGGCAGGCGAAAGCTAGGGAATATAAAGGTTCCAGGAGGAACGCGACCTGTATTTCCTCATACAGATGGATTATGGCAGCCTTTATTTGCCCAGCATCTGAAGGTGCTAGGGCTTTGCAAGGACGTGCACAGACACGGCTCTTAACACAAGCAGCTTCTGCTGTAGATCAACTACACCTACAAAGGAAAGGGAAAAATATATAAAGTAGCCTAGATTAGAGGAAAGTGCTAAGTTTTCCTGCTTAGCTTTTATTCAGAGGCTCTGGGCACTGCCCTTTGGGGCCGCTAGGATTTGTAGGTGCAGTTGCAGGCTGACAAATCTTAATCAGCTCGTTCTTCAAAACCAAACAAGAGACCACACAGATATCTTGTGAGATAAGTTACCCATGCATTGTAATGGACTTGCAAGCCCTGCAGGAGCTTCGCTCTGTTCTGCTGTCTCTGTTTTGCCAGCTGAGCGACCAAGAGGCGCAGGCAGAGCTCAGCTAGCCTCTGAGGGGGTCGTCTCTGGCCCTCAAGCTTTGCAAGCACGATAGCCTGACATTCTGCCTGAGCTAGGTACCCACTGAGGCCAGATTAACTGAATTTCCTCCAGGTTAGGGCATTTGGCTCTAGAGTTCTGTGCGTATGGAGGAGAAATTAGGGTTTTTTGGTCCCTGCTTTCCTTATCATGTCCTAAAAAGCCCCTTCTGTGTGGGTTTGTGCGAATGGGCTTTATGGGTGCCGTGTATGTGAATGGAGAAATGGTTCCCAGAAAGCAGGAGTGCCCTCAGGCTGAGAGGTAGCGTGTGAAAGTCTCCCAAGGCCTGATGAGCTCTGGAGGCTCATGGTTTTATTGAATCCACAAGATTAACTCAGGACACCAAGAAGGCCGCCGAATCCATCCAAGGCCACGAGCACACACCAGCATCCACCACAGTGTCTAACTCAGACCACATCCAAAAAGGCAGTGGCTGCTATATGCACACAATGACTACAGGTTTCAATATATACCTGCTGAAACAAAGGACCCCTGAGGGACCTGCTGAACCCACTGGCACAACAGGACGCCCCTCCGCCTCTGAGGACGCAGCTGGGGTTGGCCTCCTCAGCTCTTGCTCCAGCCAAGTTAACTGTGAGTGTGTGCGAGAGCCAGGGGGAACAGTTGAATGAGCTGCGTGGTGGTGATCAGCTCTTCGTAATAACACCTGGATTCTACTAATGGTAACAGCTAAATTAAGAAAAGGTGTTCTAATATATACGGGTTTTGATCTATGTCTCTACCTGATTTGATCCTCTAGCAGGGAAATTTACAATAATTTTACAGATGCAGCTGAAAAATTATCAGTGAAAAACATGCCCTTATTCCACAATGTGGAAATGTAATTATAATGCAAAGAGCTGTAACTCATTTTGGAGTTATTTGCATTTGTGCTGTACCTTTTTATGTGACTGCTATTAGGACTGCTGACTGCTGTTATTGGCTTAATCGTTGTAGACCAGATTTTGCAGCTCTCATTTTTGCTATTGCATGAAGGCCCTTCAGGTTTCTGAACCCCTGATTGCTCTTGCAGATTGGAGGCTTAGCAGCCCAGATGAGAAAAGATTTGGATGAACATAAAATCAAGTGCCCTGTAAAGCCAGGAGGTCAGTCTTATCATCTGACAGAAAGCAGTATCCTGCAATCTGTTAGTTAGGCATATGAGCGCTGACCCATACTAGAATTACTAATTAAAAAATAAAATAGTTATGCATGCTCTTGACAAGTTATGTGTTGCCATCTGTAGTAGCAGGTACATCCCAGCCAGCACTTCTTTAGAAAATGGGAGTATTTTATTCCTTCCAATATCTGCAGAAACATTCAGGTGTTGCTAGCAGCTTTGCCACTAATTACTCTTACAATCAAGATAAAACGCAGTAAATAAAGACAGAGCATGAGATAATTACAAGGTGCTGAGAGTGTCAGCTAAATAAGAGAATAATCAATAAACAAATATTTCTAACAACTGTTCCTCTGGAAACTAGTGATTCTCATTAGACTGAGATAGAAACTCAGTGACTCAGATGCTGGGCCTGAGCCAAAGACCTGTCAAGTACTTACCGCTCTTTCCCATTGCCATCAGTGCTTTCTGCCTTGTGGGATTAGGCTCATTTGCGGAGTGATGCATTGTAATGTTTGCAATTAAACGAGAAAGGAGGCTATCAAAGCACGTGGCACACTCTCATTTACATGAGATGTTGGGGCTCATTCCGTCCAGTGTGGGGTTGCAGCCATCTCTGGCAGAAGCGTGGCATCTGAATAAGCATGAGCAGGCAATTACACTACAGTTTTGAAGACGGTGTAGGATTCAGTTGCCCAAAGTCAGGACTTTAGTGCCACCTGTGATGCCCGAGGGGACGTCCTTGGCCTCCAGCTGTTGTTGCAAGGGCTGAGGATCTCCTAGACGTCCCACGTCGTAGCTGCTGGCTCTGCGCAGATGCTTCAGCTGCCCTAAAGTGCCACTGGTGACAGTAGACACCTGTGCTTGAACTTCTAGATTGCTTAAAGTGGCAAGATGCATTATTTTGAGGCAAAATAGCAGAGGGACCCTTAAGTGCCTGTAATTCATCAGGTTCATGGCTCCCTTACACCAAACACTTCATTTATTTTAAAATGACACAGCAGTGCCGCAGGACAGCAGGACTTTTGTCTCCTATGTACTTTACTGAACCCTTTCACTTCCTGCGAATGGGCAACATACACTGAGCAAAGCGAAATGCCAGTGGTCGTTTGTTTGGACGTGTATCACGTATCTTCCCACTGCGCCCGCAGTCCTGCGGCTTGGCAGGAGGTCACCCCTTTGGCCTTGCATTTCGTTCTCCTTCAGCCGGCGGGCTGCTCACCGCAAACACCGGACGCTGGCTGACGTTACTCCGCTGCTATCAGGACGGTAACCGGGAGAGTCCCAGGAAAAACCTCTGCGCCCGAGCTGCGTACAAGCGTAACGGGCTTCCCGAGCTGCCCTGGCAGCGGGTGGGGGGACCGTGGGAGCGCCCTGCAGCGCTCGGGGTGGCTTTTGCCTGCCATACTTGTTCAGCCACACGATACGCCCGTTGCAGCTGCCGCCATCACCCACGTGTCTGCGCCGGCTTGGTAAGCCCAGGTGGCCTGGCCTCGGGGCTGGCGGTGCCCTGGGAGATCTCCCCGGGGCGAGGGCAGCCTGCGAAGGTGCAGGTCAGCACCTGATCGCTTCCACCCGAGCAGGAGGAGAAAGATAGACCGTGGTCTTGCACGTCAATGGCAGCCAAATGCTCGCCCGCAGCCATTCTCGGGCAGAAAATCTAGGAGCGGTCAGTCTTTTCTATTCGTACCACAGGTGGTGACTACACTACCCAGCTTGTCCCTTTTTGTTTTGCTGGGAGCGTGTACGTTTTGGACGCCTGTGTTCCTCCATTCGCAGAGGCTGCCCGCTACGTACAGGTGTTATTCTCCGTAAAATCTGAGGGAGCCGCAATCGCATGCTCACTGACGGAAAAGGGAGGGCGTGTTAAAAAAGTGGTAAGGTCGCTGCTTCAAAACCACCTCCCTGCCCCTCCCCCTTCTTATAAGAAGCCCTCTTTTTAAAATCTTCATTGCTCCGGGGGCTAATTCTACCTTGTTATTTGTGCCGCATCTCGTACAAGTCTGGAATCCCAGGCACTGCGTGAATGTTTTCAGGCGTTCTTGGTTCCAGAGAAATGAGATTGTTTCTCACTCCGTCTGTATCTTAAGATTATATCGCTCACATTTTGGATAATTAAAATATCGATAGCAGAAAAATTGCTTAATTATAAAAACAATCACATTTTTACGCATCATTGTATAAAGCATGAAAAAAGTACAAAGAGTAAAGATGTTTCACAGTTCCAGAAATAATTACAGTGACATATTTTTTTCTTGATCTTCAGGTCAATCTGGAGCACTAATGTGCTCAGTCAGAAAATTCAGTTGATCAAAGCAAACCTTAGCTCCCAGCTTAGCGCTGAAAACTAAAATACAGTATGTTGATTTAAAATAACCAGGCATGCCCTGGAGGCAAAACCGAAATGTCATGGTTCCATACCAGACTGAGTTTAACATAATAATCACACAAAATGCAATTCAGAAATAAATTAATAATAAGAAATCAAAATCCTTTACTAAAAAGTGCTGTCTTGTACCATGTTTATACATATTTTTAAAGAGAAAGAAAATATATTCAGGCTTTTAGCTGTTAGAAGCACTGTAGACTTCAAGGGAGACAAATAACGTGCTTTCTTCTGGGAGGAGGGGTAGCGTTTCAAATGTATGATTAGGGGCCTCAAAGAACCGTTCATTTTAGGACGGAGTCAAGGATTGAATCAGGCAGAGTCACTTTTTGCTTTATTTTGCTTCTTCCTGGGCGGCTGCCAGAGCCTGCAGGACTCCACTTCCCGCGACGGTGACGCTGCCGGGTTGTTTCCCGCCGTAGCACAACGGAGTCACAGCCCCAGAGCGCGCGCTAGCACCGCCGGCAGCAGGCAGTGGGGGCTGCCGAAACAATCCGTGGCACTCAAACGGCCCATTTCCAGACCCAAACCATTGCAGGTGTCTGGTTTGGGGCAGCCCTGCCGGCCGGCCCGGCCCGGCCCGCGCCCGCTGCCTCGCCGCCGCCGCCGCCGCGCAGGAAGCCCGGGTTCGTCCCGCCGGGCAGGCGTGGGGATCCGCGGCCCCGCGGCGCCAGGCGTCCTGCACACGCTGCCCGGTGCGAGGGCCCGCGCGGGCCGGGGGGAGGGCCGCTGCTCACACCCGCGGCCCGGCAGTCAGCGCGGGAAGCTCCTGCGTGCAGACCCCCGCGGGTTTTCCTGGGGAGATCGATCAGCGCCCACTGACTTCACTGTAGAAGCTCCAAGGCTGCTCTCCTTTCGTTCAAGCGGGGCTTGCGCTTTTAGCGCGCCTGGTCTTGGCCAGGGCGACGGTCCCTAGAAATAGCTCAGGCGGAACTGCCTGTATTTGGATTTCCCCGTCGCTAGTGGAGCTGCAGTGTGTAAGCACTGCTTTGTTCTGCATGGCTTTGCACAGGAGGCAAACGCAGAGGTCAGACTCTGCAGCGTTGAGTCACGCGGCCCGCTTAGCTCTGCCTGCCTGCCCGCCTATCAGGGTTAATGGGAGCTGGCAAGCTCCAGAGGCCCAGCTACGCCAATTGGTTTAAAATCTTTCAGAGGCCACATTGGCTATCGTGAGTAGGATCAACGGCGCTGGTCTCACTGGAGTCGTGTTTGCTTGCCCCAATTACCAATTGATCTATTCAAGTGTTGCCGAAATAAACCATCCTTCTTAGATCAATATTTATTGGAGCTGAAGCTGCACTGAAACGAGGACTGGAAGTGCTTGAATGGGGACTGATAGAACAGCTACTTGCGTTGCAGATTCTATATTGCGCTTTCAATGTCCCTGCGGATGCAGAGAAAGTTTTAGCATTTAATAAAATTTCACTTTCTGTGCCTGACCCCAGACACCCAGCAACTGGAGGACTGAAGAGATTATTTTGCCTCTCACAACAGCAATGTTGCAAAAACCTGGTTAAGCAGAAATCTTGCTCTACCGAACAAGCCTAGGGAGCAGCTTCGGTTTGACTCAGAGGAGCGACCTGGTGTTTCCCAGCTGAGCTGAGCTTCTCAGATCTGCACCGCTAAGCTGGAGCCCAAAGTCCAAGTTCACAAGAGCAACAGGGCAGCATGTACGTTCAAGCGTGCAGCCCCCCCCCCAGGACTGTTGCCGGTGCCCTGCACACCTGAAAGGCCATAAGCCCGCGAGCTCTTGCTACTGAATTTCCTGGTATTCTGCTACTGCCGGTGCCTAAAAGTGTCCTTATTGCGGGGCTGGTTATCTCCACGCTTGTCTCACACCTAAACTTTGGTCTAGAAATCAGACTCTCTTCACTTAGTCCTCCATGGATCCCGTAAACATGTTCAGGCATACTTAGCACAAATAACTACCGTCCTGGGTTCAGGATAAAATTTAAATGTAATTTCATTTCAAGCCAGTAACACTCTTGCTAAGGGAAGATCAAGGGGCGATCAGCCACCTTTTGCTGAGACCGTAAGGATGAACATGCTATTGTCTGTGCTTTAGCAGAGCAAGTCGGCTGTCCGTTCAGAAAATGATGGCTCAGGTGGACGAGTCCAAAAGAGGGGTGCTGTGGGCTGCTGTGACCTGCGCCAGGCCTCCCCACGGCACGGCTCGCGACACGGCCAGAGCAGCCTCCTTGGGGGCGTTTGCAGTCTCAGATGCATTAAGCGCTTCAGTTTGCTGCCTGGTGTTCATCTGAAGAGTATTTGGTGCTGGAGCCCGAAGTTTATTCCTTCGCTCCTGCTTTCATTGGTCCCAACATGTCGGGCCAGTCAGGTCATACATCCGGAAAGAGAGGGGAGGTGGCACATCTGGCAGCAAAAGTATTAGGTGGGGTTTCCCGGCAGAGCGCCTGTGTGTCAGCAACCCTCGTCCTGACCCTGAGGCAGAGCAAGAGGATGATCCTCTGCGCTACAGGAGGCAGCGAGGTGTATTTTCACCCTCTGGGCAGAAGCAGCTGCACAAAGCGAGTACGGAGGGGTGATGCTAAGAGGAGGACTCCTGCCTGTGCAGCTGGCTTAGCTGCCCGGCATGCGACCTGCAGGTCATACTGCTCTAAAAAGAAGCCGTACGCAACCCAAACTGTTTCATGCCCAGGCGTTCACAGATGCTGCTTTAATACCAAAGGCTTTGTGGTAATATTATACTAACTGGAGTCCGTGTGGGAGGGAGCAAGGAACAGTTTTGTACACAGTGCTAATGCTTTTGGTTAAGCATAATCCATCCGAAGGTACTTCCAGTAGAGCAGAGTTCAGTGGAGGACCAGCTGACTGTGCTGGTTCAGAGGGCGCTAATGCGACTGATTGATTAATTTACGCCCGCGCTTTTGTTTGCTTTGACGGCTGCAGTCAGTGGCGATGGGCAGCGTAATATGGCCAGTCGCTCCTGCAGCGCTAGCCGCCCTCCGATGGAGATGACTGCCGGCCTGCGAGTGCCGCCTCCTGCCAGCGCGTATGAGTCACTGCCCCTGGGTAAATAGCAGCTGCTATGAAGACACTCACAACTGAAAGACAGCGGAGTGGAACAAACACGGTAATTTCTTAACAAATATTTATTTAGAGCAAACGTATCGGGCTTAATCCTTCTTTCACTGATGGTAATGAAAGTTTTGCACTGACGAAAGGTACTACAGTGTCTGCAATGTCTTTTGACATCTGTGGATGGACGGTTCTAATTAATAGCTAAGGATTATATATTCCTCAATGGAAACCTGAGCTGGCCCACTGGATAAATTAATAAACACATTTTTACATTAGGTATGCTAAAACGCGTGTGATGCTTCATGCTTAAATTTGACATGTTGGCAAAAGCAGGCTGAGGATTTGGTTTTATTTTATTTTATTAAAATTGCGTACTTGCAAGGCTTCAAAAATCTCCACGCACTTTCAGTTTCAAGATAGTAAATCCCCCCAAAAAGAGACAAATGTTTTGCCAGTGCTTCACAGATAGAGAAATTGAGGTCAACAGGAGATCACTGACACTTTAATGTCATGGGATCTGTGACCTAAAGGCTGCACCACTGGTCATTGTAAAGATACAGGAAGATTTAATCTTTTTCTTCATGCAAAAAACACAAAATGGTCTCAAGAAAAGAAAGGCACCTTCCCGGTGTAAAAATGTCAGAATGCAGATGTTCTTTGCATTTAGATATTTTGTAATGCCCAAGAAAATTTATACTCTCTTTCTGGTATATGTTATATTCTATGCTAACTCTCCCCAGGAAGGCTACGAGCCTGGAAGACCCCAGATACCTTTCTCTAATAAGTGGAATATATCTCCCTGTCTCTGGGTGTTTCACTCTTGATTTCTGAAGAGAGCTTCTTAAAAGGTTTTTCTCACCTTGCCGCCCAGCCGAGTTTGCCTCGGGGCCGCTGAACGGTATTGCTGGCAGCTGCAGGAGCCTGGCTTTGCCCTCCAGGCCCAAAGCCATGGATCTTGGAAGTGCCACCACCGTTAAGCCAGAGACCTCTCTGTCCTTCTGCTTTCCTTTCAAGCACTTACACAGTGGTCCTCACCGTGTACTGTAGTACTGGAGAATCTTTTAGGTTTGATCTCAGAACTGAAATATCTAAATAGCACCTAAAAGTGACATCCATAATATAAACTTGAAATTTGTTTTCAAGCCTTACATGGTGTGCAAGTGATCAGCGTTTACCACTAAATGCTAGAAAGCCTGATATGCAGTATTTGTGACAAATTCCAACACGTATCCTGGGAGCGGTTCTGGTTTCCAGGCGCAGGCCGTATCCCTCCTGCGAAGGAAGCCCTCGGGAAGGACCAAGTGTGGGAGCCAACTTCAAGTGTTTCTGCTTAGTCTTATCTAACATTTTCCGCACCTCCAGCATCTCCATAAACAATCGTTCTTCCGGATTTGAACAAAGTAATGGTTAAAAGATGGCTTTCCAGTTGATGATAGTTTCCTTCAGAGTTGAAGAGGTTTTTTTTCCATTCATTTTTCCTCCAAATTTAGTGATTTGCAGGTGAAAGAGTTTTGTACCCTGTCTTCTGTTTCTGGATCCCTGAGTTTCAAAGGCTATATTGATAGCTACACAATGAGGTATAAGGCTTTTAAAAAGGCTGTTCTCCTAATGAAATTATACAAATGGGGTGTCCTGCCTTTCAAAGGTCTGGCTGGCAGCTTCCACTAGGAGCGAAACAAGCAATACAATGTCAAGTCACAGAAGGATGTAAATAACAAAACAAGCAAAGAAACAAAAAAAAAGCAAAGAAATGGTGTGATATTTCCTGCCGTCCTGTTTTTTTGTTCTACGTGAAATTTGTGACTGTTTTCTACAGGAATGAGATTTGGCATAATTGTGCTGTCTATCTCTATGTCTCTTTGTGAGACGGTGACATTTGGCAGAGAGGTACTGGTCTAAAAGAGACAATGTTTTGACAAGTTTCATAAAAACAGGTGTTTTTGTGGAGGAGGCTGACTCTGAGTGCATTGATGAGGAAGGAGCCTGGGTGGGAATCTCATGCGCTATCAGACAGCAGAGAATTCAGGGTATAAAGTCTTTTTGTACATTCCAGTCACAGATAAAACTTCTGAATTTATCCCTTCCTATGCATAAAAGCAGTCATATTAGAAAAAAATCTTTGGGAAAGCAGGTCTGCGTAGTGCTGGTGCCCAGGGCACGACTTGTTTCCTGCCTTGTTTATGGATTTCATCTACCTCGATGAGTCATGGGGACAAGGACTGTCTCTTCATCAACGTCTGTACCTGGCACAGTGAGCACCAGCCTGAGTCAAGGGCTCTTCCACAGTGAAGGCAGTTACGCACTGATGGAGCCTGTTTGCTATGAGACAATAATATTCAGATCGATCAGGTCAGTCAGTATCTTCCCTTAGATAATGGAGGTTCTTTCTTCTCTTTTCCATTACTCTTCTGTTATTAATAAGGTGAATTGTTTATTACAACAGGAAATGGGAGCCAAGATGAGAAGGAACCTCATTGCAACAGACTGGAGAATCTAATTCTTCTGCTTTTTATTGTATTTAGCTGCACAAAGTATGAAGTCAGTGTAAGGGGTTGGCAGTTCTGGTTTGCTAATACTCTGCACCCCGTTTGCTTGGACGTAAGGGACGAGAAAAAGCGAGGGTGGAAGAACAGCAGACATCTCGCTGGTCTCTCTTTACAGGAGAGGGACATGGGCTCCTACACGTACGTTGTTTCCATCCCACCGTCGTGGTCACTGGTGTCAAAAGCTTTCCCTGTCAAGCTTGCATGCGCAGAGAGAGGGTTTAGCTGCTGGGGCAGCATCCGCAGCCCCTGTCGTGGGTGCCGCGGCTGGGAATGCCTCCTGCAAATCACCCATGCCACGTCCTGTTGGTTGCCGCAGACGGAGGTCACTGGGTTTTTTTCTTAGCTTTTGAACAGGTATTCAGGTTGGTGTGGGGTGTTTCTCTCCAGACACAAATATAATGGAGAGCAGCACTTTCCTCCATGCCACTATAGCTAGCACGCGGCTCACTTCCCTGCCTCATGCTCTCGTTCTCCCTTTCCAAAACAGTTGCTCATAGAGGGTTGCATTCGGTATTTGAAAGGTCCTTAAGCAATGGTCTCTGTGCCGCTGACATTTTCGCAGTCCTGGGAGACCAGACGGGCCTTTTGCTCCCTGCCTCTGCCCTGCCAAACATAACATCCGCCTGCGCGACACCAGTCCCTCGTCACCCCGGCATCTGAGCCTCACGCCCAAGGCTCAGCTTCCTTCTTCCCTTCGCCTGAGCCCTCCGCGCTGCCCCGGCTCCTCCGGCGCAGCCGTCCCCAGCACGTCCCCTGCGCTGCCGCAGCCACCTCGCCCCCCGCTCACCCTCCGCCCCGCAGCCCCGCCACGGGTTTTGGGCGCGTGTAGTGCCTGCACGCAGCACAACCATGCCCCGCCGCCGGTCAGCACGGCCACAGCCTGGCATCGCGACCCTCGCTTAGCGCCCTGCCGCTCGCCCGGCAGGGGCAGCGGCAGGGTTATACCTGTGCCTGGCGTTACTGCGGGCTAGAGACTGCCAGCAAACACACTGTCACCGCTCTGATTTGCCTCACACCGGAGGCAAAGACTGGTGAGGCAGCAGCTGCCTCTCTCTTGTTTGCATTTGTTTGCTACACTGTTTTCCTCTTCTTTGATGTGTGTTAGGTTTTTTCCTATTAGTTGTCTCCACGCAGCTGCTGTGCAAGGCCACGTGCCTTGTTGCAGCACTGCAGCGCAGCGTTCCCTGAGCCGATCCCTGACACGGGCAAAGGCAACGACCAACACCGAAACGCCAAAGTGCGGCTGCAATCCCTTGGGGAGGCTGCGAGGAGGCGGAAGCAGCAAGACCGTGCATCTAGGCTGGAGACTTAGTGAAAGAGGTGACGTCTGGTTACCAAGGAGTCCTCACTAATTTCAGGGTCCCTGAAGGAAAATCCCTGTCTGTCTGAAGGCTGCACAGGACATATTGCTGTTTTCCTCCTAGTAAATAAATATAATTGACTTTCTAATGTGCTCCAGTGCTCTAGTCAATGCTTTGCTTCTGTTATTTTCAATACATCTTTCTTCCACTGCAGTCGTGCTCTGAAACAATTTATGAATTTCAGAGTCCTGCTTAGAAAACATTTTCAAAAGCATTATCCTGTCAGTTTTTCCATGATAGAACAGCTTTCTTCACAGACCCTGCCATCTCATTGTATAAGCATTTCCCTTCTCATTTCCAACTCTTAGCTCTTTGCTCCACCATTTTTCTCTCCCTGTTACAAGGTCTGTATTACTTAAGCGAGAAATATTTAAGGGCTGCATGATATGCTATTAAAAAGATTGCATCAGGTGCAACGGTACTGCAGAAGGGCTGGATAAAGGGTAAGGAGATGGTAGCACTGTTCTTCCAAGGGAAAGTTGCTAGTGAAGTTATATTTAGATGCTTAAGACAGTTTGTAATCTGCAAGACTTCTGGGGGCATTCGGAAGCTGGGTTTCTCTAGATTGTTCTTTAGAAGAAAACCGCAGCAGCTTTTACTTAGTGCAGGTATTTCACGGACTCTGGCACTACTTCCCTTCAACCTCAGGGCTTCTTGCTTCTTGTAGATGCTGGCGGGCAAAAGCCGTGGTGAGACATCCTGGGTCCTTCACATTGCCCCTTGAGAGACATCTCGGCGCCTTCATGTTGCCCTTGTTATAGCTGCAGAAAACACAGAAAGCGTTAGCATATCTAAAATAACATCGTTCCAAACTGCATAGATTCAATTATTTTGGCAGTTGCTTGGCTTTGGAGGTGGGGCTGACCCAGGACTTTCTGCGCTTAACTTGGCAAAAGGAACCAGCTTTTACTGGCCAGGCTGAGCTTTAATGCCTCTGCCTCGGTGTGCTTGTCCACGCTACACCATACGTGCATGTCTGCAATGCACGTTATATGCAGTACACGCCATTATTTGCTGCTTTTCCACCCGGAAAAATACTTCCCTTTTGCATAGTTCAGTGACATCTAAGTAAGTGTTCCCTGTCTCTGTGTCATTCTGAAACACAAGTTAATCCTGCAGACAGTCCAGCACACAGCTTTCAATGTCTAGTTGAAGTAACTTTCTGTTTAGCTCTATCCGGACACCATGCCCTTGAAAGAAATTTGTTACGCCACAAAATAAATTCATTGCTAACAATTGTGACTAAATCTATTGCAAAGATTTAGTTACTGAATTTAACAGATTATGTTTGCAAAGTAGCTATTTGATTCTTTTAATGTCACATCTTATTCCATTTAAATTTGATATCCTTTTTTTAAACAGAACAGATGCCACAACTTTAATGACTGAAACACATTATCTCATTATTGTCAAAAAAGTTTGCAGCTTTTTGTCAGCTTTCATGACAGAACTTGCAGATAGAGCAGCAAAGTGCAATCAGGCTCAGGAACATGATGAGGAATACAGAGCAATGTTAAATAAATCATTACTTGTGCATTATTAAAAATAACAGTCACACTTCTATAGCTCCTCTCGCATAAGGAACTCAAAGCCATTTATAATTAATTTCACAACATGTAGGAGAAGTAGCTGTACTCCGTTATTTTTATGAGCAAAGACTGAGACATGAAGTGAGGTGTTTAAAGTCGTCTAGGCCTCCCCCTCGCCTTTGAACAGTACCAGTTAGTTTTGCCCTGAGGGTGCTCCAGCAGGTAAGTCCTGTCAGCAGGCATCACATTTTGTTTTCTCGGTTTTAAGCTCTTGGGGCTGGGACCAACCTTCTGTCCCAGGTTTGGCTAGAGTCTGGCCCAATGAGGTCTTAAGCCTCGCCAGCAGGGGCGAGGCACTGCCCCAATGCAAATAACTGCACGTGAGACAGATGCTGCCACCCTTCACGGGGAAATCTGGAGTTGCCAGGAAGACGGTTGCAGGGCAGCATGGCGATGGGCTCCGAGGTCTCATGTCATTTGTTGTTGTTGAGGTCTGAAAAATTGTAAGGATGCACAGAAACAGAAAAAAATAAAACCTGCCACTTTACTCATGGGAAGAGGAGCTGGAAGCGGCGAGCGGGGAAGCTGTCGCGCCCCGTGCTCGTGGGCGCTGGCAGGGCAACCTGGTCCGCTCCGGTGCCGTGGTGCCCCCCTGCTGCTGAGCCCGGGGGGTAAATTAAAATCCTAGTTAAAATCTGCAGAAGATTTCCTAATACGGTCCCTTCCAGGAAAAGCCATGACATTTACTGGCATACTAACAGCAACGTTACACGTAACACCTCAGAGTAGTTTATCTGCGCTTAAGTCAATTGTGCAGCTCAGATCATTTCCACTTTTGTAAACTGAGTTGTACAGACTGCTGCGTAAAGCAGTATTTCGGGAAATAGCGTGGTAAGAGACTCTGAGCTGTGTTAGGCCAGGTGAGTGTGACTTGTCCTCATTTCCACTGTGCTGCTTGGCTTTGCAGCTGGCAGATGTTTCTTTCTCCAGCTTTTATCCCTGTTCGATTTCTCATTGGCAATTGAGACAAATTCCCCTCTACATGTGATACTCTGTGGCTGCGTTCCTTGCCAGGAAATGGAAATCTTTCAGGGTAACAAAATGTCTAAAGAGTTTCTTAAATTATCATCTTTGTCCAGATTAAGGTAGCACGGTGTGTGCTGAGGTTGGTACTTTCTATACTCGGAGAAGAAGGTGCAGCATGCAGGGAGCCCCACTGAGATCCTCGAGGCAGAAAATCCTATTTTCGGTTCTATTCTTTAAATGTTTGCCTGTTTTCCCTCCTCCTAAAATTGTATTTATGATCTAGTCATATTTTAAAGATGCTATGAAATTCTGCATTTAAAATACTTCCCGAGAAAGTGGTGGGCTTTCTTATTACAGAGAAGAGTAGGAAGAATCTGTTCCATTTTAAAGCTCCAAAAATAAAGTTGCTGGCACATTACTGTGGCTTCCTTCTCGCTTTGCCTTCACTTAGGCAGTTCTAGGGGCTCGCTGTGCCTGTATCATGCAGGAAAGTTCCTCCACTGTTAGACCTGGTAACAGACCTGCGAGGCCCGAGGGCACCAGGGGAAAGGGCGATCCTGTTGTCCGCGACACTTGTGTTCCCTTGGGATCAGCGGGTCTCCTCCAGAAGGTGAGGTCTGAACAGCGATACCAGGTAATTTGCTCTTCCTATAATGGCAGAAATGCTGTCAGGACTCCAGCTGCTGATAGATGAAAGAATAAACTCGTTCTCACGAGGGGTCGGGTATTCTGCGACTGTGAGCCTCGGCTGCACTGAATGTGTGATTTCCTTCCTCAGAACGCCATCCTTTTTCACAGGAAATATTTTATTAGTTCTTGTCCTGCAGCCTTCTGATGTTTTATGGGAGAAATATGCCCATGTGGGGCATGCCTTATGAAAAGGACTACATGAAGATGTAGAGAATATTGCGATAGTCTTAATAACCCGGTGAATAGTCGATTCTACCTCAGTGTGTATGTGAAACAGCATGAGGAGAGGAAATCTGTGATGAGTAATGGCCATATGAATCATTTAGTTGACATAAAACTATTTTGAATCTTGACAAAAATCTTGTATCCTTATGAAAATAGCAGTTCCTGAGGCAGTGCAGTCTGCCTCTAGGACAATACGTATTTTTCTGAACTTCATTTCTCATTTTGTAGTAACAACCTTATTTGCTCTTAAGATATCAGAATTAGTCACTAATAATTACATATCAGGAATTTTCTGACTCCACCAGTAATTATTTTGCCGTTATGCATTACACATTTGCAGAGTGAACAATAAGCAATATATTCTATAATTTGCAATATAGATATGGCTAGAAAACATAAACATTTTTGTCACTAAATAGAATGAATGTAAAATCTGAATTAAGGGCTGCTTTGAAATTTGGTTGTGGTATTATCAAGTGGAAATGACATTAGAATTAGAAGGGAAATATTTTCTGGAAAAAAGAAAAGGTTACCTCAACTTTTGTGCAGCTACAAGATGGCATACAAAAGAAGTACTTTTATACCCATCGGGGAGACATCTAGGGCATATGCAGATTTGACATTTTCTTCTTTCTCCTCTATTTGTATGTGCAGCCCAGGGTGAACAATTTCCTTCTTGTTTGCTGTCTCTAAATATCTTTGTCTAGGCAGCTGTTGATTCAGGCTTGGTGAATAAATAAAATGGAGAGGACTTCCCGTATAATTTAAAAGAAATGTTATTTTCTGAATCCCAGCTTGCCATTTGTGGTATTAGCATTACTGGGGGAAAAGGAAAAATTTACATAAACCATACGCCAGGCTGTGACGCACTGATGGTAGGGGACTTTGCGCACGACTGGAAGAAGCCCCATCTAGTTATTTTAAGATTCAAGGTGCTAAGAGTCTCAGAGAAAGTGCTGAGCATCCTCAGCACCTATTGCAAGAGAGGAGACACTCAGCTTCTCTTAGTTGACACCGTGCACTCACTGGGATCGTGTTGGGAATGAGCTCAGACGAATCCGTGCTCCTTAGCTAGAGCCGGGGAGCCAGAGACGATTCTGTGCTGCTTGGCTGCTCTGCCGCCAGTTGTCGTGCCCGTGCCAGGGGACGACAGGGCAATGCAGGGCGATGCAGACGCCAGCTCACGGGAAAGCGCTGACTGCCGCTGCATGGCACGATGCATGTGCTCGGCAGGAGGGGAAACAGAGAAACTGGGAATCTTCACAAGGAGAACTTATTTTTAATAATCTCTTGAGGGTTTTCTGTTCCTCTTTGCTTTTTGTCAGCTAAGAAGGATGTGCAGATGACGAGGAGGTGCAGGGGGTGGATTTTTAGGCAGATCTGGAAGGACTCTTGTGTTACGGTGCCTTAATGCTCTTGAGGGCCACACTTCTGGAAGATCAATTTCTGGTGCGTAAATTAGCACCGCTTCAACGTTATTTAGAACTCTTTCTTCAGTACATGAAATGAAAAAGAAACTTTCAGGTCATCTCCAGAAGATGATTGGTGGGGTCATGTTCTCATCAGCTAACTTCTACTCAGATCTGCCTCCTCTTTTACCTTTCTCCAACGCCGCCTGGGATTTTAGCCACCACGCTTTCCGCTTTCTTCTCGCCTGCCGTATGCTGACCCCACACTGGGAACCCACCTGGAAACAGGACATGAAGGCACAGAGAGTACGAGCGATGTGGCAGTGCTCATCCAGAGAGAAAATGGTGAAACTAGGTCATTAAAACCAAGAAAAGAGGAGAAAACTCACTTATCACTCATTAGTGATTCTTAGGTTGCTTTATAGGTTAGATCAGGGGTCTAATTTGGAGATGGATTTCATAGTGATCAAAATGATTCCTATTTTCAGTTTGCTTTTAAGAAAAAGCTTACTTCTGCAAGTCTAATTCTAGAAAATAAAGGTATTTCTTAGTTCAGCTGTCACATGCCAGCCAGCTATACAGCCAGGCTGTAAATTCACAGGAAAGGGCTACAGCTCCCTTTCATAATCCCACCAGCAGCACCTGGGCCTCACAGGTGCTACCAAGGCAGGTAGCAAGCAGCTTCCTGAGCCTTTGGGAGCTCTGAGAGGCATCAATACCTTCTCAACAACTTTCTTTTATAGGTAAGAAAAGCCTTAAAATAACTTCTTGGGCTGTTCTTGGACTACTGTAGTTTTGTCAAGTGTATCTTTAGTTGCTAAAGTTACCCAAAGCCTCACTGCAGATATTATGTTCAGACTGAAGTGATGAGTAAGACAGCAGCTCTGTGTGTAGCTGGGAGTGCTGCAGGGCAGTCTCTTTTTGCCTGGTGAGGTGTATCTGGTATGAGAGTAGTGTCATTTGTTAGCAAAAAAGAGAGGCTCCTCTTTTACCCCCAGACACTAGTAAAAATGAAAATAAGGACTGGGGGAAAAAAGTTGTTCTACTACAGATACAATCAACTGGTGGGAAGAGCATCACTGGCTACCCCTGGGGATATGTATGAGGAAAGAGAAGAAAAGAAGAAGCTCTTTTATTTTTTGTATGTTGTTCCTTTGCTATTGTTAATTGCAGAACCGTTATTAGCTCATTGGGCCTGATGATACAGACTACTAAACGGGCAGAAAAATGTTATGACCGTGCCCTAGTATTGGCTTTCAAACTCGCAGGGTTACAAAGACCACTCTATTCCCAGAAACACGGCAAAGTGACCTTTCCCTTTGCTTGCGGAGCCCTTCAGGGCTGTGGGCTGACAGGTTTATGGTATACCACAAGCAATCCAATGTGTGTTACAGTGCCTGCTATGCTGTTTTAAACCTGAGCTAAAGTGGGACTTCTAAGAGGGGAAGGAGAACATATTTATAGCGTGCGCCTTTCACATGTAACAAGAGTGTTTGTGGTCCCTGGCGCTGCTTGGACAGACTTGAGTGGGTAAAATCTGTCTGTTTGCACGTGGTTATAAGCATGTGACTGTAATAGAACTTAATTTTGCAAAAGTCTGCTATGTTGTTAGGTGGAAACCTCCAAGAGACCGAGGGTGCCTCTCAGTATAACATGAGACTGTTATTTCCAATCCTAGTAATGCTGTGCAAGTTTTCTCTTACTCTTCTTTGTTCAGGAGATGTGGGGCCTGAATTACTTTTCAGCTGCCCCAAAATGAGAACTACTTAGTAAGAAAAAAATTGGCTAAAGTAACAGTGCATGTTACTTTACATGATGTCATTGCCTTACGTTGCTGGAGTCCACCATGGTAACTTGATATGAAGTTACATGTGATGATGTGACATCAGTCACTGGGTACTGCAAGAAAGGAATAGCGCTCACTCCCCTTCAAAATCAAATATCTTTCATTACTCAGGATTTGTTTCAAGTTTAAGTTATGATCTAACAGAAAAAGTATCTGTTCTTGTGTTCTTGGTTTTTGGTTTTATAGGCATTGGAGCATCTGAAACTTCGGTAGGGTTAGAACCACTGTCTGAATTAGGATTGCTGGGTATGTCTGAGCTTTTCTTTAAAAGATGATGAAGTTGTGCAGTAGATAACATGAGACTCGTCACATAGTGTCAGGGGTTTGAATGGTTCTGAGCTTTGGTTGCAGTTGCTTAAAAATGCATCCTTTTGCTGAAGATACACAGTGGTGCTAATACAGTTTATCTAGGCATGACTGCAAAGTGTAAATGACCTAGCTTCTTTTAATCAGGAGGAGCCCCATTACGCTTATTACTATTAAGTACTCATTATCTATATTTTGCAAATATACATATACTCCCCTGCAAAATAGGGCTTCCCACTCCACCCACCTTTCCCAGTGTTCAGTTCCTGGCCTAAGGAAACTCTTGAAGAGTTGTACACTTCACTGCCTACAGCTACTGTCTGATTTGAAGACAATAGAGGTTGTTTGTGGATGTCTTGCACACATGCAGCAATGATATCCCTATATTATATTACAGAGATTTTTGGTATATGACTTCGCCATTCCTTGTGGTCCTCTGCTTATTAGCTTGCCTTCCCAGGATTTATCTTAAATTTTAAATATTGTGTTCATCCAAGTAGCTACCATTTAATACCTTAATAAATAAATGCCTGGTAATGATACGGCATTTTAAGCCTAGGTCTTGGGACAGGGGAGTGCTGCAGGCAGAAGTAAATCAGACGGTTTTAAGGTTTTTTTACTGGGCCTCCCACAGCAGCATCTTTGGAAGAACCCATAATGACATCCTTAAAAGCTAGGACACATACATAGATCTGTTTTAGCTCTCCTACTGATTTAAAAAAAAAATCAGTGACCATATATTCAGAGCATGTTTTCCTCTGAGCCCCATACAGTTGGCTTATGCTAATTCAGAAGACCTAGGAGTAGTCATAGGATATGTTCCTAACCTAGATTTTCTGTGATATTTTATAAGCAAATAGACCTCAGTCTCTTGATGGAAGGTTTTGTGACCCTTTATTTATTGTATATTAGGATTAATTAGTTACATTTCTAATAGACTATAAAGGTGCTTGACATTATCATAGGATACACACTTGGCAAAATATGGAACTGGTAGTAGTAAAAAGTACTACTGAGGCTGAAACTTAAAATCTTGTCAATTACTTTACGGCTATTTAAACTTAACAGGCTAAAAACGAGAGGAAATGGCGGGGGGGGGGGGGTCTGCTTGCTGGAACCCAGCTTCCTAGATCTTAATGAGTTTGCCCTTTCCATAGGGCTTAGCAAGTTTGCATCCTGCTGTTTATCTCATTTCTTATGGCTTGAAAACCTATCTTTGAAGCAATATAATTGGTTTCACAGAAGTATCTGTAAAAAAACCAAACAGAAGATGGAGGAAAAAAACAAATCTGTGTGTGTGCTGACTTATTTAAATACAGGATAATGCATTATGTGTCAGGAAGAGAGGTCTTTATTAAACTTAGTAGTTTGAAGTAATGTCTCTCTTTCTTTTCTTTTCTTTTTTTTTTCTTTTGACGAATTCCACACAGCTCTAGCATCTACATAGAAAGTCTTTATCTGCTATACCTTTATGACACTTTTGTAAACTTAACATTAGAAAGGAAAAGGCTGTGTCTAAGCAATTGGTGTAACTAACCCATCAAAAGGAGAAGCTAAACATACTACTATTTCAGTAGGAAATAGGAAAAACTTATTTACTGTGAAGGAAAATGAGGATGAGGAAAATAATGAGGATGAGGATAATAATGAGGCAAAACTTCTTCCCTGTGAGGGTGACAGAGCATTGGAACAGGTTGCCCAGAGAGGTAGTGGAGTCTCCTTCCCTGGAGATATTCAAAACCCGTCTGGATGTGATCCTGGGCAATATGCTCTAGAGGTCCCTGCTTGAGCAGGGGGGTTGGACTAGGTGATCTCCAGAGGTCCCTTCCAACCTCAACCATTCTGTGATTCAGCTCATTCAGTTACTCAGCATAAATCAGGGAATATTTACTGGATAGCTTTTCCAATAAAAATTGAGCTCCCTCTGATAACATACCTCCCAGATTTAATCCATTTACAAATGTTTCTGAGGCCAGACTCCCAAACTGTGAGCTGCAGAAGTTGTAACTAGGGGAATTAGTAGTACACCTATCTTACCAGTGCAGCAATTTAAATATTATTGGAGGGTAAATGGAGAAGTGAGTTTGTCTATGACTTGAATATTGAGGTTTCTTGGCCTTTGCTTCACCCATCTTCTAAAGCACTTAGAGGAACTTAGTTTTTATTTATTTATAGAGTAAGGGTCGTTTTTCATTCTGCATCCACCATCTGCTCGTTTATTTCCAGTGATGGCTGGGATAGCAGTAAAATACTTCTCCGTGGCTGGCAGAGCTCAGAAGTGCAAAATCACTGAGATATGTGTACACAGGGAGATATGTGTACATAGTCATTCGCAGGGAACTGTAAGTCTACAGCAGCCCTGAACTTTAAATAAATTCCAACAAGCAGAGAAAATTGTGTGCGCTGCTTCTTGTCCTGGCCCTCTGATGAAAGCTCACTCCTTCTTCGAATGTGATCCCGGGGTGACTTTGTGTCCCATGTTTTATACTGCAGTGTGTTTGTGCAGTCTCACTGGAAAGCATTCAGGAGTGGCACCTCCGAAACCTCCTCGAGTGGAAGGAGGAATGGGATGGGACCTTAGGGTGGCTTTTACGCAGCTTACTTAGTTTCCTGCTATACCAGCTGCCCGTTCCCTCCTCCACTTGGATTGAATTGATTTTTGACCTGAATTTTAGACTTTCCAACTCTGCCCTTGCTCATGAGGCATAGCTGATACCAGCCAGTAAGCTTTCACAGCAGCTGCTTCTTGCTTTTGGAGCAAGAACTGCCTGTCCTGGCTCAGACCTGTGAGTTTGTGCCAGGGGGTCTCTGAGCTGTGTAGCTTGTTCTGCTTCTAATAGGGTAACGGCATATTTGGTCAAAAATAGCTGTCACAGTTGCCACCACAACCCCTACCGTCACTGGTGACAGTGATGTTGTCATTACAGAGGTGAAGCAGGTAGTAGATAAGGCCTAAAGGATGCAAAACGACCCTGGCCCTACTCTGGTCCCTGCAGCAGAGCCTGAGCATTTTGAGCTGCTGTGAAGGCAGGCACTGAGGAGCTGCTCTGCAAGGGGAAGGAGAAGGGAAGGATATGAATGAACTTGAAATCATCCATTCGAAAAAAGAGAAACTTGTGGTAGAGTGACTAAATGTAAAATCTTCCTAGGGTGATGCTTTAACTTGTTTTATATCAAAACTTGATGCTGCTGTGTCAGATAAGCACTAGTCAAGCACAAACTAGGCTCATTAAAAAGGGTAACTGGCTTACAAATTTTAGCTCATGTTATACCTGAGATCAGACTGAATGACACAATCTCTCTTCTTCTGGCCTACAAGCAGAAAAAGAAAATTGGATCATTATCCAGAGTCTTCTACAGACTGAACAGTTACCTAATAGCAAACTTGTCTTGTTCAATGACCTCTGAAGCCACTTTTTTGCAGACAAAATACTCTATAACCATAACTGTGAATTCCGATTAATTTTAGCCACAGTTTTGTGGCTCATGCTATGGCTTAGATTTTTTTCCCATGACATCTTACAGAACAATCTAAATTCATTCATAATCCTAACCGTTTGTTATCAACTTTTAAAGGGACTTATCCATCAGAAAGAACCCAATCGTAAGGCTGGTCTAAAGACCAACTGGGACTGAGGTTAACAGCGACAGACAGACCTCTCCTGAAGGGATGTAGCAACTTTAAGATCTCCTAGCAATCTGTTTTCAGATTCCTTCCAGGCTACGTTGCTGTGGAAATCATCTCCCCAGTAGATCAAAAAAATTGCCTCTGTTGCTTCCTTATTGTATTTTATTTTTTATTCCCAAAGGGCTTTGTAAGTGCTGGCTGGACACAGCTGGGGCTGTGCTACAGGTTCGAGGAAAAAATGATTTCTGTGTTATAGAAATGCTGCTTACAATACTAAGGTCACACTGTCCTAACATGATTTTACCACAAGAGATGAATACAGACTCTGAAGCATCGTGTTATGCTATGTCGTACTACATTAACTGAAGGCAGTTTGCCCCAGGGCCTGCCGATTCATCTGTTCACTGGAGCTCGCATTGAATTAACATACATAAAACAAAATCGAAAGATTCTTCCACGACAAACAGCATGCTCGTTCATCTGTTGTTTCATTGCGGTGCTGTTCTCATTACCACATTTGATTTAATTTGTATGTGTGCTAGTCATGAAAAAAATATTGTAATACCCTTGCTTTGGGGCATGAAAGGTCAACAAAACAAATAGCTACTGCCTTTTGGGGCAATCAAAATGCACCACATAAGATAAATTTGGAATGGCTTGCAGATGCTGCACATTAAGGATTAAAACTTTTTTAGGTCCCTACATAGAAATGTGTGTGTGTTGATTTATTTTTTTATTTTTATTTTTAAACACGAGAATCTTCTGTAAAGGATTTCTTACCGTATAATGGCCTTTCCCCAATCACTCTCCACATGTAGTCCAATACTAAAATAATAATCATTCTCAGATCTATATTGTAAGCAGTATAGTTTGCTAAAAGGAAGAGCTATTCAGATCATTAACTTGAGAGGTGGTCACAAATGGGATCTTATATGCATCTATGAGGAACTATTGAGCTTCCACAAAATGGATTAAAACTGAAGTTATATTAATTAGTCTCTGTTCCAATTCATGTAGAAATAATCTTATTTATTATGCAATTTTAAAAATAATTTGAATTAATAATATGACACTCAGACTCCCAAAATTTGTGCCTAAACTGCTAGGACAAACATGTTCATGTTGTTTGATAGCTTCCTTAGTTTAGCATCATCAATTGGGAAGATATAACTACAGTAGATCAAAGGATGGAACTTACAGATTCTTCCTTTCTAGAAGAAAGCAGGATCTTATTTAGCTAATGAAAGTTACTAATAACTAAGTTTTTCCCTTCATTTGTTTGTGACAAAATTCTGGTAATAGAAACACAACATGGAAAAAGTAACACTTCCATTAAAAAACGCTGCATCTATTCACCCAATAATGTTGTTTCTGCATTTCACATGATGTGTCATCAGTTTATTATAGTGTTGCTAACTCTGTCACCTACAGACTGCTTTGTAAGGCAGCCTGTGGCTACACTTCTCTAAGCTTTCCAGGATCTGCTTTTACCAGCTACAACAGTCATGGAAAGATGAGGGTGGAGAAGTAATGAATAGTAGAAAGAAAAGGAAGATATAATAATCATAAACATGTTTAGGGCTGCTCCCTAAGCCAAGAGAATCCTTTAAGTATCACAGAGAAGCATGAAAAAACTTTAAAGGCCTGTTTCAGGATTTGCCATTTTAGAATGCCTTAACACCCCACATTTCTTAAAGGCCCCTTTAAAAGGTCAGGTTGGGAAATCATGCAAATTTATCCATTTTAGTTAGAACACGGAGATATGTGACTGAGAGACTAAGTCTTCAGATGTTTATTGCTATTAGTAGTGTTGCCCCAGTGACACTGATTCATGTAGTTATTTAGCAGCCACACTTATGTGGTGGCACAGGTAACCACGCAATCAATGTCTTGTTCTCAATGGTTAGTACTTACCACTGCGAGCTTCTAAGCACCCTTTTCCCTTGCTGAAATGAAGATAGCACTCTCTTCTTGGGAGAAAAGCTATTACTGTGCTATTTAGCATCAGTTCTGCTGAATCTTTCAAAATACTTCAAGATCAGTGACTCTTCACGGCAATAAGGATGTAGTTTTAATTTACATAAACAAAGGAGACAGATAAACTGTACAAATTGGAATTTATTTTATTTCTGTGGTACAACAAGTAATAGATGAACTTCTGCTTTGTACGTGTATTTTAAATGCATTTTAAGTATGTCAGTTTTAAAACTTAATGTTCAGTAAGGAACTACTCAATATCAAAAGCCAAGTTTGAAGACCAGTTATTAAGTATTCTTACTCCATGCTGCTTGACAGACTACCATACAGGAATATTTAAAAACACTTTTTTCTGCAGAAAAGTCAGAACAAATTCTTTAAAAAGTTAATGAATGTTAAATGGGGAATTACTTGCTATTATACCAGACAACTATTTCAAAGCTGTCCCAGGGGAAGTATCCTGCCACTCTTACATTCGCTCTTGTATGTAGTAGCTACACGTGTTCTGGCTGCATTTCAAGAAGTGGTATGTCTTAAAATGACACAAACTAATGAGGATTCTTAAACTTTTCCTGCTACTCAAGGGAGCATGGGTTTTGCCACAGGGACAGAAGTAGTACAGTATATCTGTTTACTCTGAACTATTATTTTTTAAAAATGTGCTGGACATAAGTTCTGGCTAATCTTGAACTGTTTTTCCACAGTAACAAATATGTCATCAGAGCATAGCAAAGTGCTCTTTTAACTGTTTGAGGAGCTGTTGTGTATCAACGTGGCCTGGAAATGCTTCCTCTGACTTCTGAGCAGCTACGTAACTCCTCTGAAGATCTCCAACCTGTAAGAAACACATAAACGCATTTATAAAGGCAACCACTGCAATATTTCTGCCAGGTATTCTGTGCAGTACGTTTCTGATGTTCGCAAAAGTTTAAACATAGCTGGTCCTGAGAATGAACAAATAAAACTGATGTAGTATGGAGATGTTCAAACTCAGTGTTACGTCTCTCTCTCCCTTCAAGGGAAGGGGACAAATTTCGAGGAGTGAGGAGGAAAAGACAGCAGTGTGATTTGAAGGGGAGCGGTTCATCAAGATAGTGACTTTTATATGCCCCTACTCAACTTTTTGGAAACTGTACAAGGTACATTGTGCCCAGTGCTTGAAGCAAGGAGGAATAAAAAAATTGAAGATTTTAAGCTCCATGTGAGTGTTGTCTTATATAGAGACAAGATTGAGCCAATCAGCAAAATTTTGCTTCTGTAAAGGAAGCAACTTCCTGTGACTTTGTCCCTCCTCACAGAGAAGAGCATGATAGTATTACAGAGCTGATAAGCTGCACGCTGCTCTTCTGCTGCTTTTAAAAGCATGCTTCCACATGGTTCCCTACTTAGCGAATCTTATTCTTTTTTTCCTAAATAGCAATCCCTTTTGGAAGGGGGAAGTGTACTTAAGAAGTGCATCTCAGAAGGTGGGTTCAGCAAAAAAGGACCAAAACATTTGGAAACTCAGCTGCTGGATGGATAGGGAAAAGCTACAGAAAGCTGTGGTAGGAAACCTGGGTTGCCTATGTGCAAGTGACCACAAAGCTACGGTGCCCCAAGTACTCTCTGGAGGGCAAGAAACCCAGGGTCCTGGCCAGAGAGCTTAAGTCTCGTAAACCATGGCCTTACACTGAATATATGCGCTGCATTAGCAAGCTGCATAGAGCAGTATAGCAAGCTGCATAAAGCAGTATAGCAAGCTGCATCTGTTTTCTCCCACAGCCTATGCAGTTCCTCTGTGCAAAAACTACATAATAGGCCGTTTAGGGACTAGGATTTGCTCCTTAATCAGCAAGTATAAAACGCAGCTATTCCAAACCATCCTATGTTTCACAACGGAGAGGATATGCTTACAAATTAATGGGTTGTTCTCTTCTTGACGCATGTACTTTAGAATCTGGAGGAGTTGGGCTGCCCACACAGCACACACTCCTAACAGAATATTTAAGATGTAGGCACAAGGAAAAAATTTCTTCTTGTGAAATTTTAGGACTTGTACAAGTTTCTCCTTATTAACAGGAATAAGAATGCCAGTACACTGTTAATTCAGTATCTGAGGCACCCCTTATGAAAGAAATAGTTAACACACAAAATTCAAAGGTCATAAAGCTGAAGAGAATTTCCTTTTGAGATCAGTAAGATCATGGACTGAATAATTGATATTATTTCTATCGTTAATCACCTGATACTATTCACTTTACGTTCTGAAAAAGCCAATGAATGCAAAGACTGTAGACGGAATTGTTAATCATCTTCTGTACATTTGGAGAAATACTAAAATTGCTGTATAACTATAAGTTATATAAGTTAAATATATTGTTATATATTATAACTACATAAGCTGGCTTCACTTACTCCCAAAAGCAAACATTTGAATGACTACTTTCACTCAAAGCTGCTGGCTATTAAAATGAAAATGTAACTTTAGTTTTATCTTGACTTTAGGCACTCTGTATTCTTTTGTCTTAACTATTTGGAATCTTTAAAATAATAATAAAACCCAACCATCCCATCAAAAGTTCAATTTCTAGATTACAGGAATAGGATAGTGTATTACCTTCTCTGAGAGTGTTGCAAAATTAAAATGGGGCTCATACATATGAGGTGCTAAAGATGAAGCAGTCTGCAGCAAAGCTCTTGCCTATGCAGAGGAAAAAAACCACAAGTGTAGTGAAATATGTGAGGGAGAGAGGGTGACAAGAAACTAACGCATCTTTCTTCATTCTCTAAAGAAATCATGCTACATTCTATATAACCCTTTATCATTAAAGTCATTTTCAACTATACACAAGTTATACCTCTAGCATATCTAGGCATAATACAATTTAACAGGGTTGAAATGATAGAATGGCTGTGTTGCGATCATATTTAAGTAGGCGATTCAGTTTTAAATATGAAATAGAACCTATTCATTAAAAAAAAAGAATGTAAAGTCTTGCTGTATTTACCTACTGTCTCTGAAAGTAAGTACTGTGTATTAATGATTCAGAATCATAAGCATCCCTGAAAAACCTAAATGACGTGATTTCACATTCTAAATTTGTAATGAAAGCCTTTACATTGTTTTCATACACTGTTTCCACACTTCCCAGTACCTTTAAAAAAAAGGCTGTGAGATCTAGGTGAACTAGGTAACTAGGTAAAGGAAAGTCCATTAAATATTATACCTCTCCTTTATTATTCTCCTTGCAAATTGAAATTGCCAAGAGTCTTGTTCTCCACAGTGTTTGGAGAGTAGAGTTTTCCTCACTCTCCTTCCTCAGGGCTGCAGGGAGAACTGAAGGATGGAGAGATGTGTGACTATGTGACTACCCAATCTCCCAAATGACTCAGCATTCAGGTTTGCTCAAGTCTAACTTGCCCAGACTTCTGGAGAAATGACAGTAAAATCTTTCTGCCATAAAAGAAATACAAAAGTGTTTGGGACTAGGGTAGATTTTCGAACAAACCATTAAGGGATCTTTTTTGAAGCTGCGAAGCTTGATAGTACTCTGTATTAAACATTGAACACTCCACTAAGTTTGCACCAGGAGTCACTCTTCTTTCTGACTAGCAAGTTACTAGTATTAAGAACTACTAAAAAGTGTGGGAACATATCACATCTTTTAGAAACAAAGATATCTGTTAACTATTTGGGAAGGCAGAGCTAAGAAATCCAGCAACTTTGAGTATACGTAACAATATTCATGAATAACATTGTGAAATAGAATAAAATCCAAAATAAGCAAAACATCTTGACGCATTTTTATTCTTCTATGCATACTTTTATTGCCATGATGATCCAGAAATTTTTATGCTACGTGTGATACAAATTTTAAGCTGAAAACTAGAAAAGATGGAAACAAACAACCGTAACAGAAAGACTATGCAGTCCTAATTGTTAGCGCTCACAACCTCCCCAGCTATAACTGAACATAAATTCCACCTAGGATTTACATGTCTGTAAACTGACTGACCATGAACTGAAACTAAAACTGAACTTCATGTGGGGAACTTCATGGCAGATGGTCTGAAGATGTGGAGGTTACGCTGAAATAAGCATAAAATTTATCCATGTTGTCTGCCTGGAAAAGTAAGCTTAGAGATTCACGTGATGCCTCCTTCTCAGGGAAACGACATGTTAGTTAAGTACAAAAGAGCCAAAGGAAGCATTCTGCTCAGGCTGAGACATTATACCAACCTGCTCAACGTGACCTTTTCGCATTTCCAGCACAGCCAAGTTGTTGTAAGCCTCGGCATGGTCGTTATTGTTAACTATCGTCAGCATGAAACACTGGTAAGCCAGATTCAGATCTCCTATCCCCTAAAAGTAAAACTGTATTTTAATTTGTCAAAAGATTTGAAACAACACGTCTGTTTTGTTGTCTTGAGTATCTTTTCATCCATATGTACTGCCAGGGAATGCAAATCTCAATAAAAACATACTGATTAGAACCATATGTGCTTTCTTCCCAACTCTTCTCATTTGATTCCTGTTCTTTAAGCAGAAAGAATTTTCTCTCTCCAACAGAAATAATCATGATCCAAGTGAGATTCAGTTCATCTAATTAAACTTCTAAATGACTAAAGTATTATCTAAAGATTAAGCTATACGCTACCCTTTATAGTCAAAAGAAACACCTGGAGACACGTCCAAAAGGAGAGTCGTCTTGTCTCTCTCTGGCTCTAAGTGGTTTAAAAAGGAGCATCTAAGCCCAGCTTTTAGATGGCTAAAATTAAGGAGGATAAAGTTTTCTGTTTGGAGCAACTGGCTGCTCTTTAATGCTCTGGTTTTCTGACTAGGACTGATACATCAGGTCAAATGTTAAAAATGACAAATGCTGAAAAAATATGCACATCTGTTCCAATTTGTGTGCTTAGGCAGTATAAATTAACGTATTTTATCCTAGTTCCAGCACAATCAAGATGAACAGGTGAGTTTCTCACTGACTTAAGTGAAACCATAATTAGTATTTGAATGGAACTCACAGGAGGAAGCTATCAAAAAATTATTTGGTAGCCTTATTCTGGGCATGCTACTAAAGAGAAAACTAATGCAACTTCCAGAACAGCATCTGCAAAAACAGGCAATGAATGTAAATTAGTGTAGGAAGTTAACAATTTTTATCATACAATTACAAAATATTTCTATTGCTGAGTCTCAGGCAGAGGAACTTGCCTTCTCAATTATAATACGCATAGCACTTTAGTGCCTGCTGCACGATGCTGAATATGTATATTTATGGCAACAGAATCCATCTAATACTCCATGTCAAATAACACCCGAAATATCTTGTATTCCTTTTCTTGTCAAATTAGCTTATATGGCAACAAACGCCCTCAGGGGTCTTGTATGAGTTGCAAATTTTTGGAAAGGAAAGTTAAAGATGGTAGGGAGGGAGTATCTTTTAGCAGGAGGAAGCCTCATTCTGTGAAGATGTACAGACCTCTTCTCTTGCTTTTTTCTCTCTCTGAAAGGGCAAATAAACCCTTAATTAAATTTATACTGTACTTTATCCTGTACTATATTAGGTTTCGTACTTTACCTCAAGCTAGGGCAATGATTCCTCTCAAGCTATTCTTTTTCCAGTTACTTTTTCGTTTAAAATATTTATTCAGAAAATTTATTAACGTTTTTCATACCACTGCCACATGTCCCAAGTTGTACCACACAT
The DNA here is from genome assembly GCF_040807025.1 of Struthio camelus. NCBI lineage: Eukaryota > Metazoa > Chordata > Aves > Struthioniformes > Struthionidae > Struthio > Struthio camelus. The sequence continues at coordinate 64,168,429 of NC_090946.1, read as the reverse complement.
CTGCTGTCTCTTCCTCATTTTCAGCCAAAGAAAGTGCACGTTCAAATGAAGTTAGGGTCATATCATATTGCTGGGCATAGAAGCAACAGAGGCCAAGATTGTTAAAAAGCTGGCAGTTGTAAACACCCATCTGCAGGAGTCGTCTACATTGAGAGGAAATATTTGTTAAATCTATTTTCTGGATTAATTACAAATATAGGTTCTATTCTAAACGATGAAATTCTCTTCTCCCTTTTCCCAGTCCGCCGAGGGTGTAACAGCCAAGTACGTTATTTTGCTCTTTCAGACTTTTTTGTTATGGTCTTACACTTGGTAAAGGTTTCTTGAAGGGCAGTGCAGGCCATTTTTTTGACTAGCAGAATCAAAAGTTGTGCAAAACATTCTCTGTAAATTATAAAACTTTTGGCTTCTTGACTGTGCCGTATGATCTGACTTTACTGTTAGTCAGAGCTTGTATGCAGACTTCCCCTTTCTCCATCTCTTCTCTTCAATCCCTCAACCTTAATCAAGCTGTAATTTTTTGCAGTTACTTTTAGAATAACTCTTCACATTTCAATTTTTTTCCTTGATTCCTGACCGTCAGCACTACTCTCATCACTACTAGTATGTTTAATATACAAATCTACTTTAATCTTATATTTAAAGCAAAACTCACAGATTTTGATTCATATCGATTTTGTTTAATGTGTGTTTTAGGATAGAGATATTTTATAAAAATTCTGATTATTAATATTTACAAGAGAAAAAGGTATGCTAAGAGGACCAGGGAAAAACTGGGCTGCTTTGTGCAGCGTCACTGTCTACTTGTGAACCTACAGCATAGAAGAGCTCAGGTACTACAGAACTGACATGGCAGTGTTACATTGACTTAATCTGCTCTTAGACTTAGGAATATGAGTCAGGCTCCTTTGCACTCTGACTGTATTCAGATGAAAAGTAAGTAGTATAGTTTAACAGTGTCTTTATTGTTTTCAGTAAAGCATAAGGGGAACCCAAGCCTGTGTTCAAGCAAGGGATTCTGTGGTCACATCGCATATGACTTCAAATGCAGCTTTTCAAAGACTGCTCCTTTTCAAAGGGCTAAAGAGAAAGTCCGTGTGCCTCCCAACTGCAAAGGAAATTGAGAGAAAGGCCCAGTGTTCTCGGACTGCCTCATGCTGTGAAAGATTATTTCTTGTTTACTAATCAAATAATCAACTGTTTTGATAATCTTCTATGTTGACACTTCTGCACACTTTGCATGCAATGCTTACAAGTTTTTAAAAGAGAGACGTAATTATCGCTGGTAGAGAAGACGCATAAATTGACATGCTGATTATATGGTGATATTTTTTGAAATGCTGGCTCATCCTTCCACGACCATCTCCTAATACTCTTATTTTGCTGTCAGCATAACAAAAATCAGCCCTTCACATTACCCTCCTACGTGTCCAGCTTCCTACCCTCTGTTCCCTCCCTCCCCTCCAAGTTTAGATACCTATAAAACCGCAGAGCTATCTCGGGCTGGTCTGAATAAAAATGGTTACTGCCAATGCATGCAATGGCTTCCACGTGAGTATTGTCTTGTTTTAAGACCTCTTTGTAGTACTCTGCAGCTGAGGAGATATTGTTCATTTCCTATACGAGGGGGAAAAAAAAGATTAATTCTGCTTTGTGTCACCAATTTTTATCACAAAACTTGTTAAAATGTCAATCTACAGAGTGCTTGATCTGTGCCCTGTACAGTACTTAACTACCTGAGATTAATTATGTATGCTGTTACAGTTCTCTGATCAATGCAACATCAGCATTTGGCATCTCTACAACTGACACACTCACATCCATGAGAAGAACGTTTATTAATTTTTTTCAGGGCTAGTTGTACCTGTCGTAACTGGATACCACCGACATAGGAAGACTTTAGTTTTTTAATACTGGTCATAAACTTAGCACGTGCAATTGGTACTTGGTGCTTTTGGTACACTGTCTCGTGACAGATAGTACTGCACAGCCGATTTTCATTTTCAGTGCTTTGTAAATTAACTCATGAAATGCTTTGACCATAAATGAGAATGTAACTGCATAGGAAGTATTATTATGTGCCTTCGAAAACAGGAGTCGTGGATTAATTACCAAAACTTGTATTTACTAGGATGTGCCATTTAAGACAATTATATTGTATCGAAACATATGCTTGGATGTATGCTAGTGGGAAGGTGAATTGGGGTGGACTTTTTGCTCTGAACAAAGTCATACTGTTTCTGAGGAGCGAAAGTCACCACATGACTCACCCCCTATTAGAATAAAGTAAATTAAAGCAGTCAAAAAATATTTCTGCATTTAGAGAGGAATATTTTCTACCTATGCACTGTAGTTACACTGTATGCTCAACCTGACTAAAGAAAAAGCTTTTATTTAACTTTAGCAGCACATGCACAGTTAGCTTTGAAAAACAGCACTTCCTTTGATTAAAGGAAATAACACTAAAATAGTCTCTTTATAAATAGTAGACGTTCTTTTTTTAAACCAATAAAAGGTCTGCAACTCTTTTCACTGTCAAAAAGTAGTGACACAGAAGAAAACTCTTAAGACTCCTGATACATATATTCCACTTGTGAGTGCAGGTAACCGGAGCAGTCCTGTATTGCAGTACAAATCTTTGCTAATGAAGCTATAATTCTGCACTCAGGCGTCAGCGCAAAACTATGTCATGTCAACTATACGCTGCTCTTTAAGAATTCCTAAAGGGGTTATGTAATGCTTTGTATGGCTCTGCAAAATAATATCCTTATTAAAAACTGCTTAACAATTCAGAAAGGCAGGCCTGCAAAAATTATGCAGCTGTTTTCTTCATCGCTAAAGGACAAAAAGCATTTAAAATGAAAATGGATTAATTCCTAGGGGTTAGATGAGAACGATGAGAAAAGGCAAGAATTCCAAGCATGAATATAGACAAAAAAATTCATGACTTTGTTCAAAATATTCGTTTTGGAATAACATCATTACCAAAACTCAGTATCACACAATTTTTCCAGCCTGCTGCTTGATATGAAAATACATATTTTTAGAATGTAAAATATGTGGCTACTAACCTGAAATGAAACCACTACTTTAAAACTAGTTCCATTTAAAATAAAATCTACCTCCTAAACTAAGAAACATTCACATTCCAACTGCACTCACTGGCTTAAGAAATTAACAGTGACCTATAGGACTAATAAAGACAGCATTGATCTGCAGACTATCTTGCTGTTTAATCCTGCCAACAGGCTATTGGTGACTCAAACAGTTTTAGTCCAGTTAAAAATATATGAAGTAGATATAGCTACGTGGACAGCTTCTGGATCACCTGACTTAACGTGGGCTTGCTTCTTTGTGTCTGAACAAGGAAAACTAGGATCTCACTGGTGTGATTAACCAGTCAAACAAATAAGTCTGCGAGGTTTCCCTGACATTACTTTGGTCACTTCTTTGTGTAATGTTACTTGTTTCGCATTAGTGATACTGGAAATTAGTGTAGTTAATTTTTCATGACCTTACAGGTATATTGAACGATTGGCTCTTTTCCTTGCTCAGGCAGCTAACCTTGGCCACCTTACAGATTGTTTAGTACGTGCATACCTCATAGATCCTGGCAATTCCACAAAGAAGAGCCACTTCTCCAGGAAATCGATCTAACCCTTGCTTGAAAAGGTTCAACGCTGTTACAGGCTGATCCAAGCGCAAATACACCTAAGTAAATAAAAATTGCATACAAATGTCACATGTCTGATGCTGGTATTGCTGTTTGACAAGGGAGCTAAATGGAAGGAATGACACTGTTCCCTTTACGCAGTGAGCCATTAGCAAACGTGGTGAACAACACTGGGAAAATAATGGCGTTAATACTGAATAAATCTCTGTAATGAAGATAAAATAGGCTGATTAAAATAATTACGTCTGCTTGCCTATCATCTAGACATTATTAATTCATACGAACAGTATCAATAAACCAACTTGTTATTTATTAACATATGAAAATAATATACTTTGACACTGAGGAGAAGGCAATACCTTGAATATTTCTCTGTTTAACATTTTAAAACATATGTTTGGGCTTGAAAAAACTAGATTGTCAGCTTGTTAGTGCTGGAATAACAAAATAGTTTACTCAGCCAAAAAAGAATGCACTGCACAGGGCAGTGACACGTGGAAGTTACCTTATTGCTCTGCCAACCTTCCCAGTCATAGACAATAAAATCCCTTAAAAGCAAGAGGGCAGTTTAGTCCCTGTGATTTTTGGCTTCTGTGCTGATTTTAACAACGTGTGATGTGGACAACTTCGTGTAAAGCTGGATGGAGGACATCAACACTTTGCATAGAGACCACTTCTGCAGCTATTTGAGAGTACAACTCTCAAGCCCTTCTGTTATGGGGTTTATCTAAACCAGCTACAGCAATAGGAAAAAAAAATGCATACTTTGGGAAACTAGATAACTACAGTGATTAATCTGTCTCTGATTTGTGAAAATGTTTTAAATGCTCTCCTTGGAGAAATATTACATTAAATAAAGGTAAAAATTGATAGGACTAAAAAAGGGAAACACTCTGCGACTGGTATCCTGACACAAATGTCTTATGATGCAACGGAGAAAAAAATATCAGCATTACTTGTACTCCTGAGAAACCTCCAAACACATCTTCTGCTTCTGCCTTTGGGCTTCATAGACTTTTGAGTATCAGCAATCAAAGTATGAGTTAAAGCTGTCAGTGAGTTCTTTACTTGCATATCTATAGATATATACTGCTATAGACATTTACAAAGAATTATTTTCTAAGGCCACTCAAGTGTCATTCTTAATGTTAAAGAACTGTAGATTGTGAACGCCCCTAGTAAAGGGACTGCCATTTCAAATTCATCACTGAAAAAAAAAGGGGGGCAATTTTTTTTTTTCCCAGTCATTTTGCTGCTACCACTTGCATTTCTTGTCTTAGGCTAGGAAACTAATTACTTTCTGTAAAAAGCAATAAGAGAGTGAGGGGGTTGCGTGTTGTGGAAAGGTTGGTACCTGGTAGACTAAGTCTGGACCAATGACACCAGCAATTACTGATACATTTTAAACTAACAGTTTATTCCTAATTCACTCCATCTGTCGATGCCACTGTGTCTAAAATAGCCTTCCAAATCATCTGCTGTAGTTTTTCATTTAGAAACTATGCCATAGCCTCTGATGGTTTAATGTCTGCATTATATTTTAAACTTTAAATGAATGCCTCCATTGTGGCTGTCATGCTCCATTCTCCTTTCTTTAATCAGCATCTGAAGTTTTATTTTTCTGTTAGCAACAGTTTTCTACACCTAAATTATTCTGTAAAGGGTTTCAGGGGAAAGTACACAGATGAAAGAGAATACATGATAGCTAGGTATACCTTCTTAATTAGCAGGAGCCTAGGCTGGTTGTTTTATTCTAAATATTACATTTGTGAGTGATTTACCTGAGTTTAATTTATCTTAAATAAGTACAGTAAGCCAGTGCACACTGCTATACCTTCAAGTAATTTAACTTTTTTGGAACTAAGAGAGAGAATTTTAATTAACTTTTTTTTTTTTAACCTTATCTAGCTATGAAGCATAGCTATCTTCATATTCTTAGAGGAACAATGCAAAAAATGGAGGACAGGAAACTCCATTAGAGCTGGTCCTTTTTTATCGCTGTTTGCTTGTTTATGAACTATGCTTTCTGAACATAACGGCTCAAGGCCTGGTCTGTGCTTCCTCTGGAGGTTCACTCCAAAGATACCCTCATTACAGATCCTCTGTGCAAACACTGAGCCAAGGCAACATAGCCACAAACTCTACTAAGGAATTTCTATGCCCGAGCATGCCACATCCAGCAGCGTATCACACTGCCCGCTATCTCTGCGGTATAGCCGCTGTCCCTATAGGCAACAGGAGAAATGAAAAGCTGGGTGGGACAAAGCTCCGCATTCCACAGCTACTTTGGGGAGACCTGCTCTTCAAGAGCACTATAGCTACAGTCATTTAGCTTTTGATGCTAAATGCAGAGTGCCTGTATGTTCTCTTTGGAATCTCTCTTATCTCTGGTACAAACATCCCATTTCCAGCTCTGCTGGATCATGAAATACTCTGTAAATTCTCAGCACTCCTGACTTGTATTAAAAGGGTCTTTATTTTTCAGGTTTCTTTCAGTCTTTTATTTTTCCATAAGTTATGTTTCAAAGGAGATTTAGCTTTCAGTAAAAAAAGAATTCTGATAGCTGCTAGCTGTTGTAATAATGAACATAATTTAAAAAAATTGGTGCTGTGGTGTATATTAGGTTGCTCAGAACTTGAGGCAATCCTATTATTTTTCAATGGCTGCTTAACTCTAGCCTTATTGCTCCAGTATTATCATACTGAACAATAACTCGGTGCCCTACTCTATTGCCTGTCCACCCACAGTCTATAAATTATGCTGTGTGATGCCTTATACTTGAGCTAGCTGGTCTACAGAGTGGGAGGTAGAAGTTCAAGTGCTCCTACTCAGGCTAGTAATGATATAGCTCCCATTACAAATCACTGTTTTTTTAAATCCAATTACTCTAATTTAATCACTCTGTGTAGCTCAAGTGTTTTGCAGAGTTACTCCTGCTAGTGACAGAAATCTAAAATGACTTAGCTAAATTGAGTAAACTAACTCAAACAAAAGTGTTGTACTGAAGACATGTCTTCAGATACCAATGATAATAGTTTAAACACTAAAAGTAAATTGTTAAACGAATGTAAAGGTACAGCAAATATCATAATATAAGCAAGTACCATAATATGAATATCTGAATTATCTACTAGCAGTGATGACTTGTTTTGGACAGATCTGTGACAGCTGGCTTCAACGGAGCTGACAAAAAGCAACTGATTTCATCTGCTTCTAGGACTAGAGGAAGAAAAATGAGGTCTTAGATTTTCACAGGCTATCTCTTCTTGAATGCCTTGGAAAACGTCTTGAATCTGACATGTACCCTCAAGAACAAGTAATTCCAATGCTTAGCTGGGCCAGTTGTTCTTTTGAAGCTTTTAATGCCTTTATTTTGACAGAACATTCTCTGTTTCAAGGTCTCTGACTGCTTCCTATAAGCTCCCTTTATTTTGATTTTGCTTGTGAAACTAGGTTTTTGAGCTTCACTTGTCATATACTAATCTACTGCATTAGTTTCCTAGGAGACCACAGATAGCTACATTGTTTTCCAGGCTGAAGCTCCAATGATTCTTTAGCGTCTTCCTCACTGCAGTTTAGTGCAAAGATTACAGTAACCTAGAAGAAAGTTGAGTTCTTTTGTGAAACCTAGCAGCTCCAAAATATATTTTTAAACTACATACATCAATTCTGTTTTAACTGTTAACATGGATTGCCTCAAGTCTGTATGGAGTTCACACACTACAAAACTTAACAACATATTGAGCTGGATACTCAGCTATTCTGGTATATGGACTTTTCAGGGATAGACTGGAATTTTATTTCATTCTGAAACAAGCAAATCAATGACTTACTTTTGCCAAATACAAGATTGTATCAATCATGTCCTGTTGCTTGAGAGCTGACTTAAATTGTTTTTCAGCCTCTCGGTATAATCCTAACCTAAAAGAGATAACAGATAGACATACAACTTTCTGTTTTGTGTTTTTTAAAATATTTCTTACATTAGAAAATAGTGCATACTAAATCAAACAGGAACTATCCAAAAGCATACTTTAAGGGTATATATTCATGTGCATGTAAACAAAAAACATGCTCTTAAATACATTTAGGTTACAAAGACAAGCATTCAAAAACTATGAGAAAGGCAAATCCATGAAATCTTAAGTCAGTCTCCTCTTATACATGCAGCCTTCTGGTGCTATCTAATTGAATAATGATGTATTAGTTTTCATAGGAGTCCTCCTTGCTCTGTGTACAGAATGGACAGTAGTTCATAAGCAATTTTTTTTTTCTCCTCACTGTGAGATTCTATTCTTTATGTATGAGAATCAAGTCTATTTAAATAACGTTTTGAATAACGGAAAATAATGACTGGTTCTGCTACCCCTAGGGTAGCAGAGTTTTTACACAGGAAAATAAATCCATTAATAATATAATTGTGAGGTGAACTGACAGTGTTTATGATTAAAAAAAAAAAAGTCACAAACTTTAGGTGTCCTATATAAAACACTTAAAACCAAATTCTATGATCTTTGCATTTCTTAGTCAAAGCTCATCTTGTCCTGTTTTCAGTTACAATTCTTACCAGCCGAACACTGGGTCTCTGGGCATCGACAGAACAAAAAAGCATGTTTAATGACCTTGTTCTGAGAACTGGTGTGACCCCACTTGCATTGCAAGTCCTCAGAATCTGTGCCAGAAATAAAAACAGAACATATATGTTCCAGGGAGTATTCATGGCCTCATCCATGTAACCATCACACACCTTTCCATTCCCTGACTTATTTGCAACCTTCTGTATTCTGTGACAAAAGAATCAGGTTCCTATAGGCAAGTCCTCTTTGGTTCATAAATCCTGTTTACCCCTAGAGCAGATCCATTCTGATCAGTACATAAGATAATGAAGGCTGGCATATATAGGTGCATAGTGACTGACGGTACAGCAATTTTTTTGACTGCTTGACCATATAATCTTAACACTCTTTTAATACTATTTTTGTGCGCTCTTTTTTCTTCAATTGAAACAAGCAAAAACCAACCAAACAAAAAAAACATGCAAAAGGATATTGCTACCATTAGATCAGTGAGTTTCAGTCTTTTTTTTAATCTATGATCCTCATGAGCCTCCCAGTGGAGGCACAGAACTCTGTTTAACGCATTTACACTTACCAACCATAGGCTGCTTTTCTCAGTTACTTTTGTAAATACCCTTAGAAGTAATCCACGGTCCCACATGGAAACTACTGCTCTATACACAGTACTAGAGGCCTTTACCACTTGGCCAAATAACGGACAGAAACAGTAAGACTGTCACCCTCTTGGTGGACTCTGAATAGGGAGAGTAGGATACATTTCTAGGTGTTTTCATGGAGGTTTGCTGATTGCAGAGGAAGGTAAGAATTGTCATTCCTGGGTTCTGTTCAGGTCTCCAGAGGGGAATGTATTCTGGCTGGGGTAACATTGTTTCTGGCTTTTCAAATATACAGGACAGAGAGGTCCAGTCTTGTCTGTCCCAACTGGCACCATCTCGTTATAATCCCATATTTCTGCTACTTATGGCTTCCTGCCCCATCCAAAGTTGTCTTGTTTAGGTATTTTTTTATTTCATCCCTCCTGACTCTTCTTTTACTTTTGCTTTCCTCCAGCTTCCAATTTTCCTTTCAAAACATTTGTCAATTTGTGTTCTTTATCACTGAGCACACAGCCCTAACCTCTTTACCCAGACAGTTCCCTTACTCTCCAAGTTCCTCATCCATGGCTACTAGGAATTTTATTGTTATTCAACTGGTCTTCACTGTACAGAGGTTCTTGATCTTGCTTAGTCCATCCCAGGCTCCCTACACTCAATGGCAGCTTTCAATCAGCTTTTCTTCTCTCCCCAGTCCTTGTTCCTATCCATTATCTCACTCCACTTGAGTTCCTGTCCCTCCTGCACATGAATTTGCCCGTTTAATCCTCTAAGCAACCTTGTCCCAACAGAAGCTGGGATATTCAAAATCTTTAACTGTGTGTTGAAAAAATATGCTGTATTTTAAATGGCACCAAGGCTTAGACTGTTCATGCAGATCTCTTCACTTGCTCTTGGGAGAATGTATGGCATGTAAACCTCGCAGGAGTCTGTTTCATATTAAGAACATTTGTTTTGCAATTCCGCATTACTCTAGAATAACTAGCAGTGATCCATACATGCTAAATGAACTACAAAATATCTCAAATTAGGAGGCTTGTATAATTTCAACAACAGTAGAAATGTGCATTTTCTCGCATTCAAATTACCTTTTCTTTCCCTCAGCCAAAGAGCGCATATACTTGGTAAACAAAGACACATAGCCAATAGGTACATAACGTAATTCTGATGTTGGAAGCATGTATGCCTGCTTAGATGCTTTACTTTCTATAGTACTACTCGTAAAAAAAACATGAAAGTGATGAATGACCTCTAAGCTCAAAACAAAAATCATCCACTTAATCGTCTACAAAAAGGTCAAATAAAGGTTAAGGATAATGAAGAATTTCACTAGCTTAGGCATCTGAAATGGTTTCAAACCACAATACAAGAAGGAACGCGGAATTTTTAAAGGGCTAACTAACTGCTTTGTATTATCAGCCTGCTCATACAAGTATTGCTTATACAATTGTAAACTCTGCAGAAGATGCTTCAGTTTTGTAATAACCAGTACATGCCTTGTGTTTTACGTTCATGGAAAGGGGGAGCTGCCTCAATACTTGTTTGAATTATGGGACACAGGGTTGTAACAGAAACAGCTTCACTCGATTTGGCAGAACTGGCGGTGGCAGTCATAGCTAGCACCTCAGCACCAGCCCAAGCTGCCTGCAGCAAGCTCACCTCCCCGCTGTTGCTGCCCTCTCTTCAGAGAGTCATAGTCCCAAGTCATTTGTGTCAGGCATTTGGGTCCTGGGTGCCACTCCTGGGCCTTGGCTCCATCTGTCAAACTGTTTGATGCTTCTTGGGCAATGAACCTCTGGCAGAAAGTGTCTAATATGAATATTTCATTTTTTATTATTTCACTAAGTTGAAGCCTTCACTAGCAGTTATTTTTCTCAATCTAATACTGTAATATTTGCTGTGGACAGATTGTTTTAACAATAGTTCTTTGTATTTATTTACTGAATTTTCAGCCACTGATTTTGAGGCATTTTAACAACGATGAAAATGCATATAATTCAGTTACTTAAAGGTAGTCACTGTTGGTGCCTTCACCTCAAGCAGTTGAGCATAATCCCCTCGGCTGTTAAAAGGGATTTAACTATAAGCACGGTACTTGCCAACTAAACACATAGCGTACTATTTCTCAATCTCCAATAATACATAGTACGCATAGCAGCGGAGGTCCAGCACCCACACTCGTTCATCAGAGGAGAAACGAAAAATGGCTTACCTATAATAGCACTTCCCAATTTGGACTTTCCACCACCAGTCTTTGAACTGTGCATGCTCAGTGGCAAGGGCTGCCAAATCTAGAGCCTTCCAAAACAAATCCATCATTTGAACATTAATACCTTTTGTGTTTACGCAAAGAAAAAGAAAATGAAGCGAACAATGGAAAAATTTCTGTCAAGAGATAAGTCTGAACAAAGAGCCCTGGTAAATTTGAGGCAGGTGAACTGTTTTATGTTTACTATTTTGTACAGTTTATTACATAAAATAGCTGAAAGGATAATTTGTCCCTATAAAGGCATGTAATCCTAACAGTTTCTAGTAATTCAAAGAGAAAATATGAAATTCATTTGATTAGACTGCTGAATTGCTGCTTCAGAGTATACAGCATATTTGCATGAGCTATCATACTCTTTTCCAGCTTCCCATCCTCCTTCACTACAGCTTGCTGAAAACAAATAAAAATATATTAGAATAAACAAATCAATTCAGCCAGTTTGAAATACTGCAAAAATTGTCATCTCATTACTAATATAAGGCTGCTTCCACTTCTGGGAACTCTCAGATGTGTTCATTGGGAAATATTTCTTCCTTTACAAAGTCTATGATGTAAATAATTATGCTAGGAATTAAAATAGACAAATATTCTAAGAAATAGACCTAAAACCTCTTCCATCTGGCATATCTGAAAAGTAGGTATGCTAACCAATGTGCTACCATGGGTTGCCACAAAGAGAATCTATGGCTTTTCATGTTTTGCATGAAAATGCAAATTTCAGCATTTCAGTCAAAACAAATTCATGCCTTTTCTATACCAAAATCTACCAAATAAACAATTGCTAGTGGTGGTCTTCTTTACATTTAGTTTCTCCCAGAACATATCAAAACCATGCTATATTTGTTACTTCTGTTTTAGGGATACGACCAGAAATAGTTTAAAAAGCTTTAAAGCCGTATTTTCAAAAAAGAAGAATCGACTCTTTTTTTCTCATAAACATTTTGCAGACCATAGCAATCAGAAACTAGACTTCTACTAGGAACAATATGGAAGAGTTCTGGCCAGGCGATAGCAGAGGAACCAACAGTTTCCAGGATAGCATCTAAATGTTCAAAATACCAGAAACAGTCTAAGTTAGTGACACCTACCACTGGGTTTTATTCCTTTTCCTCCTGCTATTCAAGAGGCTGTATGAACCTCACATTCAGCAGGTGTAGATTTGGCATAGTTCAGCCAAGTTAATGGAGCTATGACAATTTTGGCAAGTTGATGTCTTTTTGGCTTTGTGGAAGAGAATAATTTGTTTGCAGTAGCAATTCAGGCTACGGAGTTGCATGTACTGTCTCCTAAATCAGAAAGAGAGGGCTGTCAGTCCCCACTGAAACGGAGAAAACTGAGGAGCTCTGAATTTACTAGTTCTCCCAGTCATGTGGAGTCGCTGAAGTACTCCGACTGGTGGATCTCACAGATCAAACCTTATTTTGGTTGCCTATTGTTGTGCCTTAATGGCAAATTGCACAATATGCCCTCTGGACACTATAGCTATGATGGGGAAGAAGTTTGCTTCAAGATAGAAATTATCAGTTTCCCTTCTCCACAAATACTTTAATCTGAAGCTAATATAAGCAATTTTGTGCCAATACAGTTCACTGGGAAAATTATGGAAAGCAGCTGAGACTGAAACATCACTTATTTTTGTTGTCTTTTCAAATATATAAGGAATGTGTGTGTCTGCCAAATCCCACATCTGTTTCTAATGCAAGATGAGCAGTTACTTAAAATGAGTACAGGCCAAACTGCAAATAATACATGTTTTAAGGAGCTTTCCTTCGCATGTTCGGATGACAAGTATTCAAGGAGAAGGACTGAAATTCAAACAACCATCCTTTCTGTAGCTACACATTCACTTCCATTGTGGCACCCTAATTATTTCTGATAATTATTTTATGCAAGGCTAACAATGCTGGCTCCTACTGGAGAGTGGCAAGTAAAAGTGCTTCAGGCTCAGTAGATAATAACATGAGCAGTTCAGTATCCATTTGTGCAGATCATGAAATCCTATTACCCAGCATCAAGAAACAAAGCATGACTTCATTTTGGAATTGGTTTCTGAAATTAAGTAATTCCTGTTTTTATGCTTTCTTATTAAAACTTTTCAACATACCGTCTCGTTTCTGATATTTTACATGGAATTACAAAAACTTTAATCCAGAAATATTACAAATGTTATCCATATTTCTGAAAGGTGTTTGACTGAAAAGGATTTGTACATATAAATGTCAAGTTTTTGCAGGCTAGTAGATATACTTTCTGTTGGCACCTCAACAAAATCTTTTGACAATGTGGCCTTTGAAATATTACTAACTTGATTAAAATAAACTTTTAAAAGTACAAGCCTTCACCTTGCCATGTCAATACCAATTGCTAGCATAATTTACTCTCATAGCTTGCTCTCAAGCAAACTTCCTTTAATTGCAAAGTTTAAGTACAAATCAATGTACAGTCTGCACAGCACATTAATTTAAAGTCAATCTATAATAATAACAATAAGTGTTCTCAGTCTTCTGTACTCCTGTGCCTTGCTGAGTATTGGTGTAGTTGCATTAATAAGCAGTAGGGGAAGACACTATGGACTGTGGATTACCGCTTTCATAGAATGGCGGATACTGATATTTCTTTTTAAGGATTTTCACTTCTAATACACATCTTACAAAAAAAAAAACCCTGATTGTCCAAAAAGCTTTGATAGCTTTAGGATAGTACTCATTATCTGGGAGTGCCAGTCAGCTGAAACTGTTACTCTACAGAGCACTTAGCATACGTACTCCTATATATAGTAGTCTGTATCAATATCAGCCCAGAGAAGCATTTCAGAATTAATGGAAGAGATTCAATTTACTGTCAGTTCATTATTTGTTCAAATAATAAATAAATAAATCCCAATAATTAGGGTTTTTTTTCCGGTAAAAAGCCATTTATATAAAGAATGAATTGGAGCTATTTTTAAATTAAAAAGAAAGCAGATGCTTTAACTGTAACTATATTTAGCATGATTCTGAGACTTTTTTTTTTTTACTATTACTCTCCTTACTTAAACTGTAGTATAACTAAGACTTCCAAATTTTCTACTATCAATATAAAACAGCTTGTAGGCTTACAAACCTTTACTATAGCACTGTAAAATTAAATACATAAATATACATTTGTTTGAAACTTACTAATTTCATACACGAGATTGTATGCAACCAGAAAAGTTAGATATATGGAAACTACACTAAGTGTCTACTGCTTCTTTTGCATGTTGTTCAATGGCAATAATTCTCCCAGTGACAGATGTTGACTTGTTTGTAGATAAATAAGCATATGACAGTTTATCAGATTGCTGAGTAAAGGACATCAGGCGTAGTCAATTTAAGTCAATTTATTTTAGCAAGTGTCTTCAGGATTTTTATAGTTTGTTTGCTAATCCAATATAATTCCATTATAAATAGATTACTATCAGAGAATATAAACTTCAGACTGTTAGGAAGAGCCAAGAAAATATCGCAGGTCATGACTATTGACCCCAAGTATATAGGGTACATTTATTATTCTCTCTCAGGACAAAGTGCATTGTTGTCATTGCTCCCCTAAGAATAATGGCAAAACATGATGTCACAGTCTAATGCTGAAATAAGTAGAAGCTGAACTATTTTTGGAGAAGCCTTTTAAATTGCCCTGCTCTCGCAGCATTTAGCCCAAAAAATGCCTTTTAGAAGTAGCTCAAGGAGTATATATCAGTCCAAAAGGAAATAAGTAAAGAACAATAATGGATAGAGTAATAGTAATTTCTTCAGAGAACTGTTTAATTTTTCATTAAGTAAAATGAAATAATTTTGAATACATTTTCAAGTGCTGAAGAAGCTAAGTGCTTCTCTCCTCTTCCTCCACCCCCCAGTTTCTGATAACTGATAGATTATAGCTGTATTTACTTTTAATTTGAACTGAGTTCCTAGCTTTGTTTGTCCTGCTGAAGGCATACTGATTAATGCCATCCCTCAACTGAAATTCTTGAGGCATTTTTTTTTTCTTTCTACAGATTGCCTGGTTACTAGGCAGAACTGAAATCAAAGGTAAAACTACCTTTGATTTTTAAATAATCATGCAGTTGAAAACAGAACAGACCATTCCAGATCCACAAAGTGACAAACGAAGGACGTCCTCTCTACTACTTTTGTGTTGTCTCTTCATATGACTTATAAAGAAATCGATCTTTGGAGATACTGGGCTAAAACTGCTACTAATTTACTGGGGAACTGTGGACAAAAAGAAACAATCTGCTCCTTTGCTTTCCACACTCTTCTTCAGGTGTAGAGCACAATCTCACGTGTCTTGGGTGTGCACAGAACCGCAGGAACTGCTCTTCCAGTTCCACCCATGCGGATGGTCTGCCAGCAGAAGCTTTTCAGTCTATACAGTAACCAAGCAAGCCAGTTTCCCAGGCTTTGATCGAATAACTTCCAAGCTCTTTCCTCTCATGTCACGCAGAAAAGTGTTTTTTAGGAATATACAAAATTACACATTAGAGAGTAGTACAAAGATGCAAGAGATTACATTGAATATTCTGGAGAATGATCAACAGAGATCCAGATCAACCTTTAAAATGTTAACGTATCCTCTCTTTCTCTATTGAATCCTAAATGACCAACCACGCCCTCTCCAGGGAGAAGAGAGAAAAAAAATTAAAGAAATGTCACTGGTAGGACAGCAAAGCGGAAGGAGAAATTAAAGCCTTTTTTTGGTTGTTTAAGAAAAATTTATGAAGATAAGGAGGTTCAAATGGAGGAAAGGACAGTTTGGAGAATAAAATCTTACGTAAAATGGGGGGAAAGGAAGCACAGAAGCGCAAAAGAGGGGTAAAAGCAAGCGAAAGAAAGCAAGCCAAACAGCGAACAATTTCAAAAAATATCTCTTCAATGATATATGTTACACCATAAAGGTACCTTGTGCTGTGAACCAAGACCAAAAAAATTTCTACAGGATGCTATCATTAACCAAAAATGTTGATCTCCCTGTCGTTATACAACAAACAGTGCTGATTAAGCTGACGCATTCTTTGTTTATAAAGACTTAAATATTGTGGATAGGGTACTGATAAAAACATATCCACAATTTTTTCTTAAAGATAGTCATCCTGAATTTTCATCAGGGACTTCAAAATACATGCAATATAATGTAACAACATTTTATAAATTTTTCTGGAGTGCTTGGAAAATTGCTTGCATTTTCTAAAATTATCTGTCCAGCCTAGAGATCCTGTATGTCCTTAAAGTGTAGCTCACGGCCATGCGTGACATCTTATTAAGTGATTCTTTTATTCCTGAGAACTGGGTTCTCAGTTACAAAGGTATATTTTCATTATTAGTGGCACAAAAAAAAAAAAAAAAGGACTTTCTTAATGTTTAGTATCAGAATACGTAAATGTTAACTGCTATTTCTCTCTGACAGCTCTGACACTTGCGCTTACTGGTTCAGCCACGATTTGGATTAATAGCGCTTTGCAGTTGGATACTCTTAAAAGAACTCTCCGCAATAAATTGACAGTTTGAAACTATAATCATTTGATACTAGATTAAAAGCTTCACACTGCAGTACATTTGGAAATCATTCTGATCTACGTCAATTACAAGAAAATATTTTTTGTGTGTTATTGATCAACTGGCTGAAAATAACAGAATCAAAGAAGAAACTTGGGAACTTAACTTCAGCTCTTAACTTCATCTGAAGTGCTGCTGAAAATTCAATAACTGTTTAATCAGCTTCGCACTATTGACATGAAACAGTACTTTTATACAAACTTCAAACAGAAATTTTGATTCCATTTCAACTGCATGCATATACCTAACAGAGTAATGAAATATTTTGACACTTTATTCATTCAGAAAGCAAATTATTTTCCTGGGTGAGCTGCCAAAAAATTTCTGCAAGCTTGATCTAAGTATTTCTGAAAGTTTAAACAGTAAGTACCCAAACGTGATCTTGCGCATTCAGTACAGTAACATATGAAGAACAGCCAAAGAAAGGTTTTGGATAGTGCAAGAGGGAAACTGTAAAATTAGGAAAACTGTATTAATCTCAGAGCTAGGTAAACTACTGTAAAATCTGCAGTCGTAGGCCAATCTGCAGTCCTAGAGCAGACTGTCAGATTCTGCTACAGAGGGTGTTAAAAAGCAACGGGAAAAACTTCCATGGAATAAATGTTATAGACAATGGTATGGACAATATAATCTTTCCATTGGGACTACAATATACCTTGCCTCTATGGAATTAAATTTTCAGAAAGAGCGCCCAATCTCCTGTCGATAATTTAGTTTACTGTAGTTTCACCAAATACCTTTCATTCCTATTTTTCTTTTACCCAAACGCATAAACAATCATCCCAGTAGTTTAAAATGTCCAATGATGATCAGTTCAATCGTTATTTTTGTCACATATTTTCACCTTCTTCCAGTAATGGACAATCTTTTGGAACTTATCACTTAACATCAAGCCTGAACTTGCTAGGCAGTTCAACTACCTGGCATGTAGTTCCAGCTACTGCTGCTCCATGGACTCAAGCTCTTATCTGATGCCTAATTTGGCTATGGCTCTTCTACATGAAAATTGAACAACTGGGGCAAGGCTATTGTAAAGGTCTATAAAAACAGTGGCAAAGAATTCATGTTAAGGGATTGATCATTCACTGACTCCCAGTAAGAGAACTGAGGATAGTAAATGAAATTTGTAGGTAGAATGCTTTAAAAAAAAAAAAAAAAGGCAATTTCTTAGTTATTATGTCGATATGCTATGGAAGTCTTTCATAGAGGATGCTGAGGATACTGAAACTTGACAGTGGGTTGGGGGAGGCTGATCAAGTTCACAGATGAGAAACCTGCCAACAGATGGGTGTGTTACTAAACACATACAAGCTATCAATTGCACAGAAAGTCCTTGAACTGAAAACTGCTGGAAGATGGGAGAATAGTGGAGAGAAGTATCTTGCTCTAACACTAGAACTTTTGCAGATCTCTTGACCCCTGCCTAAAGCAAGATACTCGGATAGATGCGCCTCTGGTCCAATCCAGTGTATCTGTTTTTATGTTACACCTACCTGGTCTTACAAGGAGGGTGAGAGGATGTGAGTTAAACTAACCACATATAGCAAGCTAGAATGATGGTAGCTGAAGGCAGACCCCAGCAGGACAGGAACAAACAAAACAAAAGCTCCGAACACCTAGCTATGATACTATGCTGAATCTGCAAGCTAATGATTTGGCAATTTTCCAATAATCCAGACAGCAACAAAATGTTTTTGGAACAGGTTTAGTGAGACTCTTCTCACTTCTCATATTCTCATGCTCTTTGTAGGATAGGAAAGGCACTGATTTATACTTGCTTCTTATATCTTAGGTTATCCTTACAGTGTGGAAGACTACACACTGAGTTTTGTCTTAAAAGAAGTCAGAAGAGCATTTCACAATCTCTTTCCTCCAGTAAATTCTGTTAACATCAAATCATTAAATATAGGTGCCTATTCATGTCGATAGGCGAGGGACCTAATTTTCACAGCATTAGAACATTAGTTTTGCTTCTGGAAAAAAGAGATCAACTGGTATCTTGGTATTTGCAAATTATCATACTTCTAGAAAGGATTTCTTTCTTTTAAACAACTTTTAAAGCTTCGTTTCTGTACAAGATATGATATCCTAGTTAGATCATTAACTTAGCACAATACTGACAGAAATAACAGAATGAGACTTAACAAAAACTGAAAATGGAATGCATAGATTACTCACATTTTTTACATCATTTTCATGGTGAAAAATATATTCGAATAATGCCTGTCAAGAGAATATTTAAAACATTGTCATTTTTGAAGATAAAAATGAATATAAGTTATCTGAGAAGAATCCAGGATCTCGGTTATGTTAGGCAGAAGCTAGTTCTTTATGATAGCAATCACATTTACAACCACAATTGCTGAAATTTGTATTTAATTATGACATGAATAGAAAAAAACTATCAATGTGCTACATTGTCATTAAAGGAAAGCTCTACTCTTTGGTCCTTAAAGTCACTTTAGAAAAAAAGTTAGCTATAATTGGAAAGTGATTGAAATTTTGAAATCCCGGTACAGTTTTTGTGACTTCTTAAGTGTAAAACCAACAAGTCATCTAACAAAGACTTTTTGCAGTGTATATTTAGGTGCTTAAAGTACTTTAAAATCTAATTAACCTAAAACCAGAACGTAGTTGAGCAAATTCTTGTCATCCACGAAAAAAAACCTCTAAAACCTACAGAACTTTGGAATCTGCAGCTTCCTTTTTACTCATAAATGAGAAATGCTAATAATATTATACTTTTAGAACTTGGTGCTCAGACACACCATCCTAACATCAAAGCTTAAAGAAGTTATGTGCATCAGCTGAACTATGGTAATGGTTCATAAAGGCAGGTTCCTAGCCCACAACAATTGCAAGGCAATATAATTTCGTCGTCCTTTACTCCTATATAATGCTAAGCAAGGCACATTACCTTATATTTGCTCTAAACTAAGAATACACAGCAGGTAACAGGAGTAGTTTTTAAGTGAATAAAATGATTCTGAAAGATATTAGATAACTAAATTGAGACTGAAATCCTTTATTTATTCACAGAAATGTAGCATGGATAGTAGCAACACAAGGTTCGATTTGAGTTGACTATTGTTCCTTTTCAGCACTGGCCCACCCAAATCCCAGGTCTTAATCACTGCAAAAGAACTGAACATTTTGCTAAATTCATTTTATGCATCACAACATATAAACTTCCCTAGCTAAAAAACTGTTCCATAAAGAAAGAAAGAAAGAAAGAAAGAAAGAAAGAAAGAAAGAATGAGCCAGCAATCATCTGAAGGCTTTCTATGACTCTTCTGCTAGCTTTTCTTAGGCAAAATTCTTAAAAGATTAATCTTAAGGAAACTACAGAACTGCTGATGAATTGTCATGTCGGATAAGGAGAGTAAATCTCAACCTACTTTTCTTCTGCTTTTGTTCTGAAAAGGATCTGAACCAACAACCAAAAGACAGTAAAGAATGATTAGCAAAAATACATTTATGAGGAGATTAGAATAGACGGAAGATGATTAAAAGTGAAAATAACAAAAGAAGAGAAAATAAGGAAGTAGTGAAACATCTCCTCTTGTAGTTCATTAACAAGGAAACGTTCAATAACAAGGAAGCATTCAATAAAAACAAGTACATCTAAAAGTGATAAAAAAAGATGTTTTTCAGATGGCTGGCATGAGGAATTTACTGCCACTATCTAAAGGCCCTGACCTTCAAATGGACTTAAATGAGTGGACATTCACTTGGATAAAAATATCGAGATTTATCTGACTAACTCTATTAAAAATCCACAAGCTGAAAAAGATAAAATTTCCCGTTTCATGGCATAAACCAATCGCTAACTGAGATTTAACAGACGTTCTCTCTAGGGACAGATGATATCTCAGATGTCTACTGCGAGGCTTCCGGCACTAGTCCTGCACATGGCTAGTCAGACACAAACCACTTACAAACTTATTTTGCCCATTCTTGTATACTTAAACACATAGGAAGACCTAGTCCTGCAATTAGAAATACATAATCCACTTTAAAGACAGCTCTGATAAGTATGCTTTGCAAACGAATAAGGAAGAGGTGAGTAGGAGGAGTACATACTGACAGGAATAAACAGGCTAACTGTGTGAACTTAATGGTTGCAGGATTTATCATCTCCTTGCACCTGAGAAAGACGACAGCTCAAAGAGTTTTAAACCATTAATCAATGACTTAACACAAAGTGCAGTCTGCAGTGTAACCTCCTGCTTTGGCTTTAGCCTTAATGCTATCTTGTTTTAAAAGAAGTTATAAATCCATGTAGCTCCAAATTTAAACTTAGATCTTGCATTCTGTGTGAAACATTAATGTCATAATGTATTAGCTTCATAATACTGACAAGCGCACTTGCTGTCTACAAATGTTACCAGGAGGACTGTTGCTCCGTATTTTTTGGCTTAAGCCTCTTTTCACATGAAACTGAAGGAATATAGAGCTACTCTACCTTGGAAAAAGCTAATTAAAAAAAAAAAAATTGTTAAAAATGTGTGTTGCATGCCTGAGAGCTGTCACTGAAAATAAGTATTTCATCTGACAGCTAACCTACCTACTTAACAGTATACAGAGTTATCCAACACAATTAAAAGCTAGCTGTCTTTAAACAGATGAACTAATAAAGCCTACTTTCTTATGGAGGTCTCTAGTGTTCCTTAATTCTTCCCAGGCTGCTTACATTCTCCTATTTTATTGACCGTGATGGATTTAGAATGATGTGTGTGTGCTGACTGACTGGCCAGGACATAATTGGATAAAAGGCATGCATATTTTTCAGAACTGCTAAATATTTGGCTTGTAATTCTCCTCAATGGAGATGCTGGCTTGCAAGTCTTTCCTATCTAGCCAGTGATAAGACTTTTAAGGAACACATCATAGCTGAGATCTATTTGCCTGTCTAGTCCGGTTAACTGGCCAAAGGACAGAGATGTTAAGTAGTGGGTGAAGCACACACTGATCACATAAGACCTACATCCTTAGAAAATCGCATTGAAAAACAATGCCCTAAATCAGTCTAAATCAGTTTTTTAAAAAGCAGCTTAAAAAAAAAAAAAAGAGGAGTTTGCTATCTTTTATGAAAAATGATCAACTGCAGTTTTAGGCTGGTGGAACTGACTTCCACCAGCAGACTTTCTCAAAATAGACTGAATATGTAAAAGTTCTGTCATTTCTAGGCCACGAGACAAATAACCCAGGAGAGAAGAGTCCGTCTGACAGTCCTTTGATACCTTCTGCAAAATGAATCATCTCAGTCCAACAGTTGGTTTTTGTGAATGAAGTATGCACACAAAACATCATAATCTATACAACAGGTCCTGTTGGGGAAAGATTCAGCTGCAAGGTCACAGAGTGACAGGGCATTACACTACCTTTAGGGTCTCTCCAGTCAGGGTCAAAACCCGTAAGTTGGGCAGATATACTAATAAACCTATTCTGCTGGCAGACAGCCTCAGTTTCAACGTCTGTCAATCATAAGATCTGAACTAAAAACAAAAATAAATCCTGAACAAAAAGATTAAATATTTATATATAAAAAGAGTGTCAACTCGTGCCATAAAATCAAAGCGAAAAATCTAAACCATTGGAACGTTTTTAGGCCAGTATTGCCATCTATTTGTACGACACAACTACACTTCTAGGCACAGAGGAGGATCCTTACCAATGGAATATTTTATTCTATCCAAATGTTTTCCCTGGCTTACACTTTCAACATTCAACATTCTTCAGATATGTTTTCAGTTTCAAGTCTGATAACTACTGCTTGTGGACAGAACACAAACACTCACTCTTTTTCTGAACTTTACTTCACCGGTCATGTCCACAATCCCATGTATAGTTACGTTGGAATGACCCCAGAAAGTTAGAAACAGATATCAGAACGTCAACCAAATAATTACATACCTTTGCCAGTTTGGGTTTCTGAGCATATTTTGCTAAATTCAGTCGAGACGTATTTATGAAAGGGCCATCCGGATTTGTTAGCATTGAGGCCTGAAGGGGAGAAAAAAAGCTTTCAGTAGGAAATCCCTTGCATTTTTCATTTTTCAAAGTATTAGCAGAGGTATACAAAGAAAAATAAAAATGAAGCATATGTAAATCCACTGCCATACTGTGAAACAGGGATTCACCTGACAGAATTTCAACTTTCTGGAAAGTCAGGAATCTAGTCCAAGACTGCTGTTTATCCCATACAGTCTTGAAAAAAGGTGGGATGAATTGCCTTCAAGGTGGGATGAATTGCCTTCTGGAGCTACCTTTCTCTTCCATCTCTCTACTTACTATAACGTGCCTAAACAAGGAGCTTGGACTTAAGGTTAGATGGTCTGAAAGCAGGTGAGGTACCTAATAGAAAAAATCTTCTAGAAAGGTTCAGGGAGATCATTTCATACCCAGGAGAGTGAGAAGTTATTAAGATATCACATTTTGCCAATAACGTGATGTCAATTTGTCTTACGTATTCACGCCAGTGGCACTGTATTAATTTTGCTATTTGAACAGGATATAACTAGTAAAGTTAATTTTCCTTATCTTCTGAAGTGACAGATACTGAGACATAATAATTGCTTTCTAGTAAACTGAAAAACTTGGAGAAGGCTTCACCATGCTCGAGGTGAAATCACAATGTAGACTTTTCATGGTCTTCAGTGAAAAAAAAATGAGTCTCACAGAACTTGTGACATTGTCTGTATGTATATTTTATAGATAAACAGATTAGCAAACTAATGAGAGGTTATATTTTAAAACCTTACTTTGAAAACACTTTAAACAAGAAATTAAAAATGCTGAGCTCCCTAAAGCCTGAGTTTAGATACAGCTTTTAAGTCAACTACAGCATCACTGTGCCACACACTACGGTCAAGAGAGCCATCTCTCTAGGAGCAGAGTCCAAGAAGAACTTACCGTTCCTAGCCTGACGTATCTCCCAGAAGCGCTAGTAATTGGACGAGCCGTGTGAGCTGTTCGAGGTGTTTTTATAGCCTGTTCCATAGTACCTGGCCGTCCACTTTGCGTGCTGGGTCTCACAAATCCTGTAATAGGTCTTCCTGACTGAGTTACTGGCCTGAAGATGTTAAGCACATTATCCTCATGTTGAGCAGTATTTATCGATATAGAGACTTTAAACACTTATATCTGAGGCATGTCACTTTAGATGTTAAGTTTAGGATTTGCTCATTTACGTAGAGTATTTTACCAGTCACATTTTCCATAAATAAATAATCACATACCTAACAGCTGGGCTGGGACCTCCACCTTGGCTAGTTCCCGGGAGTTTCAAAGATGTTCCTGGTCCTATAAAATAAGAGCATTGCTCACTTCACATTGAAATACTGCACCCCAGGGCAGCAGACTTTTAAAAATGTGTGTGTCTCCTAATAGACTGCAAATTTCTTGGTTCAGACTGAGGAGACATAGCACTAGACAAAGAGGACAAGAAAATCAAACTGCACAATACTATTTCACGGTGGTAAACTGTCAGGCTACTGTGATAAATCTGTCATAACGAACATGAGGAAAAAGTAATCCTCTTGGTAGATTATTATAGTTCAGTTCTTCTCCTCATCCTTCCTCTAGAGATAGCAAGGATGTTCTGTTCCTTCTTACTTTTCCTCCTCATATATCCTACAGATTTCAATGAACTCTTCACTAGTACCTGTGCAACGTTCATTTCCCTTGAGTTTCAGGTACCATTCAACCCCTTCTTTTCAGTGACAATAGACAATATTGTCTTCAAATACAGACTACAAGAGGCATAGACTATATTCTCTAGAACATCTTAAGAGCAACAGATACTATGTAAGTAAAAAAGGTTATCTGAACAATAAGATCCAGCTAATTTGAAATGGTACATTTTCTATCTGGGATTAAAACACCACCCAAACCTGATTAAGCAGGCAAAAACTTTCAGCTACAGGACAATTGGAGAATGATACTTCAGGTCCTTAGATCCATATACTTCCCCCACTCTCAACGTAGGGTATGGTAAAGCTCAAACTCATCCATCTTCAAAGGTCATCAATGAAAATTCTGAGCTGGCGTGGGCCCCGGCAAACGGATGAGAAGTCCTGCGTTTCACATCTTTCTATTTTGATGGTGGATCACTAAGAAACACTAGTTTCAGAATGTAAGTTTTCAATCACCTTTACACCTTTAATTTTATTATAATTAAATCAAGATCGGGTCTTCTAACCTTCTAAGAGTATGTCTAAGAGATTATTTTAAAAATTTGGTTAAAAGTAAGATAAGACATCTACACCTGCTTGTCTGTTCACTGCCCGCTACCATGTATAGAAGGAAAACAGATTAAGCTGACATAGTTGTTTCTGACAAATCAGTGTTGTTCAGCTACTTATTTTCTAGGTACTTACGAAATGCCTTATTCTAAATGTTTTCAAGAATTGAAGTTCAATTGATAGGTAGATAATTTCCTGCCTCCCTTTTTTTTCAAGATAAGCCCCACATTTGCCCTTTTTTGTCTTATAACTCTCCATCTTCAAACTTCAACTGTCTCTGAGATGCTACCATTCTGTTGTAGTTAAGTATGAAGTTTATTAGATTTCTTCAAAGTGATAACCTCTAAATCAACCTAAATTCCTTCTAGCTCCTTATCCCAGGCTGACATCAAGCACCTCTGTCTCTAATATTACAGTAGCTCCCTAACTGTAGCTGTATTCAGTGTTACCTAATGCAAAAAAGGCATTAGCTATGATCACCTTTGTAAATCTAAACAAACATGTAAGTCATACCGAAACAAGGACCAGAGCTCAAGATTCTCTCTCTGTTGGGATAGCTGCAGATAGGCTCCCTCCTGCTTACTTCCTCTTTATAGCCCTCTGAATCTTGAATTCTTTCCTGTACAACAGGAAGGGTGGAAAGTTCACCCAGCCAAGTTTCTAATCTGACTACTACAGCACTCTTCTGAGAAACGGAGAAAGTGTCTTTCAAGTTTTCAGCCTAGGGGGCAAGGAACTAGTCTTTCACTTTCTGAGCATTCTTTTTTAACTATCACAGTAACATGTAAACTGCACCACAGTAACATGTAAACTGCAAGCCACTGCAATCCCTCTTTCAGACACGTGTTTGAATATCAATGATTGTTCTGTGGTTTTAGCATACTTGGAGAATGCTTGCAGGACATAGTTCCCTGGACCTTGCCCTAGGCAACTCAGTTGTGGGTCCCTCCTTTGTGAATCCCAACTGACCTAGGTATAAATAAACATCAAGAGGAAACAGCAATGCATCTGGCCACTGGCAGCTGCAGAATATATGTGTGAACAGGAATCACTGAAAAGTATTTTTTTCTTGCAAACTCTATATTATTAAGTAATTATTCAATAACGCAAGAGAAAGCAAAATTATATGTGAATAGTTTTGTCTCGAAACAATGATAGGGATAGATGCAAAATTGAAGTGAATGTGTAACTGATGCAAAAGACTGAATTGCTTTGTAAGCAAAGTACAGATAATACCAGTTTTAATGTGGTAGGTATTTTATAATTTTTTTAAGAATGTCAACTACCATTAGAATGGGGGAGGATATCTTGGAAGCTTTGCCTCAGTAAAAGACCCTGAGTCAAGACCAAGTATGGCTACCGCATTCCAACAGGAAGAAAAAAAGTACACAGTCAACAAGTACCCATTTTTAGTAAGTCATGTGTAAAAGTGGAAGTGATAGCTGCACCTACCTTTTATATAAAAAGTGTAATAGAGAAGCAATTTAGAGATATAAACAAGGTAAAAATCAAGCTGCAGAAGAAAAGATGTATTTTCTATGTGATTGTCATTGTTCGTGGACTGCTGTCTGGTCTTGTGACCTAAACTGAAGGAGGACGTGGATAATTGGAAAGGGCTCAGAGGAGACTCATTTTAAGACTCATTCAAAAATTAAAAGATATACCTCAGAATGAGAAGATCACTTAGCTTATCAAAAAGAAGATCAATAGGTGACTTTATCATAGTCCTTAACTATTTACTTTGGAAACATGCCTTTAAAATAGAGACTTCATATTGAGCATAATATGTACAAAAAGAATCAAAAGCTGAAGCTATAGCTGATAATTTCTGCCAGAGATATGGCACATACCGATAAACATAGCAAATTTATACAGCATAATAATTTTCTGAACACTGCAGTGGATTCTTTCTCTCTGGAAAGTTTTTACAGTTTCCGAAAAACTACATAGTAGTTCAAGCACATCCAGTGGATTTGAAGCATGAACAATGAAGTCTGATCTCAGTGATTCAGGAGCGTAGGCTATAGTATCACAATGACCTTCTTTGGCTTTGAAGTCTGTGACATGCCATTCAGAAAGTCACCTCTTTATCAGTTTAAATATAGTATGAATGTATTTTTCCAGAATGCCCTATTTCTCAGTAATATTCATCAAATGATTTTTCTTGCAGATGGTCTCTACCACAGGGGGCATAAAATCAAATAAAAGTCTAAGCAATATTATTACGCTGTTTTAGAGATAAATACATATAATTAGATTATCAAAACGTGTAAGTGCAACTTAAGTGCAACTTGAGTACTGCTTGACTGTTTTTTATGTGACCGAGCAAGTAATGCCAATGGTTTCTTTTCAAATGTAATCAGATACATACATATATACGACTGCCTCCTTCTAATCAAATGAGAAAAGCTTTTAATGATTCAAAAAACCTCCTCTCATGCTGACTGTACCAAAGAAACAGAAAGAAATATAAATAACGCCAAAAAAATAGTGGAAGACTACTACTGACTGTCCACTTAGAACGTAACTGAGGAAACTGGAGAGCTGCAGTCAGGAAACAATGACAGGGCTGATGAAGTACCCTGGAAAGGAACTGTACAGAAAAGAGCAAAAGCCCATTAAAAAATGTTTGTGGGAAACGATGCAAAAGAGTGATGTCAAATTTGGGCCAGACTGTTGCGTACAATACAGATATAAGGATAGGATTCACAGTACATCAAGGGGGATATATTTCTCTAGCTTCCCATAGAGACTAGAGAGGGGTCAAAGAAATCTATGCACTGATGGAAAAGAGCTAGTGAATACAAAGATGTAAAGAAAAACCTGACAAAACACTATTTATCTGAACCCCTGGCTAACAGACTGAAGCACTACATCATGCTCTTGTGATATATCTCAACTTCACTGTGCAACCTGAAAACAATCTAAAACTCTTGTTGCAACAACAACTAACAGGCTGATCAGATTAGTCCAGTGTGCACTATTTTATTCTAGATGACAATCATGACTCAAAGAGCTCCTGTTGCTTCAAGGTGTTTTAAGTGAAAGTTGTTCTTACGTGCAACTTGAGCAATAGCATTTTCATCAAGCATCATCTCTGCAATTCCTTCCTGATCCACATCGATTTCATCCACATACACCATTTCTGTTAAAGCTCGTGCTTTTAGGCTCCAAGCAGCCTGAGTAAGGATAAAGCAAAAAGACAAACATCTTTAAGACACCAATTAAATAATCTAATTAGCACTTTTGCCTTTTTTTTTTTTTTTAAATTATTCCCTGCACAGTTTTAATAGGTTTAGGTAAGGAACTGATTTAAACAACTGAGTGTATCTAAACATATGCTATAGGTGGACCTAAAGCCACTTTTAAAATCAGAGTTGCCTGACATGCAGGTAACAAGTGCAGCTTCAAGCATGATCCCAACACATACATTTGAAAAAGCACACTGAGAACCATGTATCCAAGTAGACCCCGTAAGCTCGAGCATGGCTTAGCCTGTCAGTCAAGGCAGTGTGCTGGTAGTTCCCTGCCTGTCTCACCACCCAGCTGCGTGACAGAAGTGGAAAGGGGATGTGGAGCAGACATAAGACAGTTCTTTTGGAACGGAACAGATGCAGTCACTGAGTCTGGAGGACAGAATTTCATGCCTTATGAAACGTTACGATAGATTTAGGTTACAGGCAACTGTGTGAGGTCTTGTGCTTCTGAAGACATCCCCAGCCATGACTGCCATTCAAAAACAGCTGGCAAACACCTTATGCAAAGTGGGATGGGAGAAGAGAGGTTAAGCAAAACTACTGTAACGCAAAGTAATGCCCTTCCCAAGCAGTAGAGAAAGAAAGAAAATCTTATAACCAACAACTAAAGGTATTATCTACAGCATTATCAGGTATCTACAATGGATAGTCTTTAAAAAGATAATCCAAACCTCCTTGTTTCAAAGCATCAGCTGTAAAAATGCATAAATGTATAGATTAAGCATCTCTAACAGACTGTGAGATTACTGAAGTACTTATTGGTGAACTGAACTGACAAATGGCTAAAGGAAATGTCTTGGAGGATTATATGAGCAGTGTTGAAAGGCAAGCATAACCCTAGACTATGTGACAAGCTTCTGATACACTGTACAGACACCAAATGAATGGGGAGAAAAAAAAAAGCAGTAGTCATACAGAAGTACCAACAAACTAAGTGCCGATTCAGCTACTTTACTGATAGCTTAATAGACTCGTAACGTACTCACAGAGCTGGCATGATAAAGAGAGCCACAAAATCAATCACTGAACTTCTTTCAGATATTGAACAGCTCACCATAAATTTTCCAGAATAAAACTCATTACCAGCATAATTAGATTTGTTTCTTTTCTGACATGGGCTACAGCAGTCCAGCGGAAAAGCATGTTTAATGTTTGCTAAGGAGACATTTCAAATGAGAGACAGAATTATGCTGCTCTTAATGGAACTAAAGGTCAAACACATAGAAACATTTATTCTTTAAATAAGAGACACGAGAAGATCTGGACTTCAGACTTTTCATAACATAAGTCAGCATTGAACAGGGGCACTTCTCACTCATCAGGTTTTAAACCATACCTTTCCACTACACTTACCTCATATAATATCTCTATACAATTTTATAACTGTCTACCAAAAAGAAAGTCCACCGAAAAATGAGGAAAGGTATTACTCAATCCTTCAAAAATTATTTCCCAGTAGAAATACAGGAGGAGTTTAGCTATCCAGTTCATTCACAATTAGACACCTTTGGTTAAGTACGAGGAGAAAGGAACAGGGCAGGGTGATTTGAATCTAGGCCAGACAAGACGTAATGCAGATCTACTTTATTATCTTTTAGTTTCTTCTTCTGTAGTTAGGTGACAACCTTTAATTAGTATTGAGATTTTCCAGTTAAATGTTCACAATCCTTAAATGATTTTCATCATTCTATATGAAACAGTTACTTTGTTGAATTTCATAACACCCTGAATGTACTGTTTTTTGTTTTTTTAAGAGACGTGTGTCTGACGTTAACACACTCATTGTCTATATCGGGAATATATTGAAAGTAGAGATCTCAGTAGCCAAGGCTAATTTCCTAGTGCAAATAAGAAAAGCTGCCCATAGGAACGATCCTCTTCTGGGAACTGCAGTTTCTCTACAGGACTTGCTAAAATTGGGGCCAGGTCTTAACATAGATATGGGTAAATCACTGTGATTTTTCCCATAACAAACATTAGAGAACTTGTCTCTAAAAGCAATGTACCTCTTTGTCATTATCAGAAACATATCCATCATAAAAAAATAAGTTCCTTTGGCTGCTCTTCCAGTTTTGAGTTCCTAGTCTGTGATTTAACAGGCAACAATAACCTTAAATATTGCATACTATTCCTTAATTAAATACCAGTCTGTAGCTTAAAGTA
Organism: Struthio camelus; assembly: GCF_040807025.1. Classification (NCBI taxonomy): domain Eukaryota; kingdom Metazoa; phylum Chordata; class Aves; order Struthioniformes; family Struthionidae; genus Struthio; species Struthio camelus. The sequence goes on along the minus strand of NC_090946.1, from coordinate 64,138,074 downwards.
CTGCTCGTGACAATTTTTTCACAGGTCTTCTCAACAAAACAGCAAAAGAGAGAAAAATGTCAAATATGTTACTTAAAACTATGGATAGATGACCTCTACTTTGGGAGACAAACAGACAATTCAAAATTCTTATGTACTAGCTACAGGACCCATAAGAAAAAAAGAGTATAGACTCTATGCATTAAATTAAATGAAATATGAAACAAGGCCCTAAGAGCATCAAGACTGTTGCATCTGTGAAATACATGTTGGCTTTTTCCTCATCTCATCAGTATATGAAGGTCGCTCAGCTCACAGTACATTCCCTTTAGCTTTTAGAAGGCACTGAGCTACTGCTGAACTGCTGAATAAAATTAAAGGAAATACATAACAGTGAAATAAACTTTGAGCAAATACTAAAGCTGACAATTAAAAAAACTCTTGTCAAAAAACAAACTTACGGCATTAAGGAATTAACATAGGAAATAAGTATTATTCAGTGTATTAGAAACTCTTGCTAATTATTTCATCGAACATTTGTATTTATGGAAAGGATTTTACCTGAAACACAGTGTATTCAGAATCAGGCTCCTGAAAAGAGAGGAGATATAAATTAAGGAATGAAAATAACAAAAACATAATGAACGAAAAAGAAACAGAATTATAAAATTAAATCAAATTACTCTGTGACCTCTTGCACGAGCACTCCCTCTCTGGCACAAATATCCAAATCTCCACCATTTTATTGTATTATCTCACTTTACACATACTTCTGAGCTGAGTGGTGTTTTATAGAATGAAGGCATATTTATAATAAGTATTTTTTCAGATAGCATTTGCTTTCTTGCTTCTGCTAGATCATTTTGGCCAAACCTTAGATTAACACGAGAGGATTCTGAAACTGAAGAACTGTCCATTTTAATAATAAAATATGGAACACTCGGAAGATGAAAGCAAATCCCTCAAAAGTTAACTAGATCCTTAGGCCATGGGCTTCAGAATCCCTACCTTAAAAAAAATACATCTTTGTGACCTTTTGTTAGTTGCTGACGGTGTTCACACTGTTATGAAGTACATAAAATAAAATTTCTGCACTTATTAGGCTTTTTGTATTTTTGCGATGGAAATGACGCATTTATTGCATTCCAGACAATAATGCTACAAGTAGAATAAACTTCTAAGTAGTGGTATATTGCATCACCCAATAAACAAATAAGAATAAAAGGAAAACTCCTGTGAGATGATGTTTACAACAAACCAACCAGTGGTTTAGGATCTCAGGAACCTGCATACACCTGAAAACTTGAGCTAAAGGCGAGTAAATACTAACAACAAATTAAATGGAGATTTATCATCATTTATTCATTGTGTAATTATCATGTTTATATAATATTAACAGGATGCTTCACGTCTTCTGCTGGTCCCTCTGAGGGACCACGGAGGAATTTTTCCTCCCTTACATATCACTCGGCTTTAGAAAGAAAGACAGGGAAGGTAGGAAGTAGAGATTTTCTTCTTCTAAAGCACTACTAGTCTTCGTAGAGTTGGAGAGTTACTTTTCGGCTCCTGGAGGCAGCGGACATTTCCTTACGTGTCTGGCCTTACAAAAAGCTATCGAGGTTAAATTAGCTACATTAGATCAAATATAGAATCATAGAATAATTCAGGCTGGAAAGGTACCTCACGAGGTCTCTAGTCCAATCCCCTTCTCAAAGCAAGGTCAGCTATGAGGTCAGACCAGGTTGCTCAGGGCTTTCTCCATTTGGATCTTGAAAATCTCTACGTATGGAGAGATCGCACCACCTCTCTGGCCAGCCTGTTCCACTGTCTGACTGCCCTTGTGGCCTTTTCTTTTTATCAAGCCAAAACCTCTTTCATTTCAATTTGTCTGCCGTCTCTCGTCCTCTTGCCACGCACCACTGTGAAGACCATGACTCTGTCTTCTCAATACCCTCCTCGTAGGAGCTGGAAGGCTGCACCCTGATGTCTTCTCTGCTCTAAGCCAAACAAGCCCATTCCCTCGGCCCCTCCTTGCTCCAGCCCCCAGTCATCTTGGTGGCCCTCTGCTCCAGTTTACCACCATCTTTCTTATGTCAGGGGGCTCAAACTTGGATGCACTCTAGATGCAGTCCAACAACTGCCAAGTAGACCCGATAATCACTTCCCTCAATCTTGTGGCCATACACCGCTTAAATACTGTCCAGCATGCTGTGATCTTCCTTTGCTGCTAGGGCACACGACTGGTATACGTTCAAATTTCACCAACAGATTGGCAATGGCAGGCTGTTTATTTTCCCCTGTAGTAAGACATGGTCTACTTTTCTCAGTTTGAACATTTTTACTTCGTGAATTACATGCCAGCAGGGACCTGGAACACTGGTGATGCTCCCTCATCTTCCTTCTGTAGCATATTGGAATTTCTGTGGCTTTTTGTGAATGGTATTTGGAGTCATAAACCTGTTTATCAGTACTAGAAAGTGTAAAATATAGTTTATAAATGGAATATTCTGTGGAACTAAACATTAAGAAAGGGATTCATCTCAGCTGTCGGTGGTGTGCCAATGAAGCAGTCATCTGTGCTTGACTAAGTCAGTGCAGCTACCTTTGCATTTTAGATGTCTGATTAAGTGAATTCGAAGTTCTTTTATTAGGTTGTTTTATTTATAGTATCCAAGTCATCTAGAAAATAAACTATTCTAGCTTTCTCAGGAATAAAGAAAAGGATACCGAGACCATTTTATTCACCCCATCGCATCTGAGTATTACAGCACATATGGTGTATTAGAAAATGGTTTAAGAGCAGTAGGTGATCTTCCATACCATATGTGCTAGAGTAACTAATGAGGACAAGGCTAGGGATACTGCGTCAACCCTTATTCAAAACTGCCTTGAGGTTACAGCTGTGTATCTTAGTTTAGGCATTGCTCATTAATTTAAAAAATAATTTAAAATCAACTAAATTTGCCTATGTAAGAACATTCATATTGCTAAAAGAAATTCAGAATGTGACATCCTTGTCATTTGAAAAAAATAAGTTGACCAACCATACGTACTAAAAAGTATTGCTCTGTAATAATGTTAGGTGTTAGTATGCGTTGTTCATACAACCTAATTTTCTCTTTTAGTCTTTGACAAGAAATATCTTAAGATTTTGGATAACCCTCAAGCAAGCAATGGAACCCTCTCATTAAGGAGAAGTGAGGAACAATTGAAACTAACATTAAAATATAATACGTTTTGACATAGGTGGATCTAGCATTTGCTACTCATGCAAGTAATCCACTGGAACTAGATGCCTCAGTAAAGATTTCTTTGAGAGGATTAACAAATAGTACAGTCCGGTAAGCCTGTATCTCAAAACAAAAGGTCATATTTATTCTTCATTTACACATATAAAGCCCCTTTAAAATTAATAAGATTGTACAAGCAGTAAAGGAAGGATTTAACCCAGATCTCTAAATCCACTGAGGGCATTTTAAAATTAAAGTTAATGTGTAAAGTCAGCCTACTTTAAGAACAAAAATGCATGATAAAAAGTAAGTTTTCTGATGTTTATGTCATTCCTTCTTCTAGGCAGTAAAGTCCAGATTACGCATTTTAAATTCTAAAAAAGCTTCAACATACAATTAGTTTCAGTTGAGTATGATTTAATACATGCAGAGTATTAAAATCAGCACATTCTGAAAGTGTTCTTCAAAAGAAGAACAGAAACACAGAGAAAACATTATCCAAGAAGACTGATACTATTGTATCTATCACTAATTTTTATGCATATTTAGTAATTATCGTCTTTTGAACCAATAACTTATTTCAGTTGAAGAATTTCCATGTACATAAAGACATTAGTGATGCCTTTATTATGACATTACGAAAACCAACATGCAAGTAATAATAGTAGCTGAAAGTAAAAGCCTGGGAGAAGGAGGACAAATGAACAAAAGCAAATTCTCATAGTAGATGATTAAACAAGTTAAAGACAGGACAACCACTGAATGTCTATTAATTACATTAGACAATTTTTTTTTTTTCTTGTTAAACTACAGCAGGTCTAGTACATCAGGGCTGGTTTATTGCCTTGAATCTGACATATGGAACACAAAGAAGAGTAATCAGATTAGGTAACTAATCAGGATGATCAGCAGAGACAGCCATGGAGCGTATTTCCTCTAGGTCATGCTATTGCTATAAACATAGAAGACAATGCCTGCTTACTTACGAAAGGAAATAAACAAACTGAACATCAATGCTTTATGTATTTGTATTCCCAAATGCTAGCCATAGAATATGTAGTGTTATCTATCCCGAGATTGTCAGCACAGAAGTAAACTTCATCAATAAACTTTATATTCCTGTACTAAGAAATGCACAAGAGACTTCTATTAAAGAAAAAGTATTTTAGTCTTCCATAATATCTAACTCAATAAGAGCCGATATTTTCTTTCAAAATGTCAATCTAGTTACATTTTTTTCATAAAGAATTCCTCATTAAACAGAATTGATTTTAAAATGCATTGATTTCATTGTATTCTTTAGGAATGCAGGTTATAGCCGCATAGCATTTGACACTGCTACATAAGAAAATTTATGCTTTATGCCCAGTTGGCTGAAAGGTCAACACCATACCTCAAAAAGCTTTTAGGACTTTCCACACCTGGTTACACACTTCAAAGAGATTATCAGTAAACCTGTTTTTTGGACCTTCAGATCATTTTTCTCCTACAATGTTTTAAAGGAAAGCTTCTTAAATATCATTATATTCCCAACAAAAACATATTCTGAACATGGTATATGTACAGAGAGTAGCAAATTGAGAGATACAGGAAGATGTACTGTTCGGGACAATTTCTTATTACATGTATAAGCATCACCGGCAAAGACGCCTACTGATAAGTCTATATAGCTTTGTGACAGTGTTGCAGTTGCAATGGAGCAGTGGTGGTACTATCATTTAGTAGACCAGCTGACATAGTTGGGAAAAACGGACATAGTTTCAGATATGCAAGGTCTTCTGTTTCAGACATGAAAACACTCAGATTATGCACTGTTAGACTTTTACGTTAATTATTACGGTTAAATGACATGCCTTACAAGGGAGAAAGCTAGCTACCTCAGCACAAAAATGTTCTGGCCTGTAACAGTCACAGTTTAACTCAACCATTATCTTCTGAACAACATCTTCTTAAAGGACACAATCTCCTACAGCTTGGTTTATATCATCTCCTTCTACCATCTCCTAATGCATGCTGTTCGAGCAAGTGAGCCCCTGAGCAGTGAATGAGGCTACTGTTCTTATAAGATCCTTCTTTCACTGGCTGCAGAGGGTGGGAGGCACATTCTTAGTGAAATATGGGACAACAGGATGAGAACAGCTGGCACTGCGATTACAGCAGTTGAATATTGCCTTGCAGTGCACATCATCTCACTTAATCCACACTTTCTGCGTTTTCCTGGTGCCCAGCATGACATATCTTTGGTCTGATTTGCAGAAGTGCTCCGTTAAGGAAGACAGGCTTTGACCATTAAATGTTTTACACCTGCTACGTGCTTTTTAAGCATTATGGATGAGATGTTTCATGTTAGGTAGCAAAATTTATACATACTCAACAATTTTGACTGAGATATTTCTCCAGATTATATTGAAATACTAGTGATTTAGTTCACATAGATGGAAGACAGCATTATTTTTCTGGTAGGCAGTTGAAAATGATGATAGAAATAAGGTTTGCTCAAAGTATTTAGGAACTATTGACTTCACTAACACTCCACGTTCAAAAGTAAAACAGACTTCAGGAATCAGCAGTCTGCTGGAAAATGGTCTTGGATTCTTAATTCACCAACAAAAAAAAATAAAGTAATCTTAGATCACTTTTAAAATATTCATAACTGCCATAACTTAACTGATAAGCTACCATTAGAATAATGCTAATAGTATTATCAGCATAATGATAAATAGCATTAGAATAAAGAAGGCAGGAAAACTGAGTACTGCATGCTACTTATTTGACTTCTAATCGCCTCAGTGTTCAACCTTGGAGTTTAGTATCTTTCACGTGTTTTATAAAATAACAGCGTTATTAAATACGAAGTATACACACTGCAGTATATATGATTTGCTTTTTCATTCTCTTGCCTTAGGCAGGTTCAAAATAGCCTGTAAACTTGCAACTACCAATAAAGTAGATTCTTGAAGCATATTACTATTTCCTTTTCTCTCTTACTGCAGTCAAGCAGAGTGAACACGTGACAGACTGGTATTTGAAAACGGCAAGTGTTAGAAAGTAAGTAGCTAAAAGTGCAACGACATAGCTAGGGGAAAGACCTGTAAGGCTGAACATATCAGAAGCCTAAAATAAAACAAGGCTTTCTGGGACAGGTAACCAATATTTTGTGTTGATAACAATAAAAGCTATAAAATCTAAAACATGAGTGCAGTTGACTGAAAAAGAGAAATACCATTGTAGGTTAACTCTGTCATGAACGTTAAAAGCTAGATTTTAGCTACGTAATTAGAAAATGTTTTTCTTTAGGAGATTTTATGTGTAAGATTTTGTACCTTGAGTTGATTAGAGTATGGCTCAAGTTGCATCACTGAAAAATCACTCAACTGTTATTCTCCTTTCTCCAACTTCTTGTACTAGAGCAAACAGAGGATATAAATAATGCTATGTCTTCTCCTGCCGGGAGCAGTGTCTTGATCTGGACTGCTAGATACAGAATGCTGGAGAAAAGAGCTGCATAGCCATTACATTTCAAAACATAAATATATCATGAAATACAGTATACTTCATAATGCTTCTGAAGAAATATGCTGAGTTGTCATTTAATGACTGCCCCTCAATTTTCTGGAAAATCTCTAAACTTTATTATGTTATTGTTACATAAAGTATTTATATGGCGTAAAACCCATTTACGGAGGTCTGTAAGGTGGCAGTGTAAAAACAGATGTTCTGTACTTGAACATTACTCCATGAAATCTCTTTTCAGAGAAAGACTGAAACATTGATCCTCACGTTTTTCAATGTTAAAAAGGATGACTTATTTTCTATGCTAAAGCTGACATATTTGGAAATCTTTTTTACATGTAATTTATTCCTGCTTAAACAGAGCTCTTAATAAGGATTCCTCAAGAAGATTACAGGGGCAACAGCAAAACTAACCATACTTCAAGTTTGCCTCTGCAGAAAGCAAAGGCATTTCTTTCCCCTCTAATCTTTCAGGTAGATTTGAAAGATAATGCTGATGAGAAGTACCTTTTTAGGTAAAATTGTGAACAGGAATGCAGTCTTGAAATGAACATGCTGAGTTATAAAATCCAGTCTTTTGCAGGCTGCCATAACCTGGAAGCTTTTTTAAAACTCATGAAACACAACCTTAAACTGAATTTCAGAGGCTTTCATATAGCTCCCTCTTCCTTTTAAGAGCTTATGACTTGATGTTTATAGACACCATTCATACCCCCATCCTCCACTGCTTGTTTGTGTGACAAGCTTAATTATATACAAATGAAAAAGAAGAGTGAAAACATTTAAGATAAAGATGAAGCATATAGGTTCGTGTCATCCATTTGGAAGATTAAGTGATGGACTGTTTGTCTTAGCTTTGTATAATACTTGCAAAAACTCTGATATTTGCTGGTATGTAGGGTCCTGGTTCTCTAAGGAGAATGTATAACTCTACCTAAGGAAATGATTTAATTTATATACTTAAATGTTTGCAGAATATGTGATCAATGTTTGGATGAAAGACTTAGAAAGAAAACCCGATGGGAAAAGAATCAGCATTAGACCTACATCCTTTTACTTCTGTTTTCTTGTTTTCTCCTAAGCACTTTTCTCAGCCTTGTACACCTTATATTCCTTACCCTACTTTTGTCATTTGCAGATCTCTTCAACAAGTTCCCCACTACTACTAGAAAAAGGACAGTTAAAGTTTGGAGTTGCCAGGCATAACATAGTAATTGCACACTTGAGCTTCAGCACACATTAGACATGCAGACATCTTTATGTTTCCATGTTGAGATCAATAGTTTGGAAAACTTTTTACTAAATCTAAAGATCTATAAATGAATACTAACAGAATCAATATGATCTTTACAATTCTTTTTTACTGTTATTAGCTGCACTGTAAAAGTCTCAAGAACTTCAGTCACGGATCAGGTGCTGTAAAACCATATGCAAAGATTTCATGCAAATATACATAAACTAGACTGTGTTCAAGACAAATTTTTGAAGGACCTGCAAAGAACTGACCCTGGATCCCATTTAGTTTTCAGGACTAATTTTTTTAGAACGTTAAAAATTTTTCTACTTTCTGCTCATGGGTCCTAGCTGGTGCCTTATAGTATATAGCACAAACAAAAATGTCGTTTAAACATCTAGCCTAAACTAATATAAACACTTATCGTGCCTTACATTTATCGTGCGTTTGGGCAGCATTCCCTGTTTTTAAGACTTTTCGCTTGAAAAGATTTACCTTCAGGATCCTCAAAATCTGTAGCTATAGGATGCTTCCATTGACTTAGTATTTCCTGTAAAGTACTTACGACCAAGATAAAGTCCATTCAATTCCTGGTTTCCAAATTTAGCAGTGGGAGCTTTTACGCACACACATGCACACACTCATCCAGCAACAACATTCCCAAATCCTTATTTCTTACAAAATAGTGAGAAAATAGGTATGTTGCACAACACAGGTCCAACATTTCCACAACACGTATACTTGGTCAGACGGAACGAATCAACTAAAGTCCATTTAGCTAATGGTTACACTAAATCAAATATAGTTTGTTGAAAATCCTACATATAAGTATTTGAAGGTGTATCTTAAATGAATAGCAAATTTTGCTTTTCATTGGCGTTTTCACCAAACTTTTCTACTTATGCAAAAGAACTCCAAGGGCTGCTTTAAACCTATTTACACAGCTGAGAACGTATACCGAGCTGTGGACGGGAGCCTTTACAGTGGGGATATACGCAAAGACCAGCTGGAGAGGCATGCATGCTCCTCTAAGGACCGGTATTATACCTGGCAAAACGCACTGGGAAGTTTCGTACGACATCCCTGCACCAAAACAACAGACATCGGATGGACACAGGCGCCTTTACATCCCTTCGGCAAGGAGGGAAAGAGCGCAGCGAGAGGACGCCCGCGCTAACATGGTGCCTCCTGCCCTCACCACCTCCCCGCTCGGGGCCTCCGCCGGGGCAGAGCCGGTTTCCGGGCCCGGGGCAGCCGCGGAGGCAGGCAGCCGGAGGGAGGCCCCCGGCCCGCGGCTGCCCCCGCCGCGGCGGCCACGGAGGATCGCGCCCACCCGCCTCCTGAGGCGGCCGCGACAGGTAGAGAGAGAGGGATCGACAGCCGCGGACGCCCCCGCGCCCGCCTGTGCCTGCTCCTGCCCGCGGAGGGCGGCGGCGCCGCCATTTCCCGCCCCTCCTCGCCTGCCGGTCTGCCTGCCTCTCGCCCGGCCCGGCCCGGCCCGGCCCGGCGCCGCTACCTGCTCGCCGGGGGCCCGCTCCAGCAGCTGCGAGCAGAGGGCCGAGCACTGCGCGAACTTCCTCCGCCTGAAGTAGCTCCAGGCCTGGAACAACGGCTCCGTGTCGGGCCCCATGCTGCCGGCGGCACCGCCTCCCGCGGCGGCTCCTGCCAGCCCCAGCAGGGCCCGGGGCGGGGCGAGGGCGCCGGAGCCGGGGAAGCGGCAGGGCCCCGCCTCGGCCTGCCGGGGCCTGCGCGCCTCGGGGCAGGCCGGCTGCGCCCTGCCGGGCGGCGACCCCCACAGGAGCCCCTGGGAGGGACCCGAGCCGCTGCTGGAGGGGGCCGGGCGGGCGGGCCGGGCGGAGCGCTCGGGCAGGCGGGGCCGGGGCCGGGGCCGCCCGGCTTGGCGCGGGGGCCGGCGGGGCAGCGGCGCTGCCCGGGGCTCCCCCCGCCCGGCGCCCGGCGCGCTGTCTGGCGTCGGTGCCAGGGACCGACCTACTTTCGGTGTTATCCGAGTGTCGTGACTGTAGGCTGAGCCGGTGCCTAGGCACAAGGTGTCACCTTCCTCGCAGGTGGGTTTAGAGGCCCGTGTAGCTAAGTCACGACGGAAGCGGCTTTCGCTGTGTAAATCTGGAAAACTCCTGTGAACTTACTCTGTGTTTATAGCCGACCCGAGTCTCCCTGGACTCGTAGCTAAACCTCACATTGGCTTCAGAGAGAGAAGAATTAGGCCCGTGCGTTGGCAAGTGAAAGCAGAGTTTGATCTGTCACGCTGGGAATAGTAGATTATTCAAATTCCTCAAGTTTTCTGAGTTGTGTCCTATTATTTGCTGCTATAGTAATCAGTGTGACGGAGGATCTGATCTCAGTAGCTAGGCGTATTTCTAACATTGCAAAGCGTAAAAGTATCCAGAGCCGTTTGGAATATATGCCTAAATGATAAGGACTCAATCCTTTAGTACTTTTTCAGGTAAAATGTCCGATCGAGCCGTGGGAGTCCTGGCTGAGAAAAGTACTGATCGCTGCGAACAGCAGTGTTTTCAGTCTTTCAGACTCCATTAGCTTCCATATGTTTTTGCAGAGGAAAAATAACTTGAGATATTTAGAGAAGAAAAAAGCTGCAATGCAGCTCTTACTATGTATGTATTGTAAGATACTGATTGCAGCCATCAGCCCAAGCGAAAGGAAGAAAAAATCTCTAGGGAGGCCTAGAGGGTTAAAAAAATGAGTTTGTGATGTGAAAAGTCTCTGATGGATGAGCATCATACTAGCTGAAATCGTGTCATTGGTAATTTCATAGATTATTCTTGTTTTATTCCTTCTGCCTCACCTCAGCTATCAGTTTGTCCAAGATTTAAGTTTCATGAAACTCATATCCAGGCTGGCAAGATCATTGTCAGGCTAGAAGATGTAGGAATAGAAGTGTCGTGTAAACCAGGACTATGATCCATCCTAATACAGAAGTAAATGATTTGAGCTGGAGTAGCAGCTATGGACTGCTGGGTTTGAGTTGTGCCATGCATACTGCACACAGGGGGAGGAAAATTATGAGAGAAGCATTTTCTGGGACCCAAGCAATCCCGAGTTAAGAAAGGTGGAAAGGAAATGGCACAGTAGGTTCTGCCCCTTCTCTGTTTTTTAGCCCTTGTGGAAGGGAGCGCGTGCTGCATTCTCAGAGAACATGTAGCAGGCTTGCGCGGGGAGCTCTGTACCTCAGGCAGGTCAAAAGGGTACACAGTATTTTTTGTTGTTCTGACCATCTGCCATGATGCTACTATGCGGCTGTGCTGCTGTGGCTGAGTAGCCGTTGAGTCCTAAGATAGTATCCAATGTTGTCGTAAGTTATTTTGTTGTAAATTCTTTAAGACTGCAAATTCTTCAGCATGTCCATACATGGCTAGGCATAGTATGATGTGCAGAATGTGCTGTTCAGAGAGATTGTGAATGCTAGCCAGAAACTACAGGTTTATTAGAAAGCTAACTTGAAGTTTCTCCAAGCATTTTGCTGAACTTTTATGAGATGGTCTGTTTTTAAATACTTACTGTTACTATATTAGGTAATTTAGCAAGTCTGAGGTGCTAGCCTTTTATAGAATGTGATGTGAAGGGCACTTTTTGTTTATAGAGATACATTTTGAGGTCAGTACATCTGTTCCAAAGTTATCAGATTAAAATGTCAAACTAGTGTTAATTGGTTTACTGGAGACAAATAATACCTGGGTGTTTTACAGTTGCTGTTGTTAAAAGGCAGTTATCTTTTGCAAACAACTACTACATCAGTTAAACACCTCATTTATCTGCATAGGAAAACACAGAGGAGACCATTAGCTCCTAAACTTTATTGATTCCCACACTGCCTTCTTAAAAAGCTCGTATTTAAAGTTCTACATATAACTGTCGGCTTGTGAACATCTGCTTTAAGCTGCAATATCTTAATGAGTACTTTCAGACTGCAAAGTAAATGAAATGCTTAAGAACGCTTAGAATGTTTGATTACAACACTTTTAAAATTATTTCCATTTTGTGGTAGTGAATCAAAACGAGAATGAATGAAGCAGTCTTTGTGGGCAGATTCAACAGATGAAGGTTTCCAGGTACTCAGTCAACCTGGGAGCTCTTCAGAGTCAGCTTAGCAAAGTAGCTGGGTTAGTCATAGATGTCATCAGCTACCCTCCCCCCCCGCCCCCAAGGCTGAGGTGAGGGTGTTTGGCTTGACAAGGAAACAGTTTTCTGTTCCCTGGGGAAAAGAATAGATCATCTAAATGAAGAAAGCAGTGGAAACTCAGAAAAAGGCATGAAGCCAAAGACTGCAAATTGTCCTCCTGTATATGGGTGAGGAACCTGGAGTTCCTCTGATGAAAGCTGATGACTTTTCAGAAGAAAAGAATGAGATGAGACTGTGTGACTAGAAAGCGAAGGGAACAAATTGTGAATAATGTGAGCTGCTAACATTTATTCCCTGGTTATGGGAGGATGCCCCTTAAAGCAAGAAAAAAAGAAAGCGTTTCAAATAGCTCTTTTGGGAGGAGGGATGGAGGAGAAAAATGAGTGCTTTCTCATATAACAGGATTGCTTTATCTTAAATCAGTCATACTGCATATTACTGGACTTCAGCTATCGTTTTATAGCACCAAGATTCTATCCGTAGAAAGAAAAGTCATAGTCTTCCAAAGTTATGCTGCGCATCAGAAGTTTCAAAGCTCTGTTCAGTAACAGCCTTGTTTCTTCTCTCTTTCCATAGAAAAATCCCTAAACTATAGTTTTTTGAACCGGAGGTTGAGTCTGTGATTCTGGAAATTACATTTCCGTAAAATGTTAGAGAACATCAGTAATGCCATATATCTTGGAGGTGTGTCATTGTTTTATCCTTGAAAGCAAAGGGAGCTATCTCCCACAGTTGAGGCAGAACTCAGATGGCATTACTCATGGGGCTTGCTGCACCACTGGAAGATCTGACCATAGAAAAAGTATGTCATGGTCCTGGAGGAACATTGCAAACAAGTTTCAGTCCAATATTGGCAGGTTTCTGTGTGGACGCAGTACCTAAACAGAAAATTACACTCAGTTCAGCCTGCCCTACCTTTCAAGTAGATCAATCTTCGATGCATACTCTTCTCTCGTGCTTGGAGTCTCGTGCTTCACTAGCAGACATAAAAAAACATTCTGTCCATCACAGCCTGCTGCTGCTACTAGATAAGGCCAAATCGCCAAGCATTCTGCTGGCATGCTTTCCTGGTACCTTTATATCTTGGCCTGATTCTGGTGTTTGCACGGAGATCGTCCTATGCAAGTAATTTTTGAAGTCTTTTCCGTTGACAATGCCAGTTCCTGTGCAGGGGAGTCTTTTGTCCTTTTAAATATGGGGACTCTCATTTATCTTGATCGTTTCCGTCTCAAACTTTAAACCTTGTAAGCAGCCTAATGTTTCCTCTAAATAATAATGTCTGCAGGCAGCCGCATTCCACTTCTCTAACTTACTAAAATCCTGGACCAGGACACACAAAGTCTATATGACTTTCTTTGTGTGCTGTGCAGGTTCTTATATGGCAGTCCGCCTCCAATATAAGTGCATGAGAGCTAAATATTCGGGAGTTAGATTCAGGACCTACAACCAGCCTGCCTCCAGGGAAAGAAAGAGGAGTGATCACTTGGAGCTGAAGCTAAATGATATGTAAAAATGGGAGACGTTCAAGAGAGCAACTCAACCTATCCATCTGCTTATAGTATTTATTTGCCCGATAGTGTGGATCTGAAACTTTGAAATGAAAGTATTTATTTCTGGCATGTGTAGATGCATTATTGCACACTTGTGTAATTCCCAAACACAGCGTGGAAGCCAGAAAGGTAGTCCAGCAAGTGTTTCTGGAACACTGATAACACGATTTTGGGAGCTAGTAAATGACAACTTGTACATTAAGGAACCTGCCAAATAAGGCTTCGTCGGAAAACTGTACTTTTAGGAGTACGTGAAGGCATGTGTAAACTCCCTGGTTGACTCCAGAGATAAACAAATCCTGATTGTGGTTGAGGATTAACTCTAGGACTGGTTGGTGGGGCTGATTAATTATCCTGTAGAGTGTGAGGGAAAGAGGGGGAATTAGATTGACAGGGAGGTATAACAGAATCTGATGAACAGAGCCATTATAGCTCTGGCTGTTATTTCCTGGACTCTGAACTGCAGTCCTCCAAGACTGATACTGAGGTAATGTGTTACAACAAGTGACTGTCAAGGAATTTTCATATCCTTTTTTTCTGTGTTTCACCTAGGTAGCAGCAACATTAACTTTTACAATAGGCCATCAGCATGGGCAACCATGCACTTTAGTCAGCCTCAGTTCATTTTGCCCGGTTTCAGCATAGGCTTGCAAATAGTCTTTCCCATCTCACCTTCTGAGATGAGTAGGCTCATTCAGAGGATTCCATGTCCAGCTACATAATCGGGGTGTTCTGGAGCCCTGCTGTAAGGCATCTACAGTAGAGGGAAACTATACGTTGGTTATTTTTTGCTCTTTCTGTTTTCTCTAGAATCTGCTACTGTGGTTCTTCACCTGATGCCTTTAAAGAGCCCAGCCACTGTTCTCAGTTTCTTTGGAGTCAGATGAGCAGTCTTCCCTTTCTGCACATCGGAAGGCTCAAAGTGTCTGTGTTTGCTCTGATGCTGTGACCTTCCTAGATGTTGATAAGTCCAACCTATCTGCTGAGGTACCTGGTGTAGGCCTCCGTTGTGAACACCGACCCTTGCTCCCCAAAAATGTGCCTTCTGTGTATGGCTGATGCTAACAGTAGAAGGAAAAGCCCAGCTGTTGAATTTCTGCAGGGCTGAGGTGCATATTAAAGAGTAAGTACAGAAGGCCAGTAACAAAGCTGATCAGATGCTGACTAGTATGCAACCTCCTGCTCCTGCCCCCGCCTCCTGGCATTTGTCACTTCTGATTCGTGTAAACATGAAAAAGGAGCATTCTCCTTCTCATCTCTTACAAAGACAAGTTCCTGTCTACTGCACAGTTGTGCAGTGTACAACATAGGCTGTTTTTCCAAAGCCGTTCTATATCTCAAAGTTGGAGGTTTGGCTCTGCAGCAGTTTCCTACGTGAAAGCTTTTTAGTCTCAGGGCTCCATACAGTTACAACCCTGTGAGCTAGCCCTTTGTACATACATCTTTTGGTGCATGAAGTGAGCCACTGGTGACTTGTGAGTTAATCATAGTCATTTAAGCTGCATATGCTAGATCTAAAAAGAAGTCGATCAGCTGGGCAGCAGGTGAGTGTCCTGAGTCCCCTCTGTGTAGCCACACTGCACAACTGGCCTATAAATAAAATGACTGTGCCATCAAATTCAATTCTTCATTAGGCTGACAGCAGCCTGGAGAGTGTGTTTTGCTTCTCAGGGGTTTTCTCACACAGGCTGCAGTGCATGAAATAACTCTGTCTCAAGCAAATGGACTGCGTTTGTTGTCACTGGAAGCGGATAACAACAAATTTGTGTAAATTTGTGTAAGTTTGTGTTCCACAAGAAGTGCACAATCACAGCTTTGGAGAGTGAATGTGCTGGACCTTCTTTACAAAAGCTAGAAAATGATATATTTCTGGCTCTGGAATTGGTATCAAGGTATTAAGGAGTGTTTTTCAGCTCTGGGATATTTACTTCATGATGTCGTTTATTCAAATATATCCCTGATATCCCATCTGAGAGCTGAAGATATTATCACAAGTTAGCTGTTCAGTGGCTTATGGGAGATTAGTATTTGGCTTCAGTAAAATTAGCATTGCCTGTATCTCCATGTTATACTTCAGAAAGGATCACTTCTGGAGTTCTTGTGTATAGTTTACGGAGAAAGAGTAATTTTGGATGTGTATGGAAACTGATTAGATTCCTTCCTATAGCTCAGGGTTAAGACAGTGTTTGGGTAGCTCTCTAGAGCTATCAGTATGAGCTTCTTTCACGTGCCCTCCCCCCAAAATGAGGAAAATTAATCCTGTGGAACATCAGGTGAAAGAAGTTTTGGAAATCATATCGCAGATGTACTTGATTTATGGGAGGAAAAATTTTCAGTTTCCTGTTTGATGTTGATAGAAAAATCAAAATTTAGTAGCATAGCAACACCCTCAGAAAGACTGTCTAGGTGCAAGATTAACTTCCTTGTTTGAAATGTTGCAAGTGATGCTAGCGTATGATATTATGAAAGGGGAAGGTTGCCTGGACTGAGTGGGCTATATGCTTGTCTCATTCTATTTCAAAAGTTTTTATAGTCTAGTGGATAGTGCTTTCCATTTACTTCTAGTACAAGTACTTAGTTTGGTCATAGCGCGCAAATATCCTCCAAATATGGTGAATCCCTCCATGGTATTTGTGTTGGTGCTGTCTTGGGACGATGATAGTTACGTGATATAACTGTATAAATGACCAGAGTTTACTAAGGAAACGTCAAGTACTAACTGTTTGCTTGTGTTTTAAACTTAGTGACCTACCTTTAGCTAGCGTGTTCTGAGGGACTACTGTCATCTTACGTGAAAGGACAGGAAAAGCAGTAGCGCTGCTTCATTTGCAGCTGGGGTATTATGATGATACCACTGTCAAAGAACATAAAATTAATGAAACAGAGGTAAGGGACAGCTTAATTCCTCTTGTCTATGGCTGGGTTATTCTTCATTTGAGAACTAGATGTCCCTGAGAGAGGGTACAGTAAAAATCCTTACTATAATTGTTGCTGAATGAAAATATCAAGGGGCTCTACTGAATATCAGGAATCTATTGTTATTCATCTTTACTCATAAAACACACAGATTTGTGTAACTGCTTTTTGTGAAATGTAGGTTTTGTTGACATACATACCTTGCTTAGTGGATTTCAGTTACGTTTCAATTAATTATTCAATTACTTGTCAAGATTACATGTTACTTCAAAATTCCAATGTGCTTCCCACTTTCCCCTTTTATTTTAATACAATTCTTTTTCTTTTCTGCTGACAAGGATGCTTTAAATTGATACTGGAGGCCAGCTCTGACAGGATAGATGTATTTAATGTTGTCTTCCTCTGCATGCTGTCGTAGAATAAACTATTGCTATGCCCGGACGTTTTGAAGATTAGGAAAATAATGTGAAACGACTGGGGATAGTTAATTTTCATGCTGTACTTAAGGGGTAACTCAAAACAATTCATATTAGTTCAGGAAAGAGAAAACAATTGAAATACAGTCAGTAAAGAGTTCTGTAGTGAATGTGTAAAGTTGAGAGACACTTCTACCCATAAGAAAAAAAGAAACTGCATTTTCCAAAAGCTTTTATGACTGTTCTGCATAAGTCTTTTAACATTTAAACTATGAATATGAGATACTTGAATTAGCCTCTTACAAGTCTACTTCCTTCCTTTCAGGAGTGCTAATCTATGTTGTTCTTAGTTTATCCTTTTTAGAGGGAAGTGTAGGAAAAAGATCTGTTTTCCTACAGTGAGGTGTAGCTGTTTTGTATAGAGGCATGTGTATAGTACAGTGAAAAGTCACATCATGTAGCAGTCTCTGGCATATTTTCTTTTTACAGTGGAGTCATTTTAAAAAGAAATATGTGCTGTGTTTAAACTAGGCTTACATAACTCTAAAAGTTTTACTTAAGTGCAGTATGATTGTAGGGAACCTGCCTGCAGAACTTAATATTTAAATCACAGAATGATTTAGGTTGGAAGCGATTGGTGGGCCGTCTAGTTCAACCTCCTGCTCAATGCAGGGTAACTTCAATGTTGGATGAAGTTTCTCAGGGCCTTATCTAGTTGAGGTTAGAGAATCTCTGAAGATGGGGAATCCACAGCCTTCTTGGGCAACCCGTTCCAGTCCTTTGGCAACCTGTTCAATGGTTGGTCAAATCTGGAAGTGTGGAGTCATATACACTGAAATGAACTATTTCAAGGTTTGCACATCACTGCTGAACTAATAGTGCTGTGCTATTTTTTAAGTTTCTTGGTGTTATGAAATTTAATACTGTTATGTTTGAACGCTTTCTTCAGTTCTATTGAGTAACTGCTTTGTATTATCACTGGCAAATGATGTCATATTTGGAAAACATGCATTATTGTATGTTGATTCTGTGTCATATGTAGTTCTTGGTCTCTTTCATGATTCCCTTTGACAGCAAAGTATTTTGAGAGCTTTTGCAAAGTCAGTACAGTGCATTATGTTTTCAAAAACCTGTCAACTGCTGTAAAAAGAGGTCATCTTGATCTGACAAATTTTAATCTAATGATTTGCATCAGCCGGACGAAATATTAATTCCTCGCAAAAAAGTCAGCTTCATGCATTGGGGTTGGTCATCCTATGCCATTCTAGCTGTAAAGAAGTACGTTGAAAAGGGGTAGAAAAATTACCCTTGCGTGCAAGCAAGGTGTTGCTTCACATCGTTGTAGATCATATCGTAAGATGGAGCTTGAAATGGCTGTCACAGAAGTAGAATTTAAAATAAATTGCATTCTCTATTTAGTTTAATAGACAGTTGAAATCAGTTCATTTTGAGAGTTCAGAATCAGATTTCCATCATAAGTCTATTGATGAAAAATGCATTGGGATTTAATCAGCCCCACTTTACGCGCTTCATTTAAGCCTTTTCAGGTTGTCATATGCAATATGAAGTGGTGATGCTTGATACAGATTCTTCAAATCCCCTCGAGAATTACTTCAGTACACACACAATTGTGCATAAAATGCAAGCTGAAAAAAGCTGTCCAAAGCAGATTCAAATGTGTATGTGGTGACTAGAGCCAAGCTGTACAAACACAATGTAAATGATGAAAAAAATAAGAGCTCCATTGAGTGCCTTTAAGAATAATATGTGTTCTGGTGTCAGATTGTTGGCAAGGTGAAGTATGATACTTTTTGCATTGTTTAAAGACTAAAAAGGATTTTTTAGTGAACTGATACGATGTGGTAACACAGATTTTGGGGTCAATTTTTAAATTTTGTAATAGACATTTTAAGAAACAATGCAAATGTTTTCTGAGGTTAATATTAAATGTAAGTATATTAAGCAACTTCAAATCTGGAGCTAAATGTAGAAACTCTTGCATTTGTTTGGAAAAACATGTACGCTGTGACATAATTTCTTAGGCTGATATTTGTGCCGTGGAAATCATGATAGAAACCCTTCTCTCTTAATTTAAAGGAATGACAATTTCACCCTTGGATTACAGGGCAGGCCCTTAAAAGGTCTTCTTGTGGCACTAATGTGAAGGTTAAGGAAGCCGCTGTACTGCTTTTATTCAGCTTCACACTCAGATTCCTGTCTGCAGTTTCAGCTGTTACTTACTGATGTATTAGCATCACTTCCTCTCGTAAACAGATTTATTTCTGCTTTAGACTGTTCTGGAAAGTGTTCTTGCCTTCTGACCTAATGATGGATGATTTCAATAATGTTTGTAGCTTGTCCATCCCTTTACCTGCCCTATGTTAGGAAACCATTAAAGTTGCAAGCTACTCAAGTGAGGGCAGTCTTAAATCAAATTTCCTTGAATAAATGTAATGCAGCCTTGGTTATTGTCTGCACTGTGATAATTACACGTTCATTGACTTGCAATACGGTGCCGAGTTCTTCCAGTGCCCAGGATGAATGTTTACTGAATGAATACGATTCCTATGATTACTAAAGTGTAATTCATCTTGCAGAGGCTTCCTGCTTTTAATATTTCAAGATTTTTAAAATGCATTTGTAGAGATATTAGATTGCCAGCTTAGTCCTTTTAAATTCCTTTTTAATTGGATCTTATGTGATGGCTGATATGATGTAAAACTTATTGTTAAGTTCTCCATTTTCTGAAGGAGACTTAACTCAAATAGTATTGTAAACTTTGTTATGCTATCTTATTTCTTGCCTTCATACTTTTGTCCGGTAGTAGACATGCCTTTGTGATTGTTTGTGTATGCCTTAGTGCTGTAAGGTGCCTACCTCAGGTAGCAGGCAATTCTCTCAACAGGTCTTAAAGACTTTGCATTTATATAGATTTCTTAGTTTTACAAAATCTTATTTTCAAATGTTTGTGCTACCATAATAGACTGAGATCTTTTCATCCCCAAGGATGTTGAAATTAATGTTGTCACTGTTGCTCATCTGCCTCATATTATATAATTACTACTTGAACCAGCTACTCTGCATTACTTGAGACTTAACAGAGAGTAATCCCTCATCTTGTGTGCTCTGGAATTAGCTGTTCCAAGAGCATTTGTTTAAGGAATCACTTCTTTAAGCCTTGTTCCATTTAGCAATACATGAGTTACATTGTAAATATATTTACAACGTGTTAGAAAGTACATCTTTGTATAATTATGTGTTGTGAGAGATTAAAATGTCACTTACGCGATTTTAGTTAAAGAAGTAATGTACTCGTGTCACAGTACAGTAACAAAATGTAACATGCAGTGATTTACCTGGTGTCATAGGAAAGATATAAAACCTGTCATTGGGGGCTGAGACAAAACAGCTAGATGCCGTGTTTCACTTATAAAATGCCTTGCTGAAAGCACATAAAATGGCTAAAAGCTTCTTTTCCACTATATCGATTGGACTAACAAAAGACGTTTGCTTCCCTGCAAATACTGCCCGGCCTCGTGGAGCCTCAACGCCGAGATCAGCACCATGGACAGTGGCGGCGGCCGGCGCCGGGGGTAGCTCTGCCGCGCAGCTGCGCCCGGCGCCATCGTCCCCCGCCCCTGGGCCCCGCGGCGGGGACAGCCGGGCTAGGGTGCACCCGGCCACCCGCCGAGCAAGGCACGGACTTCAAAGGGAAGTTTGGAAAGGGCATGCCACGCCGAGTTTGTGTGCATACAAAGAAAAAGAGCGGAGAAGGACTGGTCAGAGGCCCGGTGTACATGTGTAAGGTGTGCAAGAATACAGCACTGATGAGGAGATGCTGGCGGTTCCTGAAGTGAATGCTGCCTGGGCAGAGTGATCCTGGGTGGAGATAGCCAGGCTGGTATGTACCAAAGGAATTGTGGGTGTCAGAGCTCAGTAGGAGCTCTAGGCAGAGAAAGAGGAGAGGAAGGAGTTGTGATACTACACTGCTTCCTATCCCTGGCAAAAATAGATGCTGAGTGTGTAACTTCTCTGACATCCTCATAGGCATAAGATTATCAAACTATGACAATGAGTTTACTTCTAAAACTTTCTTTCATGCATTTTCCTCATCTTCTAGTTTCCTTCAACAATTTATAGAGATGGGAGTGAATTTTGGAAAAATCGAAAGGCAATGTTGGCTCTTTGTGTGGTGTATGACGTATAGCTTCTCCCATTCTCCTTGCATTGCATATGTATAGTTTGTCAGTGTACAGTTTTGGGTTCTCCTATTCACTATAGGTAATGCCATCTAAAACTTACAGTTAATAGCCAATATGTCGTTACATAGTAAAGTTTCTTCCTGCTTCCTGTTTTCCCTTTTTAATTTAGTAAGTAACACTGTTTTTGGAACGTGTGGCTGAAATTAGCCAATTCCTTTTTTTACTAAGTAGCCAAATATTATCTTGTTCTAATTTGTGAGTTTTGTGTAAGGCACAAAAATTAAATCTTATCTCCACTGAAGCTAATGCTGCACGTTACTATTGATCTTAAAGGGGTCCAGAATTTCACTTTAGGTAGTAAGGCAACAGAAGTATATATTTATCTATAGCAGCAGGAAGTAGAAGGCCATAATTATGTATTTTTGTACATTCATTTTTAAATATGCTATAAATATGCAGCAAGGGGAATGCTAATATATTCCCAACTTATAGCACAGAAATACTCCCACTTTTAAATCAGCTTTTCCAACAGCAGAAGTCAAATATGTATCAAGTGTCTTTGTCTGCTGATAACCAAACCAATTAACATTTAAAAGCTTGAAATAAGTTATTTCAGTCACCATATATGTTCAGTATTTTTCAAACCTACTTTCTCATCAGCTTCAGCTTATGAAAGGAACAGCCTTGCAGTTGTAATTTCTTGGTTTTTTGCTTCACTATGTTTATAACTTTATGGAACTGCACAAAATCTTTCTAGAAGTTTGATTAAATGTATATTGATATTGAAAACACACTGTGGAATATAAGGGGAAGCAAAGCTGAAATGCATTTGCTTCCCCCCCCCCCAAAAGGAGGCCAGTATTTGGGTTTTTTTCTCCATATTATTTTCAGAAAGAGATTAAGGTTGGTCATAATGGATGTTATTTGTAACCACCCTTCCCAACAAAAAGCTGGGATAGCGACACAAAAAGCAACCATGCGGAGTTATCAACAGATTAAAAAGAATACTGTATTTTATATTTCTAAGAGGAGCTAGCGGGGTCTTTTCCAGTCTACTTTCCCAGCTTGTCCCCCATCTTGGTGACTCCCGAGAATCCGGGACTACCCAAGTTCCAAGGTGCTTCCAAGGTGCTCTGGAAGGAAGCAAATAAAAGGAAAAAAATTTACGATTTTTGTGGAAGTAGTGTTTGCTTTATATATTGGTGAATATATATTGCTTTTTGTTGTCATTAAGGATAGAAGCCTTGTTCTTTCTTCCTTTAAAAAAAAAATGAAATTTTTAATGGAAGGGAAAGTTCCCTTGGCTGTGCATTTGAGTAAGGAGTTTCGGTTTGCATGAGTCTTTCTCTTATATGCTTTGTGTTGATTTTAATAAATGTATGGGATTGAAAGCCATATCTGATACTGATGTCATGAAAATTCTCATTGCCAGTGCTTGAGATAAATGTCATTTCTCAGTGTTCTAGACTGTGAAAATGTGTTAATATAAACCTGATTGATTAGAATGCTTAAATGCATTTGTTATTACAAAAACATAGTATTAAGTTTGCTCAAGAAAGATTTAAGCGGAAAAGCCCCCAAGTAGCTAGTCAGAAGCAGAAGAAATTTTGTGGAAGAAAAGTCAATATGCCAAATGAAATAATAGAAGAGAAATGAAAGGTAAAGACATGGGGATTTAAAAATAAATCCCGGCAACCTGGAAAGCCAAACCTGTATTGAAAGTAAGGGGAAAATAATTGGTTTTATTTTCAATTGTCAGACCAGGAAAACCATCCAGGAACTTTTAGGACAAGTATTTAACGCTACAGTGCAAAACTGTTTCCGTAGTCACGTAATGCATGTTTAGGTGGCCGACTAGATACTCTTCTCCGTGTTCTGTTTGGCAGAGAGAGGAGGGCACGTTTCTCCGGAGGAAAGGTTGGACACGGGGAGGTTCTCCTGCCTGCCGGCCTCATGCCGCCCACGGCGGCCGTCTCCCCGTCCGTGACTCAGGAAAGTGACAGCCTGGAGACCGTAACGTCCTTGGAGATGTAAGGATGAGAAGTTGCAGCATCTTCCTATTTCTCAGACGGGGAAACTAAGGCACGGAGGGGGAGGTCTGACTTCGGTGTGCTGCAGGAGGCAGGCAGTGGGGATAACGGGTTAAATACTTGTCATTAAAAATTACAGTTGACATTTTCCTCCTGGATGAAATTCAGCTAGCACGCTGCAGGGAGAACGCGAGGGGTAATTTGTGCACACAGCTGCCGATGCAGGATGCGCTGCGGTAGTCCCCATTAACTGCTGCAAGCCGGGCAGCTGGGGGGGGGGGTCGAGAGAGCAGCGAGAAAGGGGTATATTCCGACAACTAGCAGTAATTGATGAATGAATTAATTAGCATGAAAATAATAAGACCAAATTTGGAGAGGAGAAGACACGCGGCTAGAAAAAGGCAAAATGCGGGGGTAGACAAGGCCGGCAGTAAGGTGGCGGGGCACCTGCGCGCCGAGCCCGGCGGCGCGGCGCTGCGCGGCGCCCGCGCCCCCCTCCGCGGCGCGCAGGCCCGCCGCGCCGCCTGACGGCGCTGCCCTCGGCGCAGGCGCAGGCGCAGGCGCAGGCGCAGGCCGGGGCGGGGCGGGGCGGGGCGGGGCGGGGGGGGTCGGAGCGGCGGCGCGCCGCGCCCTCGCTCCGCGTCCCGGGCGGTGTCTCGGCGCAGCCATGTCTGGCGGCGCGCGGCGGCGAGGCGGGCTCGGTCGGCGGCGGCGCCCTCTGTGAGGCGGCGGGCGAGCGGCGGCGGCGGGCGTTCATGTCGGCGGCCAGGGATTAGCGAGGCGGACAGCGAGCCCAGCCGAGCGGAGCGGAGCGGAGGGGGCGGCCGGCTCGTCGCCCCCTTCCCGCGGGGTCTCCCGGCGACCCGGCCATGGCTGACCGGAGCGCGCCGAGCTGCCACCTGCGGCTGGAGTGGGTCTACGGTTACCGGGGCCACCAGTGCCGCAACAACCTCTACTACACGGCGGCCAAGGAGATCGTCTACTTCGTGGCGGGTGTCGGCGTGGTCTACAGCCCCCGCGAGCACCGGCAGAAATTCTACCTGGGCCACCAGGACGACATCATCAGGTACCGCCGGGCCGGGCCGGGCCGGGCCGGGCCCCCCACCCCGCCGCCGCCCGCTCGGCCCGCGGCTGCCGTCCCGGGCGGGAGCCGCCGTTTCGCTCTGCCCTCCGCCGCCGATCGCCCTGCCGCTGCCCCGTCCGCGCGGGGGCACAGAGAGAGAGGATGGAAAGGGATCGAGGGCGGGCAGGAGCGGCCCGGGGGCTGAGCGGGCCCCCCCCTCCCCGGGGGCGGGGGGCAGAGCGGGCTCCTGCCCCGCGCGGCGGGCGAGGGGCTGCGAGCGGGAGCCCTGGTAGCCTGGCGCGCTTCCTGAAGTAATTCCGCTGCGGAGGAGGTTAATCTGCGGCAGGGGGACCTCTGGCTCGCGTTTAAAAGGCGACGATTACGTACGGAATTAAGGGCATGGCTGGAGCTCGTGCAGCTTTGGGGTTAGGCTTGAAACGCCAGCCGTTCCTGCAAAAGAGAGCCGTCTCCTCTAGTTTACTAGCTCACTTTGCGGTGAGTGCTGTCAGGTGCTGAAGTTCACAGAAATAGCTAAAAAACCAGTGCTGTAGAAGCAGAAGGGATGTACTAGTGCTATTTCTTAAACGTACTTCCACTCTGAGGATGTTTTTATATACTCTAGTGATATGGTGAGATCTGTAGGAGAGTGTGGGGAGTATGAAGGGCAGCTGTAAGCCTGAGTCATCAATCTTCTCCCTTCCAGTAGGTGTCATTGCGGATGGATTTTTAATAGTGATTTCTTCTGCTGTTCCTGTTTGGTTAAGAGTTAGCAGTAGCCAACTGGGGAGGTAATTCACTGCACAGAACTTGTTTTTATGATGCTCACTGCTCCAGATCATTTGTTCTGTATGTGTTAGACATGAGTAACAGGTATTGCACGCGGAGAGTAAAATGGATGCAATGTCTTTCATTCAAGATTTTATACACGCTAGAAAACTTTGCCATAATGGCCACGCGTTTCTTGGTTTTAGTTTTCTTCATGAAGAACTTCTGGTAGTTTTGAAGTATGTCTGTGAGGGTCTCTTACAAGGCTATGATTTTGTTTTGTTTTTTCTTCTTGGTGCTAAAAATGTGAAGAAGAAAGCAGGCAGACAATATGCCATTATAAAATGCTGCGCTGTATGTATTGGGTGTAGAATCACAAGTTTGAATCGCTATTATTTGCATCGTTATTTACTGTTTTGACTTTCTCATCCTAATACAGGAGAAAGTACTTCTTAAGAACTGTTAGCCACCTCTAATGCCTAGTGTTGTGGGAGGTCCAGATCCACAACTGCCCCCTGTGCTAAGGGAGCAGTGCCTCGTGGCTTGTTGTAATCTAAGGCCCAGAGCTGCCCAAGCGTAATATTACACATTTAATACCTTATATCTGCTACCATTCTTCTTAGTGCTTCCAAATGACGCTGTTCATTTCAGTAGGATTTCTTACACCGTAAGAATTATGTGGTTTGAGCCACAAGGAGGGAAGCTGTTCACACTTTTCTATGGTAATAGTTTCTTTTGGTGAATCTCTCCCACTTTGGTACAATCTGCTACTTTTTGCCAAAATGTGACTGAACTCATTATTCAGAATAGTACAAAAAGTAAGACAATCGTACAAAAGTATGAAAATCAGAGAGAAATAATGTAATGAGTTTATCTGATTTGTTAGGGGTCGTACTTTGATTTGTATGGCACCGTAATCAAGCATACTAGAGATTTTTCTGCTTGCATTGTACTGAGACTGTAATACAAAATTCTAATTGTAGAAAACTGAAATGCTTTAATAAATTTAGTATGCTGCTTAAATTTACAGAAGCTATACAGAACTGTTAGTATGCTGAAAGAAAAATATTCAGTTTAAAAGCATCTTTTTTTTTTTTTCCTAATAGTAAAATTATACTTGCAGTGATCAGCACTTCAATTTCTGGCCTTTTTCTAAAAGCAGCCTGGTGCCATTTACATGTCATCATCCTTTGCTTCTCAAAACTTTACTTGAGTACCTAATGATGTTAATTTGCAATATTTCAAGCAGTTGCAGTAAAGTCAGATGTTAAACTGGATTTTTTTTTTTAAAGATGGGTACAAAAAGGAGATTATGTAATACAATAATCAGTACTGCTTCATTTACTCTCTGAACGTATCAAACTCAGTATACTGCAGAATTTTTAATGTGCTTTGTGAGCAAGAACCATATGAATTCTGAGACATTTGTGATGTTTTAGGGAACAAAACTGGAGGACTGCTTGCCTTTATACCAGTAAAGGAATTGATTTCAGACATCAGATCCGCTTTCAGAAATCTTATGTATTTAAAAAAATCAAACTTGAATGAGCACAACTCTGTAGCCACAAAGATTAAGTAACATAGATCACATGCTACATGGTGATATTACTAGTACTCTTCATTATAAGAAGTTTTATATCATTATTATGCTTTGAATGCCATTCTAATTGTAAGCAGGAAGAGAGGAGTTGCAATTCTTAAGTTGGAGATGGGGGCTTTATCTTTAATAGTAGACGGTAGTATTAGATTCATGGATAGAGAGTATTTTCCTTGGAAAAATTTCTTTCTAGCACCAGTAACTAGTTTGGCTTCTTCAATGAGATTTTACATCTCTTCATTAAATGGAAATGTACAAACCTGCTGTAAGATTTTTAATATGATTAGATGCTTTAATGTCATTTATTTGCAATATAAACATCTAATCTTAATCATATTTCCAACCCTAACCTCAGTTTAACTCTGAGTTAATTGTGCACTCAGCAGGTGATGTGCACTCAAAATCTCTGTTTTGTCTTTCAATTCCATCAAATGTTTTTTGTAGTAGAGGGTAACTAGGATCACTTAGATTACTTCATCTAGCAGAATGTACAGAATATTCATGCTTTATTGCTTCTTTGTTCAATTCAAAAAAAAAAAAAAACTGATAAATCTCAGTCATTCAGCTCCAGTCTACCTCAGAAGGACTTTTTTTGCTTCCTGGTGATCTTTGGATTTTAACCCTTGAGAATTAGTTTCCAAAAAATCAACCAACTGTTCTAGGGGATAGATAGTACCATGTTATCGTTCTTATTTCTATCCCATTTCTTAAGCGTCTGCACGCTTTTATTGCTGAGTGTGTGGACACTTGTGGAAGATGGCACTCTAGCTGCATGAGTGCTGATAACTGAATTCTTCCTTGAAGGTTTTACTGCATTTTATGTGAGGGAGTAAATTATGTAAATTAAATCTCAACTGTCTTAGCTTATTTTAGTGCTATAGGAGTGTCCAAATTTTCTTTATATTCTTTTGTATCTTAGGTTAAGAAAGACACTGGATGAATGGCCACTGTGCATGCAGAAAATAAGATCCCTTATCCAGTCTGGACTGTGTATGCACAGAAGATGCTCATTTTGGATGAATGTATGAATTAAACTGTCTTCTGTAGGATTTCATAAACTACTGAGCTAGCTTATGAGTTGTAGATTAGTTTGCTTTTTTGATAGACAGGGAAGAGACAATGTGTTGGTATCTTCAGGTTAGACTTTTTTCTTTCTTGTCGCTTCATAATTTTAGTGGTTTAGAGAGGCACAGGTTATTTTATGTAGACTGTCCTTTCCTTGTCTCAGGACTTTTAGTAGGGTCATACTTAATCCTGATCTGTATAAAGACTTCAAAAGATACCCTGTCAGGGTATTAACTTGTCATACCAGAAGCTAATGCTCACGTTCAGCTTCCTTATTTGTCTGGGCAAGATGAAGTTCAGTTAATGAACTTTCCCTTTCCCTTGTAGAAGGGAAGAAACTAGAAACTGTGGACTCATCCACCTTTTTAATGACTATTTACTGAAAGGATCCTTTGTTACCAAAATACACTCTCTGTGAGCACTCTCTGTGCTGACGTGCTGCGTTTCTGCATTTTTCCTCTTTTCTTTCTTTCTTTTTTTTTTAATGCTAGCCCTGTGACTGCCTCTTCATGAGCTTGAGTATTGGAATCTTACTGGGAATTGTTTGTGTGGGGTGGGAGTGGGGTATGTGTGGTTCTTTGGTGTTTTGTTTTGTGTGTGTGTGTTTTTTATCAATGATTCTAGTTAAATCAAAAGCAGCACCTAGGATCAAACCAGCGCTTCTTTTTGAAGTCTTTACTAGATTTGGCAAAAATGCAGGATTTGCTTTCCCTGACATCTGTCCTTCACTTCAGACTGTAGCATTGATTCTGAGTCTTTCCTTGCGTGCCATTATCTCTATGTTGACACAAAATATCCACACAGTCATCTAAGTTAGAGGAAGAAGAGGAACTGCATTTCTATTGAAGGGACATAAATTGAGGAAAAAAGAGGAAGAGTTATTCCTCCCCTTTTTTTTTTTTTTTTTTTTTTTAATCCATCACATATGTTAGCTGGCAAATAATAGTACTGTTATATATTCTTCCTGGAACTTTGATCACTAGCAGACTCTGACTCCTTTGTTAAGATGTCTATGATACATTTGGATTTTGTCACTGAAGGTAATAGCTAGCACATATCATACTAGAAAAACTACTTGAATTTGTGCTGAACACACTCTATCTAATTCTGCTGTAGAGCAACCATCGGCTGCGTCTGATAAATCCATTTTCCTACTCATCTTGAAGTCTGTGCGTTTTCCCTTGTCTCAGACTAAGATAGGGGAAAGAAATCATGCAGTGCCTACCCCAGCTCTTCACATAGCTTCCTGTATTCAGGGCAGGTATAGCTACAAGAATTATTCAGAAAACAAAAATATCTCAAAGGAGATGTTTCTACCTACTGTTGCACACTCAAAATTAGTCTAACTTACAGTATGTCAGAAAGTGTTGGACAGTGTCAGTGCTACCAGAAATCGTTGTCCAAGAGGTAGGTCCAGGCTTTCACTGTAGCTCTTGGCAGTGGTTTGCAGTCAGAAATTTTAGTAGTGCAGTGATGAGTCATGTTCTAGTTTTGAACGATGACTCTGGTCCTCTCCTCAACCTCTTGTTTTCTTAACTATGCATTGTTAAGACTTTGGATTAATAGCTTTTGGGTTTTATCTGTGGAGATACTGTCTTTCTACCACCTCATTTTATCATTGTGCCTCTTTTTCTTCCATTTTCGTTAGATCCACTTCATGAGAGAATCCTATTGAAAGAAGAGAATCTCTTTCTCAAAGAAAGAGCCAGACAGCAGGCTTCACAAGAACGTAGAGAGAAATTATTTTATTTCCCTCTTCCCCAGTCTTCCAGGAGACTGGCAGCCTGAGATCCGTCCTAGTTCTCAAACCTCAACAAATAATTCAAATAATTGAAAGTTAGGGTATTTGCTGTCAGGGTTATCATCTTGTTCTTCTCTGGGATAAATGATGTATGACTCTGACCTAACTTTAAATGACAATCAAGCACATATGTCAAACAGTAGAAGTTGTGTGTGGCTATAAAATTTTATCAGATGGAATTCTCTCAGTTGGTTTGGCAGCAGCTCTACAAATTCTCATCAGGAACTTGACAATTGGTTTGGTATTTCAGATGTCAGGGAATATAACTGAATGCATACTACAGTTGTGATTTCAGATGTTTTTCTTAATTATCTTAATTATCCAGTAGCAAGGTTGAGAATGTATTCCCAGTAGGCACTCACACCCAAACACAGGTGTACAACACATTTATGGCTGGTCACACATCAACATTGACAGACGCACTCAGCACTCACACATACAGCACCAATAGCATCATTCTGTTCCCCTCTCTGGCTGATCAGGAGGAAGGTCTGTTAGTGGGATACACATGTCTACAATGTGGATCCCCCTAGTAGCTGAGCTTAGACACTCAGTCTACCCAGTAGCCAGCCTGTGGATCCTCAGCCTTGCCAGTTGCTGGCACCTGGGCATATGAGCCCCCAAGGCCTGCAGCTCCGCTCCAATTGCTGGTACAGACAGTCTCATGCACAACACGTGCACACACAGTGGGTTTGTCCAGTAGCTGCCCTTGGGATGCACAGCCCATCTAGTAGCTGGTCCTGGATCCTCACTCCTCCCAGGTGCCTCATCCCTAGAGGCACACAGACAGACATGCATAGATGGGTCTTGGTGAATCCTCGGAGCCTATGGTTTCTCTGGTACCTGGCTGAGACTCTCCTGATTCCTCCAGTAACCAGCTCCCTCTGTGATTGCACGACTAAACAAGTGTGCTGACCAGCCACCAGTTTACACGCAACTGGCCCCTTTTGTTGCCTTATCCCTCTAGTTGCCCATGTTTATTCCTCCCCAAATCACCTAGATCACCCCTTCTCCACCTTTGGTTCCTCCTCTAAACATCCCCATAAATTGTGTGCAATCCTCAAATGCTCTTCCCCTGCACCCCATGTTGTGTCCTATACCCCCAGGCAGTAATCCCCCCTCGGTGGGAAAGGTGATCCCCTGGCTCATCTTGATGGGTTTCACAGCCATATGACGGGGCTCATGGCTCTCCTGGAGCAACGTTGGGATAAGCCTAGACACATATTTCCCCGAGCAGTGGTTTGGCCGTTCCCCCACAGAGGCCATTGTGCCTCTGTGCTGCTTTGTGTATGTGTACAGATGAGTATTTTATCATAATATCCTAACATTCCCCCAGTTAAAAGTAAAACCAGAGAGGGCTGTACCATCCTCTCTCCTTGCACACCACTTGACAGCTATTTATTTTTACCTACTGGGAGGGCTGTGCCCCTGAAGCAGAAGACTTAGTGCTGCTGCAAGGTACCTTTTAAGAGGCTTGTAGGTCTATGTGGATCTGTTGTGCTGAGTCTCACGGTCCTAATCCTCAGGAAGGGTAGCTGTAGGATCAGAGTAGCAGCAGGTTAAGGGTAGCCCCCTTTACCTGCAGGGGATTACCCTTTTCTTACCTTGTTTTTGTATCTCGGTGGCACTGCTGAGCTGTGTGTTGGTTCTGCAGGCTGGTGTAGAGTGCTTTGTTACTCCAGTCCGTGGCTAGATCCATTCCCATTGCTATCCCATGTCGTCAAGGGCCAGGACAGCCAGCCTAAATTCTGTCTGAAGTTTCAGTGGTGAATGGGCCCTGTTTCTGGACTTGGCTAGTTAACACACTTGTTAGTGAGGTGTGTTTACTTGGTAGCCCCTTTCCTCATTTCATTAGCATTTCCATCAAAACAAACCTACTTTCCCTGTGTAAGCCACACAGTACAAATGTACAGTACAAATGATACGTAAAAGCTCTGGTGGTTGCAGGGCAGTCGTTCTCTGAAGTTCTCTGCTCCAGTCTGTGTTTTCTGATCTCAGCAAAGGTGTTCTGCACTTCAAATTGAAATCTCATACTCCTCGATGCACCACCCATTTCTGCACATAACTTTCCTTCAGCCCTTGTCATATAAATAGATACAGACATAGATACAATCACAGACCTAGGTCACACCAGCCAAACAATACAGGTAAACTGTGCAAGCTAGTTCTTGTCCAATACGGCTCTGATGGTTTTAAGGGCTGTGCTTCCCTAAGGTTCCTTGCTCCAATCCATGTTCTTTGATCTCAGTTAGGTTTTTCCAATGCAAATTGGAATACCATATATCCCAGTGCTCTACCCCGTCCCTTACATAACTTCCCTACAGTGTGCCCTTGATCCGTAACATATAGATACAGCTATAGATACAAATATAGATGTATCTGCATATACCTCACAGATTATTTTAATTAAACAGTATAGATGGACTGCTCATTTTACCATTTTTGCCCCCGGGAAGCAACTCTTTGGATGCCCTTAAACCATGTGCAGTCCAAATCCTTTTTCCTAGCAGTAGTCTTAGTTTTTCATAAATAAGTAAATAACAAACGTCCCAAGTTATTTCAACAGTCTTAGTCTTTGAAAAAGGCTGGTGTCCCCCCTGAATCCTTCAATAACTGTACTGAGAGAAAACAAGAACAAAACCCATGTCATGGTTATGCCTCTGATCTGGAAAGGGTCATGCATAGGAACAGCTCAAAATGTCGCTTGGGTACTACTTGGGAATTCTCCAAGGTATGTGCAACCTACGTTATTAGGGTCAGTCCTAGGAAACCAATCTTTGCTCTGAAGTCCCAAAGGAAGTCCCAAAGGAAGTCTTTGGTAAGGTGTTTGTCCTGGATTTTAGCAAATGTTAGGTCAAGAAGGGGCACCGTAGTATTAAAGCATGGGTACCAGTTCCCCAGCCTGGAGAGTTCTCTAAGCTGAAGCTACCTCTGGTCTCTTGCAGTCAGTACGTTTTGCACACGTGCTTTTGATTTGCTGCAGTCACAGGCTGACAGTGAAAGATATATGCAGCATCTTCACCTGTCTATTCTCAGTGGTCACACACAACTTTATTCCCTGACAGTAAGAAGTACACTGAGTAGGTAGTTGCAGTGACTGCTGTTGGCACAGGTAACCTCCTATGGGACACTGAGTCCGCTGTGTATGGATGACTGGATGCCTCTCTCTTCTGTTGGCTGCGTGTCTCGTCGTTATATGAGAGTTTTTAAAAAGAAAATTTAATGGTATTTTGCATGAGGTGGAGTAATGCTTCTTGGGAAAGAGGTAACATCAGCTGAGATGAGATGCTGATAATTCTGCAAGGAGAATGTAGTAGTCTTGTCTGCTGTTAATACAGGGCAGAAATTCTGAGCAACAGAATGAAAAATATAGAAGGAAAATCATCTACTCATTTCCTGTTGAAGACCGTGATACTAGTTATATACAATTAGAAGGGAGTTCAGACTTGGTAATACGAACAGCAGTCTTTGTGTCTGTTGTGATACTGTCTGTTCTGAGGCTTTCCCCACACTAGGAGAACTCTGTTGTATTTCCTTATTCACTGAAACTTTCCAGGCACTATAATGAAGACCTCACATTGAAGGCAAATCACTGTCTACACAGAGAAGCGATTGTCCAACCACAACTCAAAGTTGAGCCTGAGTAGCTCAGTTCTGAGAGCTTCAGGAATCTGACCTGATCAGGAGTAGTCAGCATGGATTCACCAAAGGGAAATCATGCTTGACCAATCTGATAGCCTTCTCTGATGGAATGACTGGCTGGGTAGATGAGGGCAGAGCAGTGGACGTTGTCTCCCTGGACTTCAGCAAGGCTTTGGATACTGTCTCCCATCACATCCTCATAGGTGAGCTCAGAAAGTGTAGGTTAGATGAGTGGACAGTGAGGTGGATTGAGAAGTGGATTGAGAACTGGCTGGATGGCTGAGCTCAGAGGGTTGTGGTCAGTGGCGCAGAGTCTAGCTGGAGGCCTGTGGCTAGCGGTGTCCCCCAGGGGTCAGTCCTGGGTCCAGTCTTGTTCAATGTATTCATCGATGACCTGGAGGAAGGGACAGAGTGCACCCTCAGCAAGTTTGCTGATGATACTAAACTGGGGGAGTGGCTGACACACCAGAAGACTGTGCTGCCATTCCGAGGGACCTGGGCAGGCTGGAGAGCTGGGCGGAGAGGAACCTCCTGAAGTTCAACAAGGGCAAGTGCAGGGTCCTGCACCTCGGGAGAAATAACCCTATGCAGCAGTACAGGCTGTGGGTTGACTTGTTGGAAAGCAGCTCTGCAGAGAAGGACCTGGGAGTCCTGGTGGACAACAAGTTGACCATGAGCCAGCAGTGTGTCCTTGTGGCCAAGAAGGCCAATGGTCTCCTGGGGTGCACTAGGCAGAGTGTTGCCAGCAGGTGGAGGGAGGTGATCCTGCCCCTCTCCTCAGCCCTGGTGAGGCCTCACCTGGAGTCCTGTGTCCAGTTCTGGGCTCCCCAGTGCAAGAGAGACATGGCCCTACTGGAGAGAGTCCAGCGGAGGGCTGCAAAGAGGATGAGGGGATTGGAGCATCTCTCCTATGGGGAAAGGCTGTGAGAGCTGGGCCTGTTCAGCCTGGAGAAGAGAAGATTGAGAGGCGATCTCATCAATGTGTCTGCAGGAAAGTATGTGAAGGGAGGGTGTCAAGAGGATGAGGCCAGTCTCTTCTCCATGGTGCCCAGCGACAGGACAAGAAGCAATGGGCAGAAACTTGACCACAGGAAGTTCCATCTGAACCTGAGAAAAAACTTCTTCCCTGTGAGGGTGACAGAGCATTGGAAGAGGTTGCCCAGAGAGGTAGTGGAGTCTCCTTCTCTGGAGATATTCAAAACCCGTCTGGATGTGATCCTGGGCAATGTGCTCTAGAGGTCCCTGCTTGAGCAGGGAGGTTGGACTAGATGATCTCCAGAGGTCCCTTCCAACCTTGGCCATTCCATGATTCTGACAGCAAACATCTGTTTTTGATCTTCCTTCCGCATGCAAATTCAAGCATAAATCATTTCATATAAGTCTATATTTAGTTAAGGAAATTCTTTTTTAAATTCTGTTTTCATAAAGAAAAGTAGCCAGTGAGGATCGATACAGTGTTTAGTGTATAATGGAATATTTTTCAGGAAACTTAATAGCTTTAATAGTGGTAATCATGGGAAAGAATATACTTTTTTGAGTAGTTCAACACGGACAATTCTTTGCTGAGAAAACAAAGTTAAAAGGCCAGATGATCTGAATCTGGTATCTGCAGAAGGTCTTTACGTATCATACAGAATAGCACGGTTTCTGCTGCATGCACAACTGACTAGGACTGCCCAGGAAATTCTGTGAAACTTCTGTCCTGTGCACTTGTGTAGGTAGTCAGAAGCTGTCACCATTAATGTACTTGTGCCTTATGCAGAAACACAGGTAGCCAGAGATCCAGTTGATACAAAATTCATTTTAACATACAGTGGTGCACAGCAGCAAGACTTCAAAAGCTGTCTGCATGCTTCTTCACCAGTTTGTCCTGAATATCAATCAATGCTAATGCAGGAGTCCTGATTTTTTTTTTTTTTAAACCTAACTCAAAGAAGTCACAGCTGTTATGACTGATCATGCTGTTGAAATAGTACAGAAGTTATTGGACACTCTTAATAATGTCAGTATGAGAGGTGGTAAACTTGAGATGGAGATTGTGGATCTCAGAAAATAGATGCAATGAGAGAATTGACTGCTTCCTGTAATTAGGAGTTATTGCACCTATTCTGTCAACAGAGAATGTGTATTTGTGGGCATAGCTGATACATGTTGAAAAAAATTCTATGCTTACAGAATAAGGAAAGCGTCAAAGAAATCTATGCTTTCACTGAAAACAGCATCAGAATTTTTGAGGCCGTAGTGGGTCATTACTTCCAAGGTGCTTGAAGAGACTTTGACCTGTTCGAGTCTTTGCTTTTGTTCTGTTCTCAGGCAAAGGTTCTCAGGATACTTGTGACTTTTTAGATGACCTATGATGTGTAAATATAGTTCAGTTTCCTGAAGAAATAGCTTAAATTATACAAACCTAACATTCAAAATTTAGAGATTATTTTTAGGACTCCATAATTAATAATATTCATTTATGATAAAAAGAAGTGCTTCTATGTACTTTTAAATTAAGTGTTAGAATTTGAGTTTTTTGCCTAATCCAGTAAGTGTAGTAGCCAAAGATGAAAATGAAAAATCAGAATTTGAAAACCCTTGCCACTCATTGATGAAAAATTAGGAACCCATATATTGAATGAAATGAATGTCTTAAGCTGTATGAAAAAACTGAAATATACCTAAGAGTCTGCAGTTAATTAGCACATATCAAAAAAATACCACTGGGTGAAAGTGAGTGGAAAATGTCATACATAAGGACAAAAGATTGGAGCAAGTATACAATTTTGAAATCTGAGAAGCGGGTAAGCATATCTGTGCATTTTACGTGAGGAGAATGTGCTCTGAAAGGAAGAGCAGGCTCAGGAGGAGTTTGTGCTGGTTAGTCCCTGGGGCTCAAATGCAACAGCTGGAGGATCATTCTTCATTGTCGTAACTGATGAGAAGATTGTACTCTTGCTTCGAAGAAAGCAAGCAATGTAATGGTGAAATCATTTAGTGTGTGTGTGATTCTGAGAGTTGTTATTATAGCAACCCAAATAAATCGAATAGGTTAGCTAGTGTACTATTTTGTGACTAGATTGTTTTCCCTATTGAATAGGGAAAATTTTATGGGAAAATTTTGAGAGGCTGATTTTTCCAGGAAGTTTAGATTTTGTTTAAAAATCAAGTCTTATTCTCAGCTTTTTCTTAGATTTATATAGTGCCATGTTTGTTGTATTTATACTAAAGATAAATCCATCCACTCTCACTTTGTCATCTGCAGATGTTCTCTACAAGGATAATCAGTTTCTTTCTCTCCATTAAAAAACTCCTTTCTTAATGGGACCTAAATTATGTCATAATTAAACTAATCAGTTCTCCTATGAGCCTCTAGCTCAAGTATCTTTTGATTGTTTATCAGTCAAAATGGTATTTCTTACAGCAGAAGTAATTGCCAGGAAAATGAGTGAGATAATTGCTCTGATGACCACTTCATCTCATGCAGTGGTCACAGGGGCCAAGTCACAATTAATCTCTGTCCGGTTTTTTATGTTAAGTGATCTCAAATGTTCATGTACATAAAACTCTGCAGGGAAGATTTATCTTCATATCTTAGATGGAGAGAAAATGATCTGCTTCTTCCTTGAGAAAAGTTTTTTAGTTAGTTTATTGAAGTACTTTTCAGTATATTAGGAGAGATGCCAAGGAACACACCCTAATAAATAAATTTGTGGTAGAGGCAGATGTGCACAAAACTGGTAGGGCTTCTTAAAAAAGGTTGTTTCTTCAAAGACCTGTTCTCTGAGAACCACCGTAGCAGGCAAACCTTTCTTTCATGCAACTTCCCCTTCTGGAGCTACTCAAGGAAGCAGCTTTGAATTCGTATGCATATATGTTTTATCAGATTTTCCTCTTAGGGTTTAGCATCATGCTCCCTTGGTCAGTTTGGGGAGCAGTGCCATGGTCAGCATTCGTATGAGAATTTTCCATACCTTAGTGGAACATGGCTTAATTCTTTTGAAAATGGAACTGTACAAAAGTCTTTGAAGAGGGAGTCCTTATTTACCAGTTAAGAAAAAAGAAAAGTAGTATAGTAGAAACCCCTTTTTGACAGAAGGAACAAGTGGGAAGGGCAAGGTTTGAGGAGACATACCTGTTTTGCAGGGGCAGCACCTAGATGAGGGCATCTCTCTCCCTGCAGCTTTCTCACTTGAATTTCAGTTGTTCTGTTTCTGGATGTTGCTCAGAGGCTCTGTTTTAGAGCTTCTCTTCAAAGGGTATTTGAAACGCCAGCTCTGCGTTTGCCAGTTGGAAGAAGGACTAGGCTTTTGTTCTTTTGTTCGTTCTTTTGTTCTTGTGACTGTAGGTAGTTTTGGAGGACGGTTTCTTTTGGTCCTTTTCTGGCCTATGCCGCTTCCTGAAGGCAGCGGCAGAAAATTGACTCAATCATTGGCTGCCCGTACATGAAGCTAGGAATCGTTAAATTGACCAAATTTTGTTTTGTTTGGCTGTTTCTCAGCAAAAGTATGGATAACACCAGAGATGCCGTTTGTCAGTAGTTTAAGACAGATATCACTCGCTAATTTTGTCATATGTAGAAGAGTTTCTCAGTTAGTGACTCTTCATGTGTTGATGGAGTAAACTCCTGACATCTTTTTGCATGCTATGTGCTAGTTAATTTTCCAGTTCTAACTTTATAAGATAGCATACAGAACACTCGCTGGAACTATTCTGGGATATGTGTGTTGTGCCAGACAATATATAGTAGATTTTGTTTGAGGGATTTATTATTGAATCTGCATTATCTTTTGGTTTTAAAAAAAAGTTGTGTGTGTCATCTTTTTTTTGAAAGTTATTTTACTTGGATTTAATTTGATAAAATGAAAATATTTTAGGAATATAGAATAAAATATTCCATGGATTCACTTTTGAAATGGAACTAGAATGTGCCTCTTGTTTAATATGCATGCATATCAACTTTATTTTTCTTAATTAAAACTACATAGATAGAAATATCAAAAAATATCCACCAGAGGTGAACATCTAAAACATACCAGAAGTTGATTAAAAGAGATCGACACAGCAAGGAGCTACAGGCTTACAAGCTTGCCTTCGTGCCTCATGCTTCTCATAGCCAGCAGTCACATCACCTTCTGATCTGATTCTGTCAGCACTCACAGGCAGGGTCAGATCAGGTCAGTACAAACATGGGAAAACATCTTGGTGCTGTAGGAAATGCTTTTCTTGAATGGGTAGTTGGCTCTTTTTGTCAGAACTAATGCGACAACATGAAGCTCTAGGACAGCATGTCACAGAAGAACAGGAAACATAACCGAAGGCTTAATAATGTTTGATCATTAAAAATTCAAAAGGATTTTATGCAGAAATTTTTAGGCCTGCCCTATTCTTTCTGTTTTTCCAAATTGCAATCAAACTAATTATATTTCTGCTTAACTACATTTTAGATGTTTTCATTTGTTAGTCATCCTCTTGATATATGTAGAAAAGTAGATAATGTACCTGGCTGATTGCTTTTCATAACAACATTATTAAGTTAATATATTACTGTGTTTATAGTGTTATAATGAGATCATACATAGTGATAGGCAGTAGCTGAATACGTTTGAATAAAATAATACTTTTGAAGGGCTTATCTGAAGTCAATGCAAAACTAAAAACAGCCTGAATTAAAACAAAATGAGCTTCAAGTTTAAAACTTAGTAGTTTGAGTTCTTTTTTTCTCTAAATGTTTAAGATTAAAAGCATAGTATATACTAATTCTGTCTAATTCATGGAAAACTGAGTTTAGTTTTTATTATAATTTTTAACACGAATACTGTAGTTTTTTTTACATACACAAAACACATTTTGAAACAAAAATAGAAACTTTATAGAATGTCCCCCAAATTAGGAAGACTTAATTCCAATTTTACATAATATAAAACTTTTGTTTTCTGAAGTTTGAGCTTACGTTGGCATAAAAAACTAAAACCAAATAATTTAGTTTTGCATTTTATAGTATCTCAAGGTTTTTTTTTTTTTTTTTTTTTTTTTTTTTACTTCTCAATAAAGTTAACCAAATTTTTTAAAATAATATATTTCAATTACAGACAGAGTTATGTTTGTGACTTAGGACAGTACTTTTGTCCAGCATCAAGGATTTTCAAAGAAAAACAATTTATTACTCAGAAAAATAGCAAAGCTGTCTTTAATTTGGACTGATAAAGATCAGTCATGGGCTCAATTAACATATAGATACAGATGCATTTTTTTTTTAAAGATACATTTAAAATTGTAATGCTATTATAGTATTACCAATAGAATTGTTTTATTCAGAAGAAATTTTATTTCACTTGGAGGTATCTGTTGCTTTTGGTACTTTCACATGATAAACAAGGTTACTGAGCACTTGTAATGACTTGGAATTGAGTAAAATTATGTCATGGGAGCATAAGTTATGTGCCATAGAGTAAAAGTTCCCCTGGCCATCTTAATAATTCAGTTAAGTGGCTAATCTAGGTGCTATTAAATGTTCTCTTAAAAATATTTATAGTCAAGATTTTCTACACAGTGAGATTCTACTGTGAGTGCCATCTGGTTTAGTGTTAGTTTCCCGGGTACATCAGTGAAACACCTTACAAAATGTTATGGGTATATGCAACTTGCGTTAGGGCTCTCACATTGCTCTGATTACCACAGCAGCTACAAAATACCGTCATTTTTACAAGAAATCACCCAGATTATTATTTGTATTGTTGTTGCAGCTATTATAATAATAATAATAGACATTACCCTTCAAATACAGTGCTTGATTTGCACCAAGAAGGTCAAAATCGGCAGCAAGGTTGCCTTAACTCTTGGTAGCAAATTATATGATTGCGTTGTTAAGCCAGGCTTATGATTTCTGTCAAACGTGTTCCAAAAGATATATTGAAATTCTTTGTTGTTTCTGTGTACTCACGTGATAGCAACAAAAGTTACAGGGGTTTATTGTTGACCACCTTTGCTTTCTTATCAAGTTCTTGGCTTTGTCCTTCAGATTGCTGTTCAGCCATGAACATGGCCAAAGTGATACCAGGGTTACTAAGACAGTGGACAAGCAGAGTTATTTGTTAATGACTGACAGCTGATTTGAGTGCAATTAGTCTTAGAGACATCTTCATCAGCCTGTGAACGTGAACTGAATCTGTCCTTTAAAGACCATATCCTTACATAATATTATTTTGGCAATAGGTGAGAGATTCCACTTCTGCACTGAAGTCTTTGACCGTTTATATTTTACCTAGCTTCTAGAGAATATCTGTGTTATTAATTCTCTGGTGAAATACTGAGTCTCTTCTGCATAATGACTCCTAGGCCTAGCTGAAAAAGACTTTCTGTTAACTGAGGGTCCTCATTATTATTGAGAGATTTCTTGATAGACTTCTTTTGAGTTGAATCTGTAAGATAGTGCTTGGTGCTTATCCTCCCATTAAAGCCTTGGGTGTTCAGATTTTATTCCGGAAGATGCAGGGGACAATCCACCCAGCGTTCTTCTTCTTTTTCTTGCTTTGTGCCACTGCCTGATCTTCCAAGCTTTTTCAGAGGAATTTTTCCTTATAGTGCCTTTTGCTTTGATCAGCAGATTAAGCAGATGAGCATCCTAACCTTTATGCCCGGATCAGTCTTTCTTTTGCTTTAAAAACATTGTTTACTTTCTCTCGTGTCAGCAAAAGTTCCTATTTTAACCCCCATCCTAACAATGAAGTCCATGTTCTTATTACTTAAATATCCATGGAGTCATCTTTGACGAATATTTTTGAGGATTCTCTTTTCTCTTTGGATGTATCTTAGAATTGTTTCTCCGTGGAGAAATGCATTGCTTTGCATGAAGATGATATTCCTATCCTGAAAATTAGTGGATAGGAAATAAAAACTCTTCTTGAGCTCTGAATTGAAATGGTTCTTTTCCTGAACTGAGGTAAGCGATTTTGTTCACAGGAATAATTTTTTAGACAGTTCAGATTATTAATAGTATTACTAGATGTTAAGACGGGTTTGTGGAAATAAAGGGAGCTTAAGCGTAGTACTCTTCAGATTAATTCCAAGAGATTTCTCTGTTTCATTCAGCTAACGTACTATTGGGAGGCCTACCTGATCTCAGCCAATCCTCAGTAAATCTTCACCTAGGCATAGTTTGCACTAAAAGGAATCCTAATTTTAATAG
Source organism: Struthio camelus (assembly GCF_040807025.1). Classification (NCBI taxonomy): domain Eukaryota; kingdom Metazoa; phylum Chordata; class Aves; order Struthioniformes; family Struthionidae; genus Struthio; species Struthio camelus. The sequence goes on along the minus strand of NC_090946.1, from coordinate 64,096,739 downwards.
ACAGTGGGTAGAATTTGTGGTTAGCGCAGGAGGACACCTGAGCTGACCCTGGAGTTCTGCTCAGGTTCAGACCTGCCTTTTCACACAGATTGCTGGGGTGTGTAACTTAGTGTGGATGACTGTTTAATTCAAATTTGAGAAACAAATGTTTGTCTAACGTTTGACAGAAGAACAGCTGTAGTGAGGGCAATGAGAGCAGCATGATGCCTTCACAATGCCTTGCTCTCCCTAGCCTGGAGAGCCAGGGCAAAAGGATAATCTGCGCCTTCTTCCCAAACGACTCTCCATGGCTCTGGATAAAAGTTGCCGTACTTGTACGGGATGATGGGGAACCTTGTTTCCAGGAAAGAAGTTTTTCTAAGGAGCTGGCTGATCAAGAACTACATTTTTAGAAAAGTTCAAAGATCTTGTTACTGTTTATAATGTTGAATTCACTAGAATTTAATTCCAGTTTTCAAGGTAATCAGATCCTAGAGGACACCGGTAGAAAATATGCAACTTTGAGGTTCCTGGGGAGCTAGAGGAAGTGATATGCTAAAGCCAGTTAAAAATTACACTTTTTGTCTTCCATTAATATTTCTTAGCAAACAAATTCATGTAGATCTGAAATGAAATAAAAAACTGCCTGCTCTAACTACTATTTTGTTTTCCCACCTCGTTAAATCATTTAAAATTCTGTGTACTTCTAAGCTATATTTTTCCAGCCATATTACATTCTAGCAATCTTAACACAAATTTGACCTAAATCTGTTGAATAAATCAGGCTTTTAGAGGTGACTTGAATGTTTTGATGCATGCTTTACATAATATCTTAATTTTGCAGTATCCTTTGGACTTCACAATTTAAGAGAAAAAAAAAACAAACCAGGACTTTAATAAGAAGAAAGAAGTTTATTTATTCTAAAGCAATCCTTTAGAACTGGTTAAAATAGCTGGTTAAAAATACGCATCATCAAATAAAGGAAAAATAAATGAGCCAGTTGATGAGCAATATTACTTAGAGGGAAGTTTTCACAGAGAGGATGAATCTGATTCTTAAATTATTACAGACCTGTGTTTGCTAGACGTATGCTGAAGATGATATTTACATCACTGACTTTGCGTAACGGCCAAGAGCTATTATAGCGTAGGCTTACACGCCTGTTGAAATATATTAGTTACAGGGTAGATAGCTTGGTTAGTGAAGGTGATCGGTTTAGGATGAAAACGTGCCCTAATTCTAGGGGTTGACTTTCTTACGTGAAAATAATTTTTAATTTTATTTTGGATGATCAGACTTACTTTAAATTCCCTGCCACTGCTCACCCCTCAAGAAAGAGAAACCTGTCCAAAGAATTAGTGCTGTAAATTTGGAGAGAGCAATGTGTCGTATTGAGCAGAGTGTTTGACTTTATAGCACCACAGGTTGTACTTCCATTGATGGTTCAGCCCGATCTGTGACAGATAACATGCAGGCAAATACTTCTTCTTATGTTATGTTGACTATTGGGTGTATTACTTTTTTAACTTTTTTTAGTGTGTCTTCATACAAGCTACATTGTATTAAATATTTGACATAAAATTATACATAAATAGAATGCTCAATTCGGGTGAAGAATTCAGCTGAACCAGAGAGGGAAGAGAAACAAAACAAAATTGTAGCAAATGACAGACCTAACAGTAAAGCAAATGTGTCCAAGCTAAAAAATAGTGTTTATAAAGTGCCCGTAATTATAGTAAAATCATAGTGGTCTCATCTCGAACTCATACTTTCCACTTTTGATCGCATATTCTATTTTGTCTTTAAGAGAATTGGAATATGAAGTTTGTAGATATGACACAGTTTTATAAAGATATTCTAAAAGACAAGATGAAAGAGTTGTTTTACTGCTTTACTTCTTTCTGTTTATGTAGTGCATTTTTTGTGACTGAAACTACTTTGATATAATGTTGTAAATAATAGTAGCTCTGCAATTTTCTCAATTGTACGGTAGCTTATTTTAATAGAAAGGCTCCTGAAAATGTCAGGCTGTGATATAGATACATGCAAACTTTATACCTACACACATATACTCCTGTACAATTTTCTAAAATTATCTAGAAAAACAGAACTAAGGGTAGCAATCACTTAAAAACTTTTAAGCAATTTAGTCTTTTGAAGGTGAGTATGACAACAACCTTGTCATTAGACTGACGACGTGAGAAGAGGTGTCTCCATTTTTATCAAGACAGCTTGGACACGGAATGAGTAGATTAATGCTACGTTTTTGGTTAGCTGACAACTATATAAACCTCCTCCTGACTTTTAGAACTGTGTTAATCCTCGTTCTCTCTTTATAATCCCTCTACAAGAGCAAGCAAGGTGAATGATGCTTTGGCTTAGATCAAGACAAAGGCATCTGACAGCACCTGGAAATTGCCTGGAGATTTGCTGTGGTAAATGTGACATTTTAAACTAGATTTTCTTCCAGAGTACTTGCACAGAAAGTACAGGAAAATGTGGAAAGCTGGTAAAGGTTTGAGTTTGGGTGTTTTAGATCTAGTTTGCATTTTAGATGATACGTGCGTTTTTAATTACCAGCTACATTTTTACTTTACGCTTTATCAAGTTCTACCGTAGAAATAAATACCATAGCACGCATAACTTTTGGAACATTATTCAGCAATAAATTCGTTTATAAATAGCTGAGACTTTCTTTAGCAGGTTGCAGCATATATTTATGAAATTACATTCTCTTATTGGGAATTATTTGGCCGGATCCCTGTTCTTGAGATAAACGTAATTTTAGGGGTGAAGAGTTGTGTTTTCTGTGAAGTATTATTCATGAATGCCATTTATCCATCTTCTCCTTTGAGGTGTCTTTTAGTAATGAAGTTTGTGAGTCCACACGCGCAAAAACTTTCTTTTCCTGCCAAAGACACATAGACCTTGCAGTCCTTTTAGTGTTCTTGCAACTTCCGTTGCTCTCCTGTTTTGTTAATGTTTTTGAGGGTTTTTTTTTTTTAAACTAACAATTTTTCATGTACATAATTCTGTTATATCTCAGTCTGTTGTTTAAGTGGTTAACAAGGCAGAAGGCAAAACTGAGAAATTGAAACACTTCCTGTTGAGCATTCTGGTCTCCATCTAATTTGTGTAGTTTTTCTAAATGATGATTCAGATGGTTATCCCAACTTTGAGTGTTACCTGGCCCTTTTCAACTCTCTGGACATGAAGTTAGATGCTGGAGCGGTAAACTTAAGACAAGTGTTATATATATGTCTTTGTCTTTACTTTTCTGTACGAAAGCACCTCTGACTAACACCCGTGGGACACACCTATAGGCCTCGTGTTCTCATGAGCTCAGGAAGAAATCTAGGGATCTGCAGTCACCAAAGTCTGTCAGATAAAGGATATCTTAGTGCTCCTTTCTGCTCTTAACCCTATCTTAGTTTGTAATGAGACTCCACTGAAGCACAGAATATTATGCTTATCTCGACTTATTTCATCAGCAACTCTGTCTTTGCCTTCTGCCCAGCATTCCTTACTTTAAGCCAAGTGCTAATTTTCTCAAGGCGACCTCTATAAAAGAAAAACCTTTCAAAAGTTGTCTCTAATTATTCCATGACTCCATTCCTGGACATGCAAATAATAAGATAGCCCATATTCAATAAGTTATTCATAATATGGCCCAGAGTAGAGAGGAATAAAATCCTGTTTAAACTACGTGGCTTGTTCAGAAATATGAAATAAAACTGTCTAATACACAATCTTTATAATACTAGAGGATCTGGTATAATTTTCAAAAAGAGTAGAAGGAAAATTAATCTAGTAGTTAAAGTATTGCAAATACGTTCTGAAAAGGAGACAAACAGCAATGACGGTATGAAATTTGTAATAGTCTTGAGATACTTTCAGAAAATGTGATATGAAGGTTGTACCATAATAATGAAATTTTTAGGAATAAGAAAATTTTGAACCTCACACAAGCTTCTTTAGTTAGCTCATAAAGCTGGGAGCATCCAAAGTATTTTTTTTTCTGGAAAATGTTTATGCTTTGAAATTTTCCTGCCTAACAGATTTGGAGTAAACACATCTTTAACCTTAAATCTTTTGTTCTGTATATTTCTAATTCTGTCACCTAGTTAGAATGGGAGATCAGTATTTTCAATTTAATTCTATAGTGCCTCAGTTTTTAGCTATAATCATTTTGTGGATTAGTATACTAATGTATTCAGGAGTGAAGAACTGGTTTCTTACTTTATAACTGCCTGATTACTGACCATATTATTTAATAGTGCTTGCTGATTTGGTATGGGATCTCCTTAGATTGTCAAATGCATTTGACCCAGAGGTCAAATAGCTGGACTGCTTCACTCTTTTACTTCAATCAGTTGTCAATAGCTTATCTCTTTTTTGCACAGATCTTTTTTTCTTTTTTAAGTGCTGTTAGTGGGTGTGGGGAATGTTTGACGGTTTATGCCTAATGATGATTTAAAGAATGAGTCAAAGTCATTGCATTGTCTCATGAGGAAAGAATGAACTTGGATTTTTAGTTGTATTCCATTCCTTGGTTACCTTCAGGCTTTGTATTATAATCAGAAATAAGATATTACTTCTTTCACAGCAATAATTACTAAAAGACAATTGGTCATTATCTTAGAAAGCAAATTATTCTCCAAATAATTTTGGAATAGATGATATTTCAAGCTTTTCTGAGAGATCAACATTTGCAGAGATTTATTCAAGAGAAATTCAAATAAATTTGCAGCCTTCTTATCCAAGGGGCATGTTAAAAAATAAATTTTCCTCTGATAGTGAAAACCTGGTGATGAAAGTGTCAAGATCAGATAGAATATCTCTTGGTTTTTTGTGTGTTTTTTAAATAAAACTACCATCAAAACATAGGTTCTTCTATTTGAACTGGCAACATCATTCATATTTCGGAAGAAGTTTTGGAACAAGTAGAAAGCCAAAGAGGTTTTTATTTTTAGTGTTCTTTAGGTTGCTTATAAACAAGCCTGCAGACGAAGGAAGTGAAGTTTTGTTTCCACCATCCTGTTAATATATTTTGGGGGCCAGTTGCGCCTATAAATGACAACACAACATCTGTGGACTGGATGAGCGTTTCCTGTGAACCAGATTTTGGTCTGTACTTTTGCTGTACGGCCCGCATTGGCATGAGCCTGGATTTACATTGC